>NC_135080.1:19930000-20251250 GCF_051107435.1 Chaetodon auriga
AATAGTGTGATTTCCTCTTTGACGTCAGTCTCTGTTTGTGCACTGATTGTTTTAGTATCCACTCTATAATACACACACACACACGTTACCTTCAAAGACATCACGGCTTTGATTATTTCTTCAAACACATGGATGTATTCAGACAGCAGACCCTGTACTGTCGATGGGAGCTGGTCTGAGATCGGCGAACAACTGACATTTCAAATCAAAGAACTGGTCAGTCCAAAACTTGTTTTTAATCAAATTTGGAGTTTGATATCATCCCTCACTCTGTCACACCGTACAGAGATGATGATGATGATTCGATCAGATGATTGTAGGATGAGTATACATCTGTAACAGTGTCTGAAATGCCTCTTCCTTGGAATAGATAGGAAAGGAAATAGATGCATTAGAGACGAGGAGACAGAAAAAGGAGAAGCTTCATGTCCACCCTGATCTTTTTTTAACGACTGACTGTGATTATGATGTTTGATTAGGATGTTACTGTGGCTCAATGGCCCATGAGACTCTGTAATGTAGTGAGAAAATGGAAAGGAAATTGTCTTTTCTCCACAATATTCCTCTCGAGCTCTTTCACCCTCCCTCCAAATATCACTGTCTGTGGATTCTCTCAGTCTGCACTGTGGATGAATGTTGACATGAAGTGATGTTTAGAAGCTTCACGTTCACATTGATTGGATGCATGATGTGGACTGACTGAACCAAGCAGCACAAAGCTCAGATTTTCAGACTGATGAGCAGAAGGTTTGTTAGATGAGGTGATGAAGAAGTTCAGCACTTAGAAAAACTGTTTTTCAGCCTGTCTGACAATTCAAGGCAATAAAAACTTTCAGCACTCACAAATGTTCACACAGCTTTAGTACTGAGGCTGAAAAACTCATTTCCTGATCAGCTTTGACATTTTTGAGATCTTCATTTGTCATCATTGAGTTTAGGCTGTTTGTCATGTTTCTGTTCTCATCTTCATCAGCTTCTCAGGAATAAGGAGCCGATGAATCGCTCATCTCGTACATCAACAAGTGTCAGTCAGAGCAGCATTTGAACAGAGCTGTTGGAACCTGAGTTAAACAAATATGAAGGACACTCAGGGCTGAATGTGAAGGAGGATGAAGAAATAGAAACAACAGGAAACTCTTTGCTGTGCTCTCTCACACACCCTCAACACATATATGAACAGAAGTCATGTGGAACTCCATTACAGCCATTGCAGCACGCAGACCTCCCCATGTGGTGATATAGCAAAGAAGAGAGAGGAGAAAGCTGAATAGACAATCATTTATTTCACTCACTGTTTGTCTGCTGAGGCCGTTTTCAAAGATCGGCCTTTTCATTCTGACTCACTGTGGCGTTCAGAGTCGTACAGTAGTTTCCTCTTAATCACTGTCTCGTGGGTCTTTATCTGCTTCTGGCTGCTGCACTTGAAACTTTCAAAGGTTTTCATACTGAGCCACCTGTGAGTGTTTGGAAATACAAGCATAGCCCACTCTGCCCGATCACACATTTGCTTTCTGTGTGAAGTATTCAGCTTCTTTCTGATAGAAGAACCATCTTCAATATCTGAACCACCCACACGAGTTTTTCTTCCTGCTGTCAGAATGTATGAGGGGTCACAGTTCAGCACGGAGGAATATGCATTTTCTAAAAATAAAATATCATGCGATGCTGTATAATGTCAGACAGCAATGAAATATTTTTATTTGAAGAATTAAATTGTATTTCTCGTTTAACTTATTTAATTTCTGTTTGCTGCACACACATACTCACTCCTTGACGTGGTTAATGTGCTGTAGACTGTACTTTAACTGTGCAAGCTCTGTGTAACTGATCAGGGCTGCTTCTTGCTAAATGCAGCGTTGGCCCCTCTGCTCCTCACATTCTGTTCTTGGTGCTGTGTTGAAGGGAGGACACTGAATTAAAAACGGTTGTTTTCTGTAGCTGAATGGTTCCAGTCCTCAGCCTCCTCCTTCATTAGACTGTGTTGAGTTTGACCAGTTGCTGCTTGTTTGTGTTATTTCACCCCATGCAGTGACAGCCATATGGTTAGTTTGTGTTTGTGTGATCAGTTGCGTTCATCAGGTTCAGCTGCTTTTGGTGGCAGAGCTGCTGACAGCCTCAACCCAAAGATCATCAGAATAACTGCACACCAGACCTCATTTTCAGAATGCTAAAAAGGTCTGTGTGAGGGGTCCTGTGTTTCCTGCTGTAGGTGGTCTAATGTCAAAGGAGACGCAGGCAGCAGCACAGGTTGTCATTATTCATTAGAGGAGGTCAGATTTGGCCCTGCTGTGACTCTTTAAATTTTGGTCAAGCGGCCTCTTTATTTCTGCTCATGCAGAACAAGCTGCTGTATGAATGCAGAGCAGTCTGTAGTGGGAGAGTTCTCACATAGAAGAAGACTGATGTGTGTTTCTGCCATGCTCTGAAAATACCCACATTTCCTTCTCTGTCTTCAGAATATATATTGAGCATTGCGTGTTGTGTTTGCAATTCTCAAGTGTAAAACAAGCATTGCTTCATAGGTTTACTGGGAATTATCACTGCCTAAAGAAATATCGATATCTCTATATATGGAACCATCTGATGTTACAGCGTTTGCATTTGCTTCAGGCTTCAAAACAGTCGTCCACAAACCAGTGGGTGAGGTCACAGTGGCTGCATCCACTTATTTTCGACAGCCTATGGTTTAATCCCATAGCCTGCCAATCGTATGGTTGCACATGTTGAGTGTGGATGCTGTTGCTTCATGTTTCTGTGGTTTCAGTCCTCCTGAATTTTTACTTTAACTTTAACATCATCACCATCAAATCAGTGAGACAGAAGTGTGATCACACACAGCAGAGACTGGACATCGTCCATAACTTGATGCTCTTCTCCTGCATGCACACACAACATGTTCTGTTGTTCTTTTAAGAGGATGCTGTGGACAGATGGAGTCCAGGACTGTTCCCCACGATGGAATAAAAAAGAAAAATGCTCCTGCATGGTTTGAGAGTTGAGGTGATGGCAGATTTTGACAGATTTCAGGTAAAGCAGAGAAGTTACACATCAGAAACACTGTTTGACACGGCCAACAGGGTCAGTGGTGTTAATGTGGAGGGAGGGCTTGTCTGCCAGGAAATGTGGAAGCGAACGAGCTAACAAGTCTGCAGAGACTCAACAGGAGAATCGTCAGGAGACCAGATGAGGTCTCTGCTTTCTGTTCACTCAGTTCAGGAAATTCAGCTGAATCCAGCAGCTGGATGCAGGAGAGAGAAAGCCAAGACTGACCCGGTGTGTAGGTGGAGGGGAGCATTAGAAAAGGTTGAACTGTGACTCGGTGTTGGGAAAGATGGTGAAGAAACAGCTGAGGAACAGAATGAGGGATCATCAGTTTGTCAGTTTGCTCACTAACAGGAAGGTTACAAATCTGCAGGTCAGCTTCTGCACCACATTTCTTTTCTGTGGAGGCTTCAGTGACTCCAACCTGACTGATCCACATTCACAGCATACAGGACACAGCCGTGAGCCTGTACAGCTCATTGACAGATACACTCAATAACCAACAAAACAGATGTGTCAAAAGTCAGATGATCTCAGAAGAAGTTGGCAGTTTGAATTCAATCCAGTGTCAGAAGTTATTTTGAGACTCAGGTACCTGTGTGTGTTTTCTGCCTCAGAGAACCAGGAGCCTTTCATGTTGGGTAGCCCAGGGATGTTGTCCTCTGTGCCATTCAAAACAGCCTTATCAAAGGTTTGCATCCATGTTGCAGGAAAACACACAAAGATACTGTGTACACACACCCTCTCCCACCACTCTGAGTTGGAGGAGAAACTCTTGCTCTTCCTCTTTTCTTCAGTCTCCAGTGTGTTAAACACAAGTAGACGATCCAAACACAATAAGAATTTGAATAATTTGAATAACTTAAAATTGATTTAAATGGCAATAATTATATTGAAAATAAGTATTTAAAGTAATCCTGTTTAATAGCAAGAATAACTTTTAACATGAGGGAGATCATGTGACACAGAAAGGGAGACAAGCTGAACCAAGAGAGGGAGAGATTCAGTCCTCTGGCCGCCGTGTTCAAACCCTCGATGTCTGTGAGCTGCATGAAGAATGGTGGTGTGACAGTTTAATAAAGTTAAAAGGTTTCTGCTGAGCAGCTTCAGATCTAAACTTTAAGCTTTCATGGTCAGACATCTGTCAGAGCAACGCAAGACAGAGAGGAGGAGGATGAAGAGGAGAGTGTTAGAGAGTCACCCGAGAGAGAGAGAAGAATATATCTGCCCTTGAAACATGATCAGTGTTTCACGTATTCAATGGAGGCAGAGAAATATTTACACACACACCACAGACTGCACACAGTGAGCTCACACAGCAGTCCTGTTTACTTTTTCTATGCTGGAAATGATACAAAACAGAAATGGAAATATACAAATTATAACAGGAAACTATTTGAGCTTCTGTCCTGCGTGGATGCTCTGACAATGACAGAGGTGCTGTTTACAGTTTCCATGTTGCTGCTGACTGTGACCATGATGCCATCTGTGATGCAGCGGAGCCCCAGAGATCATCAACAAGAAGCAGAGAAAGCTGTTCTGGAGCCCGACAACCCCCCAAACTCTCTCACACGCAGCGGTAAACAGCGCTTAACGACAGGCCCACTTTAATAATTTATGGGTTACAAATCATTTGGCAGTCATTAATGAATATTTGATCATGTGAGCTATTCCAAAGTAACCGGGGGATGCTAAATATTACCAAGATGTTAAAAATGAACTGACACTAATGCTTTGATTTCAGCTCTGAAACAAGTCTGAATAATAAATATCAGCAAACAGCAGCTTGACATTATTTCTGGAGGACAGCTCTTTACCTTCAGAGTTCATCAGTCACATGAGGACACAGAGCCTGTGACGGCCAGGAATCAATGGATTTATCTGTCGCCTTTTGTGTGAGTGCTGTAGTGTGAGGATTGTTTGAGCAGCACACAGCAACACGTTGGCCAAACATTCAGATGATCCACGCTGCAACACTGGAGTCTTATTTAGTCACACTGAATCTCTTTTCATTAAATTCTCTCTGGCCTCACAGATCTCTTTCCACTCCAACCATGACTGTACTAATAGAGCAGATTTGGCCAATCTCAGGCAGCTGAGAGGTGAATCAATTAGCTTCTTTTGTCTTCCCACAGGAACACAGTACCTAGAAGAGCACACACCCTGACCAAGCATATTGGATTCACTTTAACACTGCTCTGATGCTGGCAGGCAGCCTGGATGGTGTGAAGTGCTGGATGGGGAGGGGGAGAGAGAGGGAGAGAGGGGGGCAGAGTGTGGAGACAGTGTGAGGGGAAAAGGATGGAAAGAGACAGACTGAGAGACAGAGTGCAGAGACAGAGCAGAGAGGAGAAAGAGAAGAGGAATAAGAAGGAAAGTGAATCGTTTCTTTTCCATTTGTGATGAGACATCAGCAGGAAGTGAAGCTCTGCAGCACCTTTCTATTGTTCTACGTTCTAGAAGTGACTCTGTGTGTTTCACTGTCTTGTGCCAAACATACACTGTGTTTCACATCAGTGTCCTGAATATGAACGAGAGACTGAAGACAATGACTGAATGCATCATTGTGAGATAAACTGTGACACCTCTGTTGTTTCCACAGAGCAGACAGTGAGAAATGATCTGTCTCACCAGAGTGTCCCTTCACTATTACTGAGTGCTTCTCTTTATGCTCTTCTTCTTCTCATTCAGTTCATGTGGAGTTTATTTCCTGTCCTGAATTTGAAGCTGCTGCTGAAATATTTCTTCTCAGAGCAGAGACTTGGGAGAAGTTGTCTTTTCAACCTGGTGATACTGTGAATTCTTTCACATGGTAGAAATTACTGCCCGCCGTCTGCAAACGAACAGATTTCTCATCTGACTTTCTCTCCCATTCTGATCCTGGCAGCTCTCTAAAAGTCTAAACCCAGAGACCCTCATCAGATCACACGCAGTCATCTTGGTGGGTAAACAACAGGTGACTACTTCCATCTGATGAACACAGTCAGTGAACTGTGCTGTCTGCTGATGTGTCTCATCACTGAGAGATCCATCAAGATGATGAGAGGATGAGAGCTGGAGATTTAGTCTGATCACACTGAGATTCATCAGCTGCTTCTGCTTCCCTCCTCAGCTCAGCTGCTCATCCACACACACACACATGCACGTACAGACACGCTGTGTGTGACTCCATGTTTGTAACACTGAGTAACACTGCAGCTACTTTGAGCTCTGTGAGAAAGAGGATCCCCACCAGCTTTCTAAGAATAACTCAGTCACATAAAGACCTTTGACTCTGTGTTACTTCTCTGCTTGTTGCATATTTCATAGGCTGAACCCTGACAGGTTGTGTTTGCACACACACACACAAACCAAGCACATCCAGAGAAAGTAAAGCAGCATCAGTGTGTGTCAGAGATGAGATCCAGCATGTACTTTAACCACTGAGGTCCTCTGAGGTGAGGAGCTAAGTGATATTTGATGACAGGTTGTAGTTGTTCCGTCCAGTGTGGACGATCAAAGTGTCCTTGTCTTCTCTGGCTGCAGCTTTAAACAGGTGAAGTGCTGTGGAGGTTGTGCTTCAGTGAGTCGGACATCTTTTAGCTGTCAGAGATTCAACCTCGACCTCTGAGAGCCTTTGACAGGATGAAGATGTCACTGATGGAGGCTTATTTTCTTCTCTTAGACTGAGGCCTTGACCACACGTATGCAGATATTCAGCCAAACAAACCTCTTCCTCTGTGTTTGAGCCTCTCGTTCACATGCAATCAGCATTTTAGGTCACTGAAACAGATTTTTTAACACACCTCCTCCAATCCAATGCTGCTTCATGACTTTGAATTGATCGCAAAGGGACTCAGTGTGTGGGAAGACAGGAGCCCACAAGTAGAGATCTGTTGTGTAATGACATCAGGGAAGAGCTTTAAATGTGTTCACTGAACACGTTTATTAAGACCTCTGAATATCCACACTCACCCTGGAGGCTTAATGGCTTTTGGGACTGCAGCAGCATCAAGTATCTGACACTTTGCACACAATATCACACAGAATAAAAACAGACATGAAATCAAAGCATCAGAATGTCTCTGGAATGAATTTGTTTGGCTGATCAGGGCTTGTCTGACAAGAATAAAATGAAAATATTCAGTGTGTGGATTTTAAGGTTGTATTAGACCCTGTGTGTTCTGGCTCTGTTTGAACAGCTGTTTTTTCTGGACTCTTTAATGGTATATAGAAAATGCTCTTTGCTCATGTTTCCTTCCATATGTTGATGTGATTTTTCATCCTGAAATAATGTGGATGAAGTGTTTGTGTGGCATGAGCTTATCTGATGATCCAGCTGTGGGCCGAGACTGAGAGAGAGAGAAGTATGACAGAGACTGATGGTGAATCCATGAACTACAGACGAGAGGTGAGGATAAGGAAGGACTGTGCAGCAGAGAAAGGGAAGTACAAAGAAGGAATTAAGGATGTCAAGAGCTGAGATAAGCTTGATTCCTGAGGGATCAGAGCTGTGCAGAGAGAAAAGACTCGATGCTGAGATTCTCACTGACTCTGGCTTCTATTCAGTGACACCTGAGGATTTAAGTCCTGTTTGACGCCAAAGCTTCATCTATTCTCAGTCTCTGAAATGTTAAGTTTCAAGAACTTTACATTTTCTGAAAGACATTTCCCCCAGAGACTTTTCTCCTCTTTGACGATGAAATTCAATTTGAGCCATAGATCAGACTGAGCTGAGAACAAGCTCTCCAAGTGGTGGAAAGATGGAGAATTTCCCCTCAACTCCTCTGCAGGCAGCTGCTTCACGGTCACAGCTTGGATCACATTTCAGGGAAAGCAGGCAGATGTTTCAGCACCAGGCTCTCCAGAGATGTGCAGCAAAGCCGGAGAGAGAGGAGCAGAATCAAAGCTGAACGTCAGATGTGTGTCAGACTGTGAGAGTTTGTTAGAATTTGACTAAAAAAGAGGTTGATATTTTTCGAGCGCTCTGGAAGTGACAAACAGAGGAATTTACTGTCTGCGGCTCAATATTGAAGAGGAAGAGTTCAGATGAGTTGATGTGTTGATGAGGTCAGTCCACATTGAGTCTTTAACCATTTATTGCCAATAGTTGTGGAGAGACTGATGGAGACTCTTGTGTTCTGTGACGCTCTCTAATGTCTCTCTCTCTTCTGTCTTGTCCTCGTGTCTCTTTGCTGCCAGCAGAGTCGTTGCCACAGGACCACACAGAGATCTGTCCAATAATGTGGCTCAACGGCAGAATCCGTCTTTGTTCCTCTTTCATCTTCCATCAGCTCCTCTGTGATGAAGCACACTCACACCAGTGAACCGCTGTCACTTCTATCAAAGGCTTCAGTAAATATAATCTGTGCTCACTGGAATAATTCATCCTCTCTCCCTCTGAAGTCTGTCTGGACTGTCTGCTGACTGTTAGTGGTCAGAGCCCGTCTGAGACTTGAACACTGTTCTGTCCACACAGAGACATTGATCTCGTCAATCCTCTCTCTCTCTCTCTCTCTCTCTCTCTCTCTCTTTCTCTCTCTCTCTCTCTCTCTCTTCACTTTTGCTCTTCATCATGGACTTTTGCATGTTTGTCTGCTGCACACTTGAATGTGTAGGAAGCTGCCTGTCACTTTAAATTGCTTCAACATCTTTTCGTTCTTCTCTCATCATAATTGTTCCGGACCTTCATTCTACTCTTCAGTTGTTTTTGACTTTTTCTGCAGTTGTTCTGTTACTGTGAAGGTTTCTGGGATGTCAGTCTGTGTTTTGAAGTCATGTCGTGCTCTCCACAGTGATCATCAAATGTTGCCCCATCTAATCTTAATTAAAAAAGCAGCTTTACTGCCTCTGTCTGTTTGCTAATAGCTCGTCTTTCTACTCACACTAATGTGATGCTAAACTTGTGACTATAAATCAATGTTGTCTCGGCTCAGTCCAGTGAGCCTCCATGGCTCAGTGAGCATGTGGCTTTTAGGGAACCATTGTTGGACTAATCTGATCTGATGATTGCCAGTAAACGTTGAAAGGTCTGGAATGGAAAGGTTGATTCATTTGCCAATTGACTAAGATTCAAAGACTGATGTGATGGATATTAAAATACAAACAGGATCTATCAAATCTACCAAAGCTGTCTGGTCAAAGCAAACCTCCACATCCAACATGCTGACTCTATTGAACATGGTCGTCCTGATCAATTCATGACCTGAAACATCTGACACTTGTTTCTCTGATGTGTTTGTGCACTGTAGAGTACAGTCACATGAAAGGATCACTGAGAGAAAAGAGGCTTCATGTGCTTCAGCTGCATCACATCATCTGCTGTTTTGACACGCTTTTCTTCTTTTCACGCAGCACATTTCACAGATCAAAATGAAAGACTCTTGGAAAATATCCTCAGTGTGCAAAGAAGATTATGGGAATATGAAATCTCTCTTCACATGACTCACCTTGAGTCAGTGCTGGAGGAAGCTGTGTCAGCTGGCTGGGAGCTCCAAGCTGCTTATGTGTTTTGTAATTTCTGAGGAAACACGTTCTTCATAATAAGAGACAGACATTTCTTTATATTTGCATGAAGATCTTCTGACATTCACTAAACAAGGAAAGTTTTGTTCTGCAATCCAAACAGCTGCTGCTTTGATATCGTCCTGTTAAAAGCAGCTGTGTCTCAGGAGAAGAGTGTCCTCATAACATTTTGACTCACTTGTATTTTGGCTCCTGCACAACCAGCTGTTCCTAATATGCTCCATTATTTTGATAAATATTATAAATATGTAAGACCTGAAGCATTGAGTCTGCTCATGTGGGATAATGCTACTCTGCCTCTCTTTCATTGTTTGTAAAGTACTTACACACGTTGGTGTCAGTGGGAAATGTAGTGTTGTTTTTGTTGCAGTAAGAATGTGGAGTTCACGTCTTCACATGAATCACATCAACATGATGACAGAGTGGAGACTTAAGGACTAATAGTTTGCATGTGTAGGATTGTCTGATCAGGTTAAATTGCTGTGTTGTGACTATGGACCAGTATGGAGCCCATTTTCCAACACGCTGTTCCCAGCAGAAGGACACTGTGTTTGCTCTTCAGGGTGTTTGTGTGTCAGTGAGGATTCAGTGAGATAAAGTCAGAAAATAATTCCATCGTTTGTGTGTTTACACTGCAAACTCTTCTGCTCTGTCCCATCCTTCCTTTCTCGTCGTCTCTCTCTCTTTCACAGGTTCATTCAGGTTGTTCAGTCTCTGGGTTTGTATCCAGTTAATGATTTACTGAGCTGACACACTCCTGGACTGATTTGTTGCATTTGGAGTCCAGAGGAACCTTTGTGAGAGACGGACAGAGGCACAGAGACAGATAAAGACAGAGAGACTGTCTAATGTGATGGAGAGAAATACATTTGTTTCCCTCGAACAACAGCCACGTGTACTCTCTCAGCTTTTCTTCCTCCCACTCTGACCACAGGCTTTTGAAAATGAACCTTGATAAGCAGTGGCAGTTATTTATATGGTAATTCACCAAGAAACACATCACACATTAGAGGAACCTCAGTTTAGTGGAGTGGAAATGAGATATCCTGTGTGTGTGTGTGTGTGTGTGTGTGTGTGTGTGTGTGTGTGTGTGTGTGTGTGTGTGTGTGTGTGTGTGTGTGTGCTGGTTGCTCCACATCGACCTTGTGGTGATATTATTTGGGGTTGAAGGTGTCGTATAAGGAGGACGACTTTAAATACACACACACATCCTCACATCTCCCGTTACAGCAGCCAGGTTTCTGAATCATGGTTTGGTCCAGACTCACCTCTCCTGTGTGCCAGGCCCTCAGCAGTGGATCAGATGTTGAATGATTCTTTCTCTGCAACATTCAAGATACTTTCAGTCTACTTGTAAAATAGTGAGGACCATATTCCACCTTTTTGCCAGCAGCACGTTACTGCAGAACTGCTGATGATTCTCTCCATTCATAAGACTGAGGTGCACTGACACACAACCTTTAATGAACCCCTGGCTGCACTGACCCACATGTCTTTGGACAGCTGGGGGACGCTCACACAGACAAGTAGAGAACATGTGACACTGTTAGATTTCTTTAGTGGCTGTGTGGCTCGGTGGGCTGCTTCTGTTGACAGTGAGTGTCGTTACACTGCGTGTCTGTTGTTTCATCATGTACTGCATCACTGTCACTTATTGAAATGTATATTATTACACTGATTTATTACTGTTTTTTCTTTTGTTTTTTGGCTGCTTCCTGGTGTTTTAGACACCAGATGTCTGATTAAAGGAAACATTATTTGACAGAAGCTTCCTGTTCTGACCTCAGGCTCTTTAAACAAAGTCTGATAAGCAGTTATTTATATGGTAATTCACCAAAGAGACACATCACACACAACTTGAATTTCAGAATGGAAATCACATTTGCTGTGTGTGTGTGTGTGTGTGTGTGTGTGTGTGTGTGTGGTCCCTTGTGTATACAGTTATGCCAGGATAAGGCTTCCATCCCCTGTCCTCCAGGCCTTCAGTCCTCACTGTATCAGCATCCATAAATGATCATCTGATACAATTATTTGATTCATCAATAAGTCAATCAACACTTAATGAACAGATAAAAATGTGAGAATCAGTCTGTTCTTTGTCATCAAAGCCAAACTCTCTCTGCTTCCTGCTTCTCAGCTCTGTGGACTTGCTGCTTGTCTTTGTCTCATGTGAGGAGCTGTCCACGGTGCTGAACCACACTGTTTTCATCTGTTTGTCTCTTTTGCTGCAGAATGTTTTCACTTCAGCTTTCACTCAGTTCCAAGATGTCTTATTTTGACAGAGACTCATTTCCTGCCTCTTCCTCCCTCCACATAGCATCACCAAATAACCAAAACAACAATGTACCCGTTCAGTATAAACTGGTGCCTTCAGCCATGGCCTCCTTATCGACTGCAGGACTTTAGTTCCTTGAATTTGGCTTTCAGAGATTTTTGTTGTTGAAAGCTTTGTTTTGTCTGTGCTAAGTTGACTATTTGTGTCTCCTTATTCACCTAAATTAACCACTTATAAAGGCTGACGTGTGAATGCTCACCACAGTGGAAAACAGACTCCACAGTGAGAAACCTGCAGGATTATTTGGCAGGCGGCACCTTTGCTTCGTCTTATCTAAATGTTGCAGGGCTGAGTGTGTGGCTGTGAGTAAATCACTGAGATTATCAAACATGCACATGAGGTGTGTTTAACACCTTTCAAGGGCTCAGCGGTAATATCTGACATCCCTCAACAGCTAAAGAGCTAAAGACTGCCACACTTTGCTCATCTACATGTATGATTATCCCTGGCTTCCTGCATTAATCAATATTTTATAAACCTCCTATTGATTTCAGTGACAGGTAATCAGCAAACTAATGAGGCCCTTGATGTGGCTGTCAGACTGAACTGGTTCAGCCCCAGTTATAGTAAGATCTAAAAATAGCCCATTACAAGTCTCTTCACCTGCACTGTCGATGATGTTTCACTTCTGTCCTCCAACGAACAACTGAAGTGAACAGCTGTGGTTAATCTGTGGTTTTAAAGCAGAAGAACTGGCCGAGAAGTCACTCTTAGTCTGGTTCAGTGTTTTGGCAGCATTGTAACATCAGTGTGAATAAAAAAACATTTGTCAGCACAGCTGGACATTATCTCTGTTAGGATGTCCGTCAACTGGAGCATCCCAGCAGAGATAATGTCAGAGGGGTGGCCATGCTCACTTATCTTTCCTGTTTGATGTTTATCTAAGGCAGTGCACTGCGGCCCACCCATAAAGCCCACGAGTGCCATCAGCTTCCAGCCATTTGATTAACTGTAGCCTTCGAGTACAGCATCATGTGATCAGAGCTGCTGGCTTTCTGACAGGCGGAGAGAAGGATTGTGGGTGGAGGATTGACGTTTACTACAGAGGAATGGAAGGTGGGAGGAGATGAGACATCTTCATGTGAAAGAGAAACACAAAGCAAACACCAAACACTTGTAACCCTTTTCACCATCGGCTCGTGAAATGTGAAACCCTTTACTTAACACTAAATAAAGAATTAAAGCTCCTCAAACTCAAATTTATACTCATATGGTGAAAGAGACATCTCAGTGTAAATTAACTGTCTAGGGTAAATTATGACTCTCACTGTCTTGAATATATATTTAGAGGCTAACGGGCATACCTCTGGTTTTGAAACCTTATAGTAATGTAAACAGAAATACATAAAACACCAGAAACAAGAGGCAAAAACACACAAACACTGAATCTCAGTTTAAAGAATGTATTGACAATATTTAAATACAAATGCCAACCCTTTAATATGAAAAATAAAAAATAAAATACCCGGGGTTTCTTTGATAATTTGTCTTAGTTTCTGAGTGCACTCTTTGTTTAAATTTGATTTAGCAAGCTTGCTTTTGGATCGTTGGCGCGCATTGAAAGTTGGAGCTCAGGCAGACAACAGTACCTCCGTGTGGGGAAATGGAAACGGCTCCTACCGCAGGGAAATCCTCCTCTGGTCTCTCGTCTGCAGCAGCAACAGCAGCAATGAGCAGCAGCATCCACAGCCTCTCCAACCAGGGGGAAAAGTCGGTCCTCGGCCCTCAGCACACACAGCCACAACATCCGCTGAAGCTCCTCAGCTCAGGCAGCCTCCTCCGACGTCCGTGCGGGGAAAGGAATGTGACAGCGTCTCTCCCACGATGGCGGCAGCGGCTAAGCTAACTCAGCTAGCTCAATTTGCAGCAGAAAACAGACACGCTCGGTCTGCAATTCACAGTCCTTAACTCTGTAATTTAAGAGCGTGTCGGCTGGCGAACCGTTAACAGTCTAACTGAACAAAAATAAAAAAAGTATAAACACGGGGTAGTCTGTCTCCTCACTCTCTTGTCTGTCTCCATGCTCTACGCCATTGTCCTCCTGCTTCTTCTCTTTTTGCGCACTTTTTTCCTACTTCCTCTCACACCCAGGTGAACGGGAAATGAAAACTTTATAGATCATTACTACAAAACTCAACTTTTAACATTTTTAAAGTATCGAACCAGCAATGAAATACATTTTTAAAGGCACATATTTTAACTGTAAATTAAATATATTTTAACCTCTTATTTATCATGTGAATTTGAATGTAACCATGACAACTGAATAGTAATCAGGCATCTCAGCAATAATTGAAAATATCCACACATTTAAATGACAGGAAAACAATATCTAAATATAACTGATATTTATCAGGTTATTACACACTGTTCCTGGGTCAGTTATAGATCCCTGCAGCGTGTGCCTTATGTGTCTCAAACGTGGGACAGGTCTGTGGACACACTGACTAAAGCTTGACTCTCCACAGGTTGTTCAGCATCAGGGTCTGTTGTTTTAGTGTTGTGTGTCTTGCTGACAGAGTCAGGAGAAGCTCCAGGAGTGGATGTGACCCACAAAGAGGTGAAGAGAGGCACAGCAGGCAGGAGGCCAGGAGAGAGAGACACACATACAATCAACTGCCACACACACACACACACACACACACACACACACACACACACACTGACACATGGGCAGATGTTACTCAGCTGGCTGGCATAAAGATTTCCACTGTTGAAGCAACCAGCTGGCATTAACAACCTGCAGCTATGGCAAAGGACAAGGAGCAGCCAGTCACAGCAGGAGAGGCCAGGATGTGACCAGTGAGGGAGCAGAGAGACATAATCTGTCCCGAAGGTAAGATTCAAGACTGGCACCGGCAGAGATGGAGGTTTAAAGTAACAACCTGGCTCTGTGGATCTGACTCAGCCCCAGAGGAGGGACACTGGTGAGACGAGGCTGAGAGAGTGGACCACATGGTGACACAGGATGTTTTATTCAGGACTTTGCAGAGCTCTTACAGAGAACCTTTTACTGTGCTGTGATCAGTGTCGTCCCTCTGCTACATGCTCTGATAGCCCTCTGGCATCCTGCCTGGAAGGACGACACGCGGACCAGACAGCTGTTAGAGAAAAACTGATGTTCTCAGCGGCATCGCCTCTGACTGAGGTCTGAAGTTTGCTGTTTCAAAGCTTTGCGGAGGCAGTTTACTGTATGTGAAGATAGTTAGCTATTATCTATCCTGCACACTAACGTTAGCAGTTTCTGCACTTTTCCCCAGTGAATGTTTGTTTTTGTCGCTCATTGAACAAAATAATGTGCAGGACGAGAAGTGTGTTCATGTTTGTAAGTCAGGTAAGAAGAAGGAGACTTTAGCAGAAAGCTGATGTGGGTTTTTGTTCAGAGTCTGTGGCTCTTATGTGGCGGGCTGCTGTCTGACAGGTTTTTGTTTGTTTGTTTGTTTGTTTTACTTCTCACAAAACTTAAAATCAACACATCATCTGCTATGGCAGAACAGTGAAATTGCCACCTTCCACAAAGTTTTTGATTGGCTGTATGGAAACAAGTATTTGGACAGAAGTGATGAGATTCTGTCAATTCAATGCAAAAATAAAAGGAGAGGGGGGCGTCCATAAGTCACCAAGACTGAGAGATTCATGCAAAGCAGCACATTAAAGGTGAATCAGCTCAGGCCAGAGAACAAAAGTCTGTGGGCAGGAACATGTCTCCACTCTTCCAGTGTGTTTTTATTCTATGTTTATCAGTTCTGAGGAGATCTGACAGACAGGCATATCAAAGCTCCACGCTGAGCTGCAACTGTACGACCCAGCATGAAACGTTGAGCGTGAACATTGTTTTCCTTCTGCCTGCTGTTCTGCCTCCATCATCACACAGCGACTTTGTTCTGGAGCTGTGGGAAGATTTATTTGATAATGTGTGTGAATGTCATTGAAGGAAGTTTGTAAAAGCTGAATCAATTCTCCACAACAAAACACAACAGTGTTCCAGTCTCTCTGGTCCAGCTGGAGACGAGTGAGGCTGCAGACCCCGTGGTTCAGTGTCCATGTGGAGGAGACCCAAACCTTAAAAGCCTCAGTGGTCGTGAGGCTTGACACGGGGCTCCAGGTGTGCCTCGTCCTCCCCTTCCAGCTCGTGCCTTTGCCAAACTCTGCCATGGATGCTGTGGATTGTCCCAAGAGGCTTCACTGTTCCCTTCATTTTCAGGAAATGTGTTGTTTTCACAAGCAGGAACGTAGGAGTGGAGCTCCACTGACCTCCCTCACACCTCTCCACTAAATATTTATGAGGACATTTCAATAATGTGATTGTGTTCTTCCAAAATATCATTGAAGTATAGAATGGTGGAGAGTTAGTCGGTGCAGAGAGATGTCAGAGTCTATTCCTGACCTCACCTTTAAACTGAGCAAAACAACAATCCGTGGTGCTCTGGACACTGAACTGTGATGTGTTATTCCCACAATTTGTTTGTTACTGACAGTGGTGGAGGAAGTTTTAAGTCCTTTGTTTCAGTAAAAGAACTAAAACCACAGTGTAAATTCTCTGTTCCACGTAAAGTCCTGCACTGAAAATGTTCCAGAAGTAAAAGTATGGAAGTCCAATCAGGAAAATGTAGTTAAAGTATTAAAAGAACTCAGTGCAGAGAAATGTCTCCTGTGACTGACTGTTACATATTATCTCATTAGATTGTGATCAGTCGTGCGTTCATGTAAAAGCAGGATTTTCCTGTTGTAGTTGGTTGAGGTGGAGCTCATTTTCAACTATTTTACAAAAGACTGCAGCTCATCATCATTATACCTCCATGTGGCCAGAGGCAGCATGTTTTCAGGTTGTTTGTTCGTCTGTCTGTACATATGTACATTTCTTGGATTTGGAATAAATTGTGGTCTGTTTTTTTTTTTTTGCTGAGCTCTGAGGAAAACAGAAAGGATCCAGACAAACATCATTATTGGATTCGTTTTCTGTTGCCTCGTGTAAAACTAAGTGAAGACAGAGAACAGTTCATTATCCAGCAAAGGTGGCATGAAATTCAGTTTGTTGATGTCAGAAAGTAAATACGACGCGTTTTAACAAAGAGTGAAGATTGCGTTTGTTTCCAGGTGGAATCGTGTGGAACATTATGTGACTTTCTGTGTTTCCTGTTGTTGACGACGTGATGTGGATGTAGAGATCATCCGTCCCACTTTCATTTGTGATTTAATGGATGAGTTGCTGAATGATTTCTTTTCTCGGTTAGTTAATCTGTGGTCGGCTGTGGTTTTCTCAGCTCCAAGCTTCTGACTTTAAAATGTATTCATTGGTTTAATATGAGCCTGTTGGCCAATATCTGTACATTTATTTCCCTCCATGAATGTGTTTACAAGGCAATACGGTGACGCGATGAGCTGTGTAGACATTCAAGGTGATGGAACTCTCTGCAGCTCTTTGTCATCCTGTCAAATATATTTACTACAGGATCTTTTTAGCACGATGAGGTTACGGCCACACGGAGTCGTGATAACAGTGATCACAATAAACAAGGTGTTGTTGTTCTCATATCTGTCAGTGCTCAAGACTGCAGAGCAAAATAATGTAAGCATTCCTGCTTTAATGAGATTGTTTCCAGACAACAAGACCACAATCATGTCGAGTCAATCATGACTACAAGTGCTGAAAGAGTTGCTGGGACTCATCAGGTCGACTTTAATGACGCCTGTAGGGAAGAAACTGAAAATGTTCATTTCAAAGCTGAACTGTTGGTCATGAGTCCTGCAGTGTTTCACACAACAATTATACAACCAGCTGGAGCACATAAAGCACAAAACAGCAGAATGTGGATCAGATACAACTGCATATTTTGTTGATAATGACTAAGTTGTTACTCATCATGTTCGACAATTCGGCATTTAAATGTGCTGCGTTCACATCCTCCTCACTGACAGTTTCGAAGGCGTTTCTCCATAATAAGCTCACCTTTTGCAGAACTGCCTCAACTCCAGAAACCATTAAGACTTTCAGTATTTTCACTGATAGAAAATCTGAAACAACTTGCATGTTCATCAAATATGCAGCAAAGGCAGAATCAGCAGGATTTCCACCCTTCAGTCAGTGGAAACATTTCCTAAAATCATCCTCCTCAATCATCATCGTTGCTAACTGTTCCTGTGTGTCTGCAGAGATCCTTCCTGCTGCCAGGGTTTGTAGTTTCTGAATGTTCAGGACATTTCTGGGTGTTGTGTTGATGTGGTGATATTTTTGATTTCTTCTTCAGTCTTATTAAATCTTAATCTGATTTGTGTGACGTCAGATGTTTGACTCTCCATAATAATCAGACTCATGACATAATGGCTGAGTTGCATGGTCAGCCATGTTGGAGATGTCAGAGAGAAAGCTGTGTGCAGCATGTGCTCCACTTCATGGTGATGCAGACGCACACAGACATGAACTGTGACCATGAAGCTGAAAGTCTGAAATGGGAAACACATTCTCAGTCCCAACTGGTCACATACGGACGCTTGGTCAGGAGACTTTTAATGTTGAAGGCATTGCTGCAGGCAGTGGTGGAAGATATTATGAGCTTTTAATTGCAGCCATCTTTACTGGAAACCATGGAAGTGAAAATATTGTGACATTATCCTGCTTCACTGACACACAACTAATGGAACGTTTTCCTCAAGACTCCATAAGGAAGAGGCACAAACAGAGACAGAAGACAGTTGGGAAGATAGTGTTATCATGGGAGAAGCACAGATACTGAATCTTTTCAATGAGTAATGTGACTGGATAACATTTAAACACTCTCATCCATTACATCCACTGATTGAAATTCTCCCAGAGATGAAATCTGGTTTGAGAAATGAAAAGAGCAGTTCTGCATGAAGGAAGCTGTGAAGTTTAAAGAAAGCTCTGAAGACTCCAGCTGTGCTGCAGTAAATGTTGAACTGTCGGAGCAGCAATCATGTCATAGATGTAACATTTCCTTTGAAAGTTGTCCGTCAGGGCAGCCACAGTCTGCCTGTCGCTCTGCAGGAGCAGCAGCAGACAAGTTCTGGGACACTTGTGAGTTTTGGTCATGCATGCTGTTGTGTTCAGGCTGCAGTGTGTTGTGTGTGATATTTTTAGACATTAACCATGAGGCTGAAACACAGGAGCAGGTTGGACTTTGGAGACAGTTACATGTTTCATAGTCACAGCCAGCAGCATAAAAGAAAGTTTTCCATGTTTTAGTTTCATGTCTGTTGGACCAGTGTGGTGTGAAGAGTGTGTGTTGTCCAGCAGCACTGATGATCCCTGATCAGCATCATGTTGAGCTGCTGAATATCTGAGTGTCTGTGTGGAGATCTGTCATCCTTCCTGATCAGCTGAATCTTTCTGAATGGAAACAATAATCATCTGGAGCTTCTCACTCTGGTTGCAGATCTGCTGCTGTGACTGTGATCAGGGCCCAGTATGCTGCACAAAGACTTCCTGCTGGGAGATCTGAGAGATTACAAGGTAGATTCAAGGAGCTACATCAGCCAGTAATGGAGGATAAATGACGAGGATGGAGATCAAATGTAATCTGTAGCAACAAGTGCAGGAATTATTTCAATGATAATAAAAGCAGAGAAAATCTGAAAAGGACAAAAAAGATCCTGAATCTTTGCTCTTAATGAAGGAAGCCATGTTTTCAGTGGAGGTTATCTTCAGAGGCAGCTTGGATTCTCTCCTCTGTTGTGCATGGTGGCACACAGATGATCCAGTCAGTGCCTTTTCCAGACAGTGAGAAGTTGAAATTGACTGAAGTGTCTCGTGAAATCAGCTCCTCTTCAGAGGAAATACGAGATAAACTGAAGCAACGTTGTGTTGATATTGTTCTGCTTCAGTGACACACTGACTCAAATATCTGACTTTCAATAATCCTGTGGACAGGCTGGACCATCACATTCACACACACACCAAGAATAAGACACATCGGTTTCCAGGTGAGGTTTGAATTTCTGTCCAACAGGAAGTTTTTCATTTTTTTCCATTTTTATTTCCCTCTATGAATGCATGTACGAGGCAGTAGAGTGACGTGATGAGCTGTGCAGACATGATCTCTGGAGCTCTTTTTTTCCAACACTGCATCATGACTTTCTCCAATTAGTGCCAATTTGTGTCCAAGTGACTGTGGAGACGATAAAGTCTGAAACTGTTCCAGTATTGAGTGAGAGCGCTGCAGCCGGCAGCTGTGAAACTGGCTGCAGTGTAATCCCTCCAGGTGTTTGTTCACTGTCAGTGTACGCCCACTAAAACTGTTTGTTTTCACCACTGACAGGCTCACACTGTTATTCTCAGTGTCTGACAACATCATGGACGGATTATGGGGGACACCAGAGACCAGCGGGGGAAAACAGAGTGTAGAGCCAGAATATTTTTGCATTTTACAGATTTGACTTAAACAGATTCTCCTCTTAAAAAAACAGGAAGTACTCGTTGTGTGACGTCTGTCAGTCATGTCAGGTCATTCAGTACAAAGCAGTTCTGTCCAAATGTCTCTTCTGTAGACCAGAACCCTGCAGTCCTCGACCACGTCCTCACATGATGTGAACTCTGTGACTCTGTGAAGTCGGTGTTTGTCCTCTTGGTAAATCAGAGGGATGATGTGTGTCCCCTCAGTGTCCAGTCCTTGGTCCTGTCCTCTCATGTCTTTCCATGTTCTCCTGTAACTGATGCAAATCTTGTGTCCTTTAAACTAGGACAAAACTTCACGTCTCCTTCAGTCGTGTCTTTGTCTCTGTCCTGCTGTCTGCTGCAGCAGATTAGCAGAGTTTAAACAGGATCCATCACATCTGTTTGTTATATTTTACTGAACATGTTCAAAGTGTCAGGAGTCATTTGTTCAACTCCTCCTGATGAGACTTTATATATTTAGATTTCCTTCTTTAAACTGAAACCATGACTCATGTTTTCTTTCCACTGTGAACTGGTTTGACATGTAATAATGTGGTGATGAAGTGATGATGCAGGTTATCCTGCAGCATGGAGAGCTTTGTGTTTCCAGTCAAGCATCAAGGAGACAAAGTCAAGTCAGAGTTAATGATGGCTGGTGACACCATCAGTGTCTTTAGACCATAAAGTGTTGATGGAAGCAGACAGACAGACTGTGACTGTGTGCTGATGAGCTGTTTCCTCTTTGGAAAGACTTCATTCTTCACCTGCTGTGTGTTTTCCAGCAGAACAGAAGAAAAGAGCATCACTGTGCCTCACACAGCTGGACAGTGGTATATATGCTGACTGCAGCTGAGACTTGGGATTCTTGACGTGTTTGAGTCAGATGTAGAGGATGCAGGTGTGTGTCAGATATATGGTGGACATGGTCAGCAGAATGGCAATGAATGAGCTAACAGGTCTGCAGAGTCTCAGCAGGAGAATCCTCCACAGAACAGCTGAAGTATGCAGGACTTGTGTCAGTGACCCTGTGGAGCTCATTGAAGGACACGTTTAATAACCAACAAAAGTAACGTGTCAAGTGTCAGATCTTCTCAGGAGAAGTTGGCAGTTTGAATTGAATCCAGTGTTAGAAGTCGTTTAGAGATTCAGGTATCCGACCTGTGTGTGTTTTCTGCCTCAGAGAAGCAGCAGCCTTTCATGTTGGGTCGCCCGGGGATGTTGTAGTCTGTGGCATTAAGAGCAGCCTTATCAAAGGATTGCATTCGTGTTCACACACACACACACACACACACACACACACACACACACACACACACACAAAGCTGTCAAGACGTCACCAAACATTGTGCAGCTCAGAGTTTGAACATGCAGTCTGAGAATGAGAGGGAGTTCAGTGGAAGTCTGTCTCCTTTTATTTTCTCGTTCACTCTCTCGACTTCCTGTGCTGCTGCTGTTTGTCTCTTTCTCATGAGGTCTTGAAAAGAGTCTCATGATATTAAAATGTATTTTAAATAACTCATGATGTTAAAGAACACATAGTGTCTTTAATCATGCATTGAGCTTTAGCAGGTGATCATTCAAATGGTTCATGTTTAGGATCCTGATAACTGGCACTTCAGAAGAGTCACTGATTGGTTCCTGGTTTCTCTTCACTCTTCAAAGATTGAGTTTAATTTGTCGACTGTGAGAGTGTGTGTGCATGTGTGTGTGAAAGGTTAAGAGACGACCTTTATTCAGCATTAAACCTGACAGAACAACACAGAGCTGACTGGCCTCTGGAAGCCTCAGCTGATGTGAACTGAAACTAAATGAAGCTTCATGTGGAATCAGAAACAGAGAAGTCTGCTGTTCCACTTCATCAGCTGGATAATGAACGATGCAGAAACTCTGAATGCTACAGCAAAATAATATGATAACACTCCTTCAGGTTTATAGATTTCTGCCTTTATCTGTTGACCCGACACTTGTTCTTCTCAGTGAGGTCAGGTTAGCTTCAGCTCGTTTGCTCTGTTGCATGCTGGGAGTTTCTCTTTATACCTAAAGGTGCTGCTGAAGGTACGCTTGTTTTTCATCGACACTCACTGAAGCCTGAAAGTTACACCCACCCCATGAAACTGGAGGGGCGACTCCTGAAGGCTCCACCCCCCAGTGTTCAATGGTCAGGAGTTTGTAGTCTTGAGTCGGAGTAGTCAGAGAGCTTTATACAGGGAGGTCAAAGGTCACCATGAACAGATTGATGCTCACTGTTGTGTGTTGCAGACAGTGGGGGGTGGAGGGGGATCAGTTCCTTGCTTCTGTCCCTGTAATGTTCACACAGACGTGAACATGTGCTGCCTCGAGCTGAACGGAGCAGAAAGAAAGCAAAGTGCATTTTGATGTTCAGAGGAACAGCAGGATGAATTCTGTTTCTCTGCTCCATGAAATAACACCACGAGACGACTGCACATCTCTTCTCTTCTTGTGTGACGTGTGGTCGTCTCTCTTTCTTTAAAAGTCTGATGATGCAGTTTTAATGTGGGATGTGTGTGAGACTCCAGGGTGTGGACATGCTCGTGTTCATTTATCCAAGTCAGTGAAATAATTGGTCCCACAGAAATAAGAGCAGCATGAAGCATTAATAAATCATAAACTGTCACTTTATGTCGCGTTTGTCCTCACACACACAACAGTCTATTACTGGATACTCTAACAACAGTACAGAGTTTAACTGCACTGATCTACATACTTACTGATCTCGTAGTACCACAAACACAGTGAACTACACACTGACACTGTCTTCCAGTCACTGAAAATCTCTTCCAAATGAATTGATCGGTCTGTTCTCATTAACGTCACAGCAGACTACAGTGAAATCTAGTTATCGACTCGAGTCCAGAAAGGTGATGTGATGCACTTTGGTTTAAAAAGGTAAAATGTTTTTGTCCTCAGTCTCTGAGCGTCTTTCCAGAACAATGTTTAAACATGGAGTTTCCTGTCATTGATCTGTGAGAGGTCACTCTCTGCTCTGGTTGTTAGAGGTGAGAACTGTTCCTCCACTTTGTCTCGTCACAGTGGTCAGCGTGATGAACGCACAGGAAAAGGCTGCTGTGCCTGCAGTGTGTTGCCAAACTGCTCTGAACAGAGAGAAGAAAGAGCTGCTGTTAAATCAGTTTATAAAGGCTGCTTATTAAAAATAAGTCAATCAGAGGAGGACAGAATAAAAGGGAACATGATCCACTGCAGTGAATAATGCAGCTGTGTCTCCACAGCAGTGAGCTGCTGCACTGTCTCTGTCCACAGTGTGACTGGCAGCAAACGCTCGAGTTATTTGTCAGTGATCCAGTTAAAGTCCTCGTGAAAGAAGGAGTTCACTGAGTTTCATTTTTCCTTCAGTCGTTTCCTGATGAACATTAAAAACAGGCCTGAAAAGTGAAGCCATGCTTTTCAATGTGGCAGCAACTTGTCATTTGTCAGTTATGGCTGTGAATTCATGATGATCACTGTGGTTCACAGGATCATTATCACCACAGCAGCAAACTGTTTCACTGCACACTGTGTTTCTCTAACAGGTTTGTTTGCTCATTTATCATCACTGTTGTTGTTTGGCAGAGAGGCTTTAATGAGAGGAAACAAAGTCGAGGAATTAAAGAGAAAAACTCATTTTCAAATCACTTGTTCTCCATAACAAACACAGGCCTTCAGGTGCTGCATGTTTATATCAGTGTTTACCAAGAGATGCTGTTGTTGTTTTTCCTGTTTATTGGAGATGGTTTAAAGGAGCTTTAATGAAAATAAATTTAGGAAAATAAACAAGGAAAGCCTCCTCACCTCCACACATAAAGAATAAACAGAGGGAATAAAATGTTGTAGTTATTTGTTCGTCCCTGCAGTTCCACAAATGCTTCATCCCAGTGGGAGCTTTGCACTGGAAATCAGAAGCAGAGGCTCATCTGAACTCTGGTTCCAGTAAACAGGAGTAAACACTCTGTTATTGTTCGCCTCTGGCTGTTTGATCAGACTGTACATTTGTGTGGAAAGGACAGCAGGGCTGTGATGAGGCTGAAAAGTGTAAAACCTGCAGGAGAAATGAAAGCAGATGAGAGACAGCAGACTGCACAGTGCTGAGGAGCTTTCTCCTGCAGAGCCACGTGTTCACTTTGAATCACGGCTGTGAGACGAGGCCACTTACAGAACATGTGAGTACGACAGCTACAGTGTGAACATGATCCACTTCTCTCTGCCGCTCATCTCACAAGACATCAGAGCTTTATGTTCAGTCATTAACACGTGAACAAGGTGCTCAGAGCGTCTCGTCTCCTGGCTGATGAGGACATAATGCAGGACGAGTGCTGAGGAGGTTCCTCACATTGTTGTTACATGACTGACACGACTTCACAGCTCATTTCATTTTTCTTTGTCCCTTTAACAGAACAGCTTTCAGGTTGACTTTGAATTGTTGAACAAAGACAGTTTGTGTTGTTGACATTTTCATGGTTGGTTACAGTAAACTGTTGTTTTTTCTCTGCTTGCCCTCAATGACTCCAGTATTCCTCCACAGATGCCCTTACCTGAGGCTGCTCACCACAGTGTGAGTTTGAATCAAGTTATTAATCTGCTCAGCTGGATGTTTACTGGAGAGATGAGGTCGAGCGCTTTGCTTGAGGACACGACAGCAGGAGTCTGAACAGGAAATGATCAGAATAACATCACAGTATAACACAACAGGAGAACAACAGTGAGTGGAAACAATGAGTCAGCAGCTCCTCGTCCTGAATGTTGTCCCATTTGTCCAGTGTTTGTCTGAAGGAGACGTGCTCAGGGACAGACAGTTAGTTCACAGGATGAGCTGATCCTGATCTGAGCAGTCTGTGTGTGACCTTCGTTTGACCGCTTGAATCAACATTTGAGGAGAGTCAATGATTGGACACCAGATGTGCTGTCTTCAGCACCAAGTGTCTCTCTCTGTCTGCTGCTTGTTGCTGGGTAGGTCGTGTTCAGTGGATTTATTTTCTGAAAACAATGCTCGCTGCTGCTTGAAATGAGGTTAATGAGAGCAGTGAGAGTGGACCACACAGTTCATTTGAGGGTCTTTCAATCTAACAATGAGCTAAATGAGGCTAAAAATGAATTTTTCATCTCAGCCTCTTTTTTCTTTTCTGGCTGCTGGAGAGGAGACCCCAGGTTCTTCCCTTCCAGCTGCCTCTCATGACTCACAGTCAACATGAGCTGCTCCAACATGTGATGGACTTCCTCTGTGCTGTTTTCTGCTGTGACTGGACCTGGGGCAATTAATTTGAGTAATTGGGAAGCTTTATGAAAATAATAAGCCTAAAATACGATGTGAAGCTCTTTGATCAGATCTGTCAGTTTTGTTATGTGTTAAATTTTAATTAGGTGCGTTATAACTGTTTCAAAGACGGTCGTCTGTCCACTTACCGTCTTTTCAGTCCAAATACTGCCACAGTCAGCCGTCTCCAAATCAAGAGAACTGGTTCTTCAGTTGTCCAGTATTTACTCCAAGTGGACTAATGTGTCTTTTCTGGACATAAGTGGAGCCGGTCTGGCCTAACACGCTCTGTGATGCTACAAAAACCTGCGTTGTGTTGTGTGGGATGAGAAACGACGTGAGGACAACTTGTCTCTTGCCAGGAGTGGGGGGGATTTATTCTCTCCTCAAAGGGTCCTGTTTCCGACTGTGTGAAACACGCATATCATGAACAGCAAGTGTGTGTGTGCGCGTGCGTGCACACACACACGCCTGCACGTACACACAGAAGCCACCACACATCACATAGTTGACCAATTACGTGCAGCGTGAACAGAAAAAAAATAGAGAAAAAAACAAAGCGGCTCCCGCTCCGGCTCCCAGGCAGGAGCCGCTCCGATCGTTCATTTCAACGAGCCGTTTCATTCGCGACCAACACACCACTAATTCCTCTACCTGTTGTAAAAAAATAGTGAAGCAACTTGGTGGGCGTTATCCTGGTAATTTCTCTGCGTGAGAAATACAAGGTGTGACGTGTGAGCGTGTGAACGGGTTAAAATGCGTGTGTCTCACGTCCAGTGCGTGAGACTTGAGAGCCCCTTGTTGTTTTATCTGACCCAGATACAATCGTGCTGCTGATTAACTGTCGTGTAGCCCGCCCCTTTCCTTTTTTTTTTTTTTGTTTGTTTTGATTGACAGGTAAGTGGCAGGCTCAGCCTGGACTCAGAACTCCATGGGAGACGTGCTTGATTCCTCCCGGTTCCATATCGACAGCGACGCGCCAGAGAAATTTATATATTTATATTAGAATATTTTTCAGCTGAGAAATACAATGTAAGAGGAATACAAAAGACCGAAAAGCGTGACTGTCACGCTCAATGCGTGAGACTTGAGAGCCCTGCAAAACAACTCCATACATATTTTCACTGGGGGAAAGAGAGAGAACAGCGGACTGCATTAGAAACCATCCCGCTGCTGTTAGCCTAACTTTACCTCATGTAGCTAGCATGTTGCACGACGGCGCTGTACACGATATTAAACACAAATATACACTTCAATAAAACTACAACAACAACAGACAATATTTGTGACCCATACAGAGTAAAAGTGTCACTTTTGTTGAGCGTTTTTCTGTTTTACACATTAATGATAAATGTTCGTACAATTTCACCTCTCCTCTGCGGGTCCTGCTCCCGACTGAGGAGGAGAACGGCGCGAATACAGAGGAAGTGACTTCATCGAAGTGTAAACGGTGCCTCACCAAAATAAAATTAGTTAACAAAACAAAAGCTCCCCAAAATAAACTAATAAAAACAGTTGTACACATTGAAAATCGACTAAATGTGAACAGAATTGAGTTTCTGGTGAAATATAAATCAATTAAAAATATACATCTGTTGCACAAGCACAGCAGAGACGGACTGGATGCAAAAGGAGCAGCTGAACATCCCTCCCTGCAGGAAGCTGTGTCAGAGCTGACTGGAGCTCCACACAATGATTCACTCCACTGGGATTTAGCCCACCAACATGTCCTCCAACCCCCCTCTGATCTCACCTGGTCTATTTCCTGTCCACCTCTCTGTGATCTGAGCATTGACAGTGAATCTCAGGATAAACCTGCTGGTGTGAAATGTAGGAATGCAGCAGTGAGCTTGAAGAGAACAGAAAGTGGGAAGTGGGTAATTGATTATTTGTGTGTATGTACATCTACAGTTTATAGCGGCATACACACACTTGCATACTCAGTCGTTTGATCATTTATTTGCACTCGTCTCAGATGTTAATCTGCAGAAATCATCAGGGGATGTAGATTTAATATCTCAGACAGATGATATAAACCTCTGTGCTGTGAATCACAATTAATGAAGCTTCATCTGCTGTTTACTCCAAAATGCAGTAATGAGGCTTTTAATATGTTACAATAAAGCATGTTATACATTATTAAAGGATTCATCTACTGGCTCCGTCATTTTTAATGAATAAACTCAGAGTATTTGCATCTTGTAAATTCCCACTCAGTGGAACCTTGTCAGGATTGTTTGTTTCCAGACTGATGATGTGTCAAAGGGAGGAGGTGTTTGCTTTAATGTGTGGATGAAAGCAGCTGATGTGATTTGCTGTGACTGATGTTGATGTCTGCGTGGAACAAAAAGCTACGCTGTGGATGATTTGGATGCAGGTCGGTGCAGCCGTCCATGAGGTGATTGTAATGTTTCTTCAGGATGTTGTAAGTCTTGGTCCTCATTGTGTCAGCAGCTTTGACAGTGTGGCCTTGGTGTGCTGCTGCTCAGCATCACTGATGTAGAGGGAGGAGAAGGCCGATGGAGCTGCTGTATCCTGGTTCTCTCTGTGTACATTGAGAGCAATTAGCCAGTGTGTCACTGTGACAAGGTGGCGGCTTCTTTTAGAGGTGAATGTCAGGGATCAGTGTGACGAAGCTGTTTGGAACCAGAGAGTTTGTAGAAACACCTGTTGTCTGTTGGAAATGTTGATGATGTCAGTTCACACCATCTTGATCCACATGAAGACCATAAATGTTCTGCTACATATCTTTTTTCTCAAATATTACAGTCTGCTCAGTGTTGTTGGGGTTAAAGTATCCAATCTGTGAGACTGAGCTCACAATCTTTCCTTTTTTTCTGAAGGATTATTTTCTCTCTGAAGATGAAGAGATTGGATATTTAGGCCCTTGCAGATAATAGAGTTTGCATTACTCAGCTGTAATGATTTATTGATTTCTGAGTACGTTAGATTGGTACCAACTGATTCAGCCTGGAAAAGTGTTCGACGTTAAATGGCTTTTATTGTGTTTAAATCTGTGTGATTATATATTTATCTCAGAGAGAGAAAGCAGCAGAAGCTTGTCCAACAATCAGCCAGCAGTTTGGAAATTATCGACTCCTTGTCTTCAATTTCAGTGAGCAGCTGTTTAAATGCCTAGACTGATCAGTCCAGTTTAAAATGATCTGAATGAAAAGATGAGAGGCTCAGATGAGTTTGTGAACTCTTTTTTTTTTAGGATTTCTGACCAAAACGTCAACGGTAAAACTCGTGTATTCAGACAAAGTTCACAGCATCATGTTGAGGCTTGATTAAAATGCACTGAAGAAAGAAAGAAACAGCAACAAAGAACCAATGAAAGAATAAATGCGAGCAGTCAAAGTGAGCTTTCAGAGCCTTTCCACAAGAAGCTGCCATGTGTTTCTATTGTTCTGTCTTTGCTCTCTCCTGTCAGAGAGGCTGTGAGTGCTGCTCACTGTTTATGCACTTAATGTTGGATTGAGCTGTTTTACTCTCCACTGAAGGAGACTTAAACACACACACACACACACACACACACACACGTGGACAGGGTCGTGCTGGCTGTGTTGTGGGTTTGGCCACAGTGTCAGGAGAGGCTTCAGGAGTGGATGTGATGCTCAGAGAGGTGAAGAGAGACACAGCAGGCAGGAGGCAGGAGAGAAAACCACGACATGACTGACTGCAGACAGAACACACACACTGTGTGTGTTTGGACTGTGGATCAGAGAAGAATTTCACTGCTGAGGATCAATTTGATGTTTATTAGTATTCTGCTGAAGCTTCTGCTGAAGTTGGACTTGTTTGACGAGACAGACGAACAGACAGAGTGGGAGATAAAAGAGCTTGTGTTTCCTGTGTCGTCCCAGTTGTCTCATTGGAAGCATGACGATGACTTTTGAAATAAAGAATAATATTCTGAGACCTTCTGTTTCACATTGACACCAAATTATAAGGGGGTAAATAACAGGGATAAAGGAGTGTTTTTCTCCATGTTATGTCGACATGGAACAGCTGCTGGATGTCATGGAAATATGTTTTTTCCTCTCTTGTGTTTTTATCAGGGGAAAGAGGGACGGACAGAGAGACCAACAGATTTGTCCAAACGGCCTCACAGGCCAAACTCAGCTGCCTGTTTACTGTCAGCTGGTATCCACTTAATGCATGTGGCTCAATCCTTTGTCATGCTTGGGCTTTTTCCAACTCTCTCTTTCCAATTAACTAAAATAATCATTTCAGGAACTCTAATTACAGCCTTTTGTTGAGTAAACAATAGTCCCAACTGTAGAAACAGTACAACCCAGCAGCTTCTCGGCTGTGTTTTCACAATAATGTCCAAATGCTGGAACAGCACAGCATCGCCATTCAGCTCAGGCTGTAAAACACAGAATCCAGTAATAAAACCAAAACTCTTCCATTTGTGAAAATACCAAGACCAATGAGGAATAAAATATAGACAAGAAAACAATGATGGGACAATTCCAGCAGTCCACCATGGACAGAGACAGACAGAGACAATCACTGGTTTCTTATTCTTTATCTCTCTGTATATTTCTACACAAGTCTCAGGCATTGTCTTTTTAGGATGCCCTCCAGCTGAAACATGGATGTCTGCGCTCATTCATCTTTGATCTGTGACTCTGACCTCAGCCAGTGTCCTCTGGCCTCGTCCCCAAACCACAATAAAGCCATTAGCCTCCAGTCAAATACAGCATGAGCTGATCAGAGCTGCTGCTCTCTGACAGAGTGACTGAGGGTGGAGAGGGACTGTGGGAGAGAGAGGTCGACTCCAACAGAGAGATGAGAGGTGGAGGAGATGAAAACAACTTCAGTCCAAACAAACACTGACAGAAATTAGAAACTGTGTTGTTCATGATGCAGTTACAGTTCCCAGCAGCCTCGGGGCTTCAGTACGTTATTGTTTGAGCAACAAGCAGTGAAGGATTCAGATTTTCTGTCTGTCACTTTACAGCAAACTGAAGATTCATAAAGCTCAGTGACTTCAGCTGAGTTCACCCTCTGCAGGGACCTGTGAGTTTGATGCCACCTCTCATCTCTGTCACATCAGATTTAGAAGCACAGTCTCACCTGTCTTGATCAACATTATGTCTTTAAACTGTGTTGCTCCCTGACATGAAAAACAAAGGTGTGTGTCTGATGACTGACTGTGTTTTATGTGGTGGGTGTGTGCAGCGTATAGCTTGTATGACATCATGTTGTCAGAGTCAGGAGAGGCTCCAGGAGTGGATGTGACCCACAAAGAGGTGAAGAGAGACACAGCAGGCAGGAGGCCTGGAGAGAGAAACACCACCCACTGCCAAGTTACACACCTCCACAGCTACACACACTGCTGGCTGCCAGAGGTTAGTGAACAGGCTGGTAGAAGGATTCTTACCACTGAACCAACCGAGTGGCATGAACAGCCTGTAGCCACGGCCAAAGACAAGGAGCAGCCTGTCACAGCAGGAGAGGCCATGATGGGAACAGTGAGGGAGCAAAGAGCCGTAATCTGTCCCAAAGGTAAAGATTCAGGACAGACACAGGCAGTGAAGCAGGTCTAACATGACAACCTGGCTCTGTGGGTCTGACTCAGTCCCAGAGGACAGACACCGGCTGGACGAGGGAGAGAGAGACGGGGAGACAGAGAGAGAAGAAGCTGCTGTCACAGATGTACAGGTGATGTGTTGTATTGAGCTCTTTGCACTGGTCTTACAGATAACCCCTGGCTGTGCTGTGATCGCTGTCATCCATTTTACTGGATCGCTCTGATGTCCTTCTGGCTTCCTGCCTCGGGGTTGAACACACAGAAACCAGTCAGCTGTTGGAGGAACTGATGATCTCCTCAGTGGCTTTTCCTCTGAGATCTGAACTCAGATCTGAAGTTTGGTGCTTGAAAACCTGAATCACAGCAGTTGTGATCAGCTGTGATCTGTAACTTTACAGGCATTGTATCATTGACTCTTTGTTTGTTGGTGTTTAATGAGACTGAAATGAAACAAGAGAGTCAAACTTCCTGCAGATTTCTGCCTTTAATGACTTTAAATCTGAGTTGTCCCACAGTGAGTCTACTGGTCTGTGTGAGGACAGACTTTTGCTCTTCCAGCCTTTAATTCTGGCAAACTGATTCAGCGGCTCCACTCTGACTGATTTCATGCTGCATTTCTGTTTGGGAACAAACATCAAGGGAAGATGAGGAAAGATCTGATAATCAGCAGATCGTCTGTGAGTGTTTGGATGGTACAAAGTGGACGTAGGAGGAAAGCAGTTATCCACTTAGATAACAGCCACACACCCACACCCACCCACACACACACACACACACACACACACACACACACACACACACACACACACACACACACGGTGACAGCTTCAAATTAAAATCTGCATGATGTGATTAATAGAATAATTCAATCTGCTCAGATGATATTAAATGATGAATCAGGGGTTATTAAATCAGTCTTTTTGACTCTCATGGTGAATTCAGCTCTCACAGCTGCTTCGTCTCAGACACTCGGCTCCTCGACTGTTTGCCTTTACAGTGAAAACATTTCACTGACAGCAGCAGTGTGAATCTAGAAAAGCTGATGTCGGTCAGTCTGTGTGTGGTTTGATCCACAACGATGGTTTGGATTTTTGGATTTTTGGACAGATGAGCTGCTGAGGGAGACACAGACTGGGAGAGGCTGGAAGGCTCATGTGTGAGGACGGCTGCTCTGCTGTTGGAGGTTGTTGGATGACGTATTGCTGTAACTTGGTGACATTTGGATTAGTGCTCATCACAGACTGAAAGCTTTTCTTTCAGAGTCACTGAGATGGAAGCTGTGTTCCAGACAGAGAGAGAGAATAGAAAGAACGAGGACAAAGTTTAAGAAGTGGCCATCGGAGGAGAGAGCAGAGAAAATGAGATGAGGTGATGGTGCTCAGATGAGTGTTTCTCCTCTCAGGGGGAGAAGACATGATGAAGACAAAGAGGCTCTGAGGGAGGGAGAGCAGCTGAAAGAGGGAAGATGTGAGAGAGGTGTGTCGTCTGCTGTCTCTGCCACCTGATCTGAGGATACTGTCTAGTTTTCAGGGTGACAGGTCTCAGTGTCTCCCAGAGGGAGACGCAGCTCAGGGTCCAGGAAGAAGAAATCCAATCTCTCAGCTGGGATAATGGTTCCACACTTTCATGATCCACTTCTTTCTTCACGCAGGCGTTTCTCTTCCTCCAGTACCTCTGACATCCTGAAGGTGGAGCTGTTTTTGTCTCTCACAGTGTGAAAGTGGCTGTTCTGCTGCAGCAGAATGTCATTTCTCAGTAATCAATACGAACCACTGATCAGCCTCCACTGCTGATTGACATGGCAGATGAAGCTCAGTGAGAGTGGGCTGTGTTGGAGGTTGGACTTGGCAGGAGCTGAACTCAGTGGACCATGTCATGAGAAAATGTTCAAAACATGAAATATAATGTTTTGTGTAAAGTTTTCCCAGTTTTGCTGTTTGAGTCATGAATAAGGAATTAAAGAATTTAGTTTAATTCATGTTTGAAATGTTTTGATTTTTCATGTGGACATTTTGAAACAGCTTCCTCAGTGACCTCCATTTATTCATGAGACCTTTGATCAACCAACTGCTGAATGACAGTGTGGAGCAGTTTTTCTTGTTGGAGTGAATGAAGAAAAATCCTGTCAGTCGACCTCAAACCAGCTGAAGTTTGTCCGCTCTCTGTCCCTGGCAGCTGTGCTCAGTTGAATTTCGATTCAGTTTTACACACTGAGGAGAGAAACATGAGCTCGTCTGCTTTGACATTAAAATGTTGTGTGTTGTATTAAAGAGGTGTAAAGTGATGGAGCTTCAGGTTCTTGTCTTTCCTCAGGCCACATTAAAGGTCGTGTTACCGTCACTCCTCTGTTTTACTGCTCATCTTTTCTTTGGCTCTGACCTACAATGAGATATTCTCTGAACAGATTCAGTAAATCGACTGTTCTTCAATATAATTTCTCTCCATGCTTCTCTCTTATTTTCTAATTTATTAATAAATCAGTTGTTGCTCCTCATTGCATCATATTCAGCCTGTCGTAAATAAAAAGGGTGTGTACTTTAGTACTTTTTGTTCAGTATTTTTTGTATTAGAATGAGGGAAAAGTCTCCCTCGTGTTCAGTTTTGTCTAAATACAAGAGAGAAAACAGCCTTTAGTTTGCTTCACTGACCAAACATCCACCAGTGAAGTCACATCAAGAGACAACAGAGACACAGAGTGTATGAAGTGTTGCTCAGTGTCTTTAATCAACCTCTCCATTAAACTAACTCTTGCTGTGGATGCTCCAAACTGGAGCCATTATCTGTGAATGAATGTGTGCTGTGTGACTCCAATCAGTATTCAACATAGAAGCAGTCGTGCTCTTTTATGTGTCGGCTGATGAGCTGGTGAGCCGTTTGTTTAACATGAGTGAGTATCGACTCACAGAGGTCGGTGTGGTCGTGTGCTTTTCTTCATATCAGAGTTTCACTGTAAAGAGCTTCAGTCTCTTTCAGCTCTGACTGCTGTACAGCTGTAATAACCTGCATACACAGCAGAGAAAGGTGATGTGTGGCTCTAACGCTTTGTGATGAACATGCCTCTATCAGTCTAATGGCTCTGTCTGTGTCTGATGTCTCTGTGTGTCTGACTGTGTCCTTTGCCTCAAAGAGGAAAAAGGATATTTGGAGTCTGAGCTGTGAAATGAATACAGTGTCTGTCATTTTCTCTGTGCACTGGGCTGAAACATTGTCTGTAATGAGTCAACGACCAGCCTGAGTTCACATCACTGACATTCAACTATTTTCTGACTCGTTTCTGAGTCGTTTCAGAGACATGACTGAAAAGAAATGATGTCTGTGCCTTTAAGTGTGAAAGGAAGGTCAGTCTGATTAAAACGTCCAACGAGGCTACAGACTACAAGGGGATTAGATGATGTGGAGGCAGGTTTATTTCCTTTGAAAGACTTTTAATTAATACCTCACTGATACTCACTAATCACTATTTCTACCATGAACGTCTGAAGCTGCTGTTGAGGTCGTTCTTTCGGCTCTGTGACTGATATGAAGATTTGTGTAATGTGGGCTGAAAAGGTTTCAGGATCTGATGATGATTTCATCAGAATGTTGACGTTTTGACATCTTGATGTTAATGTGGTTCAGAAGAAGCACAGATAAAATAGTAAAATGTTTCTGACTCTGTGAAGATGATGTATTTGTTTTGAAGATGCTTTATCTCCATGTTAACTGAACCTGTGCTTTCTGTTGTTCTCTCTCTTCCAGGTAAGTGCTGCCAATGACCTCCGTGAGAAGAAACAGAGAGAGAGATTTAACAAAGAGCCTCCACTGTCTGCAGCACCATTCACGTCTCAGAGGGTTTGTTATTCTTTGCTTTCATAAAGAGGAGAGAAGTGCTGTCTGTGATGACCTTGTAGTTCATCTTTGTTGTTTGGATTAGCTTGTTAGCTTCCTCAGCTCCCCTTGCAGCAGAAGCCAGCAGATACCTGTGTTAGCCTTGTTACCAGCAGAGTGTTGGCCTCGTGTTGGAGCTGACAGGTGAGGCTTTGTGTTATCAGACTGCAGCAGATACTGGATGATTTGATTTCCTACAGAAACCCTCAGGCTGAAACTCTGCAGCAGGTTGGACTTTGGAGAGAGATGCATGTGTTTGTTCAGAGCCAGTGGCAACATCTCATAGAAAGCAACTTTTCTCTTGGTGTGTGTGTGTGTGTGTGTGTGTGTGTGTGTGTGTGTGTGTGTGTGTGTGTGTGTGGTGCACTTTGTGTATCGTGGGATAGAAAGCACCATCTGACAGGAACAGTAATCAGAAGAAGAAGATTGATGAGTTGAGAGTTTCAGCTCTTCATTGGTCCAACAGCCACATCAACAGGTGAAACTAATGAACTCTTAACGACCCACCTGACACTGTCAACTTCCTGCCTGCAAAAAGAGAAGAAAGAGCCCGTCAGAGTCCCCATATTGTTGTTTCCACGTGTAGATTGAAGCCTGACAAACATGCTGAATGTGTTTCAGACCTTGTTGAAACATTTGAAGAAGCTTTTTTCTGAATGTGTTGAAACCTGTTTTTATTTCCAGTCTTGTGTGATTGAGTAGTCGTCAGGTGACCCAGTTGCAGGTGTTGTGCCTGCTGGCTCTCTGTCATGGCTCACTTAAATAGAGCAGAGTCCTTGTTAGTGTCAGCAGTGACTCTGGTGCTTCTCCCTGCTGTGGCTCTGAATTCTACAGTATTATTATGTCAGTATCAGTTACACATAAGTAAATAAAGGTTGTGGGGAGGTTGCTGCTCTGCTGACTCTGCTCTGCTCATCAGTGAACTGACTTCATTTATTTATTTATTTTGAATGATTGTTGACAGACTCTCTCTGTGTCCAGATGTTTCTGCTGGGTGTTTTGTAGTTCTGCTTTCTTTAATTGACCTGTGAGCTCATTATTCTCTGTTCTGTTAAAGCTGCTGTGGATCTGCATCATGCAGTCAGTATCATCCATGTTCTGTGTTCCTGTATCCTTGTTATTAATGTGCATTAGAGAGAATGGAAGCTTCCACATACAGTAGAGGCTGTTTATCCCTCACGGCTGATGATGGAGGTCTGATCTTCCTCTGCTCACTCTGGTCTGGTCAGACGTTCAGGATCCTGTGACAGTAATGGTCTCATGTTGTTTTGGCCTTTGACACTGAGCCTCACTTCACTTATTTCTGTAAACCAGAATGAGCTGATGTCAGATCAGTGCTGGATGACTTGAACGGAGGATGCAGCAACTTGAAATCAGTGAGTGACAGCACTGGTATTACTCTGCCTGTCAAACATACATCTCACTCCCTCATTGGTTCAGTCATCTTGGTAGAAAAGCTGTCCTGTGTTGATTGAAACTGACAGGGGATCAGATCACAACTCAGACAAGGAGAAATTCTCCAAACAGCATCAAAGAAAAAGCCACAATCTTGGATGAATATTTTCTCAGAGATGGACAGAATGGTGAAATAATTAAAGCTGAGATGGAGATGATAGTCAAGAGGATGTTTGGCTCTGAATTATCAGCCTATTAAATCAGATTTCCAGATGAAGTGTGAAGGTTTGCTTCAGCTCTCTGATGAATCACAGCTTCTCTTTGTTCATGACTTTCCCATCATGCAGTATTCACAAACTGAACTTGAAGGACCTGACAAAGGTGTTGTTACTGTAAACTGCATCTTTCCAGCTTCTGAGTCTCATCTGTTGTCGTCTTTGAAGGTGGCTGGTCCAACCTGGAGGTTTAGGTCCTCACAGACAAACTGTTTGGACAAACTAAACTGACACACATCTGCACAGAGATCCAGTTTCCAGCTGCTTTGGTACCATGACATCTGTGAGTCCATCAGCAGCACCAGTCTGCTGCACAGCTGAACACACCAACAACACTTTGTGCTGCACTGAGACAGCAGATGGATCCAGCTGGAAGGAGAGGAGACACTTTGATGGTTTCCTCTCTGTGTTTGTGTCATTCCTCACTGGCATTTGGCAACTGAGCCATCCAGTAAGAAAACATGATGAGAGGATTTTAATTCTTCCTTCTTAAAACACGCACACTGTTTTTACTCACTTGAGTTTTTGCTCGTTTGTCAAACATTGACTGACATTCCTGCAGATCGTCTCACTATTAGAGTGAATAAATGTCATATTTTCCATCTATTTTTGTCCATTTGGTGACAGCTAATATTCCAATATGCTGCTGATATGCAAATGAACGAGCAGATATAATTGTGAACACTGGCTTTCAGATGACATTTAATGTGTTTGATGAAATGGGAACATTTCTCATTTGTGACAGCAGTAAATTAAGATTGAGGGATAAAAAAAACATTTGCAAAGTTTCACAATCTTGTTTTTCTCTGACTTTATTCAAAGTGACATTGAGTCTGTGTTTTAATTTGAAAACATGTTGTTTATCTGACAAATGATGACGAGCAGCCACCATCAGCAGTGAATCTGAACACTCATCTCGACTCCACACAGCTGGTTGGTTATTGACAGCAGCTCGTCAGATAACGTTCATGTCAATCATTGATTATATGATGCAAATATATTCAAAGCAAATAACTGTCAGTGGAACCTGCTGTTAAACACAAAGCTTTCAGTCTTTAACCCTGATTTTCAGCTCATCAGTGAACCTTCTGGGCTGCTGTGGTCTCTTCAGCAGACAAATATGAGACACTTTCATGTCAGCCTCAGCCCTTTATGGCTGACCACAGTGATGATGTGAGACTCCAGTGTTGGTTATTACAAAGACTCAATGGTCCATGAGAAAGCTGTAATGTAGTGAGGAAATGAGAGGAACATGGGCCTCCCAGTCTAATATTACTCACAAGCTCTTTCAGCCTTCCTCCAGTATCACTCTGTGTGAATGTGTGTGTACCCAGTCTGAAAGTTGTTTTGAACAGCACAGTGTGAATCCACAGATAGTGGCTGGTTGTTGTTTCTGCTATCAGTGTCTCTAATTTACTGAAAACATCAGCTGTCTCTCTGACCGGTGAGCAGGAAATAAAAATAATGAACAGGTTGTTGAGACACATCATTTAAAGTTTGCTCTTGATTGATTCCCCTGAAGTCTGTAACAGCAGAGCAGCTCTATTAAACTGCATCACATGTGAGCCAGTACCCTGCAGTCCTCAGTGGAGATGAAAGTCACGTCTCCTCACATGACGTGAAGTCAGTGTTTGTCCTCTTGCTCAGACAGAGGGATGAAGTGTGTCCCCTCAGTGTCCAGTCCTTGGTCCTGTGCTCTCACATCTTCCCATGTCCTCCTATAGAAAGCTGGACAGCTGTCCTCCCTCCCAGCCTGTCTTCTGTCAGAGCCAGAGGGCTGGAGCTGCTCTCTTGTGTCCTGTCAGGCTTTTCTTGGTGCAACAATAATGACACTTATGTTGAGAGGAAGAACTTGTTTGTTTTTGCTCAAAGGACGGACGTGCTTTATTTATTTATTTACTTGAGAAAGCTGTGATAAGAACAACATTAGTTTTCCTGATATTGGCTGTAAGTTGAATTAATGAATCGTGGTACCAGTTGCTTGGTTTTTACATTGGGCTGCCTGCCAAGATTGTGTTCTGCATAAACACTCTAACATCTCCACTCTTGTTCTTTCTAGAATATTAATACATTTTCATGAGGCTCAAACATCAATCTTTAGATTCAGAACCACCTCAGAAGCAGCTTCTGTGTGTTGTTGATCTGTTGTTCTTGTTGCAGTCAGCTGAACTTTGAGACCAACAGTCTCAACAAAATCCCACGATTCTCCTTTAACTGACTGCTGAGTTTCCTTTTTATTTGACCAAAGCAAAAGGACGATGTTCACTGACCTCCATTCACTTCATATGTGTGATAGTGTTGTCAGTGATTCATGAACTTCTCTTTCTCTCTCAGACAATAGTATTCATCTTTAGAATGTTCACCCTCTGACCTCATGTACTATAAGAGTATAGCTCTGACAAAGATCTCTGTTCCTGGGTCAGTCTCCATCTCTGGAGATTTACATGATGGATGAATCTTTGTGCTGGCCAATACAGCACATTTAAAGATATTTAAAGGCATTACATCACACAGGAGGACTTATAATAAATCACATTAAATCTCATGGGAAATCCAAAAGACCTGTTTTTTCTCTTTGTCAGATATTTGAGTCTTTTTCATCCTAAAGCAGAGTGTTGACACGTTCTCGTCTTGCTTCCTCTGACTGCAGCTCTAAACAGACACAGTGATGTTAAAGTTTTGCTTCAGTGAGTCTGAATTCTTGTAGCTGTTGAGGATTCAGCCTCAGTCAGTCTGACAGAACAACATGAAGCTGTAAAACGTGCTTTGTTTGGCAGGACATTAGAGGCTGATAGACTGTGTTTACTGACAATAGGAAAGCACACAGGAAACAAATGGAAGCTGCATCTCATCCATTATGACACTGTCAGACGCAGGTTTGAGTGTCAGTCCTGTAAATGTCATCCTTGTTTCCTGATGGCTGTCAGAGTGAAGAATGTGCTCTCTGGTTCTGACTCTCTTTCGGTTTCTGACCTCCTGAGATTGAACTCCTGAGCTGCTCCACACTGAAAGAGACGAAAGCTTCAGGGAGGAATCATTTCAGCAAAGCTCTCTGTTTCCTTGAAAGCTGCATCCTGTTAAACAGAACTCTAATAAGTCGCTCCGTCATGAAGCACTCATGAAATTACTGGACTGCTGCGTTGGAGTAAAGTGGGACACATTTCTTGTTTAGATGTTGCAGAGCTCTGAGCCGTTCTGAAGAGTGAGACAATCAGAAAGTGAATTTGGCCTTTGATGAATGTAATTATGTGTGTGCTTCAAATGGCTCCAGGTCTGTGTGGAGCAGCTCGTATGATACATTCTGTTTATGGCTGTTTACTCTCAAACCGTGAATATTTTGAGCTGACTGCATGAACAGAACACAAAAGCAGTTTGTCTGAGCAGATAGATGAGACACTAATGTGTCCTCTGACACTCATATTGTAAGATGTAGACACACACACACACACACACACACACACACACACACACACACACACACAAACATGATTAGTTTATCCTTTTGGAAATATTCTCTATTGAAAACAGCACAAAGACGATATATTGAATGTTTTACTTCACCAGCTTCATTGATTTTTGTAAATATATTCTTGTTGTAAGAATATATTCATATAAAAGACTGTTTGTGCTTCTTCACTGATTCTTATAATATCTGTGACAGCAGAATAAGTGCTCAGAAACATGTCCTTGGTTATCTGAAAGTTTTCTAGTTTTTGTAACTGTTCAAGTTAAATCCGTGTTACCTGGTCATGATGCATGAACCGTCCTTCAGTCTGACCACCAGAGACCAGCAGACAGACAGAGATTTGCACTGAGCTCACTTGTCTCCTCCAGGACCAGCAGCTTGCTGTGTTTTTGGGTTATTGGGCCTCCTCAGGCAGATAAACCCACATTTTTTGGCCTCATCTCTCTGGAGGACACAGCTAGCTGTCAGCTTATATGTTATCAAAGCTACCAGAGAGACGTGAGAGCAGGACTGAGAAACTGGCTGAGGTGGACTGAGGAAGACAGGACTGGAACTTTATCCTCAGGGCTCGAAAAATAAATAAAAGTTAAAAAAAAAAAAAAAGAAAATAGTCTCCATCTTGGTCTTTCATCCATCTTGGTTTTTCATCAGCCCAGATGGAGGCTGCCAAGCTGCTAAATGATGCCTGTTTGTCTCTCACTGGCAGCAGCCTTCATGCTGAGAAACACACAGATTAGCTGCCACACAAACATACACAGTTTCATCAGATCTCTGGACTCATGAGCCTCTCTTTGTTTGGAGTGCACATAGAAAGAAAACATGTTGTCTGAGTCTGTTCTTCTGCTCCAGGATCAGTTTTCTCCCTAAAGTTGTCAGTGTCGGTGGCTCTCAGGCTCAGTGTGACTGTGAGACTCTAAATATAGAAGTGGTTGGATTCCAGCCACACGAAGCTCTGCTCACTGTATCGTCACTGGATCCTTTCTTTGACTGAGAGCCCTTTAAAATGGCCTCAGGGAAAACAAATGATTGTCACGGTCAAACTCCAAACAGACAAACACAAACACATGAGAGGCTTGTTGTCTTCAGGAAGCGTTTTCTAATCTCTGTAGTCTCCCCTGTTTCTTTCATGACCTCCAAACCACGTCAACAAGTAGAAAATGAAAGGTCGAGTTCTCTTTTCATTGATCTGATTTTTACTTTGTCATTATAGTGCAGAATGAAAACTTCAATATATGATTGTGTGTTTTTGGTCATTGAGCTGCTGACCTTTTTTTTCCAGCTTCCCTCCACTGATTCATGTGTTCCTCACACAGACGTCCTCACCTGAGGCTGCTCTGCACAGCTCAGTTTAAATGAGAATAAAATGTATCTCCTCAGCTGGATGTTAGCAAAGCTTTTAGGCTGAGTGCCTTGCTGGAGGATTCAGAGACAGAGCGCTCTATGAATCATCAGTAAAATGAAGGATTTTTACATTAATCAGCCAGTCCAGCACTACTTCAGTGCTCCTTGTTGTCTCATTAAAATTACTGGATGAGGTTTGGAATTGAATAAAGTAGAAATGGAGGCACATTCTGAAACCTTCCTTTCTTTCTTCCTGTGTTGAAGCAGAAACTAGTTTCTTATTCAGTGTGTGCTGCAGTAATGTCTGTCACAACCCATTTACCTCTAGAAAATGCCAACTGACACACACCTGTGTGTGTGTGTGTGTGTGTGTGTGTGTGTGTGTGGTTGATGTGGCTCATAAAGTCAGTTGTACAGTCTCATTAACAACTACATGACACAGAATCTCATCTGAAGCCCTGACCTCATCATCCTGCTGTATGTGTGTGTGTGTGTGTGTGTGTGTTTCAGAGGACATTTATCTGTGTAGTCATGTCGTACAGTCTTGTCAGCACAGCAGTGACCTCAGCTTTGTTTCTGTTCTTCCTTCCAGTTTGAATTTGAATGAGACCAGAGCTGAACTGAGCCTCCTGCAGGAGCAGTCAGGAGGACCCGAGGTCGTAGTCAGTAGTCGTCAGTAGTAGTAGTCATACTACATTCACGGGCTCCTCGTGGCCTCTGCTGGCCTCCTGACAGTCGGATCAGTCTAAGCTCTGGTGGACAGCATCCTGCAGGGTCACAGCAGCTGTCTGTGTTTCACTCTGTCGCTGTGTGTTTGTGTGTAATTCACAGTCGATGTCAGTCATCCTCTCTTTGGTTGAACACTGATATCTTAACACTTTGTTTCCCATCATGCTCGGTTCATTTGCTGCCCTCACTGTGCCAGAGTAGAATGAGCGTTGAATCATCTGTTCATCACATATTCTTGAGTTGAGGAACCAGAGACATGAAGTACCAAAACAGGCAGCAGGAGAGGAAGAACAGAAGGCTGCAGGTTGAAGAGAGATGAGGGGATGTTTGCACAAAGTGGTATTTGTCCTTGTGTAAATGCTACGCTCAGCTGTTTGTCATTCAGTCCTTATTTCATCATTTCCTCCAGAGACCACCTTAAAGTGCAGCAGAGGAGCTCAGAGACATGGAGCTCAGGGAGGCAGCGCCATGTTTACTATGATATTAATAACACGTATTTCATATATGACACTGCTTGAGCATGTGTGCAGGTTGTCAGTGGACTGAAATCAATTAGTATTTAGTGACCTCAGTGCTTCTCTCCTCATGACAAAACACAGCAGCTCCTCTACATAAAACACAGCTTTCTAAAGGCTGTGCAGCACTTTGGTGGGTCCATTTTTATCACTTCCACACAAAGAGGAAGTGATTTTTCACACAACTGAAGAAGAATTAAGCAGCTTCATTTACATTTGCTAATTTACTTTGAATCTTTTTTTCCAGAAAATGTACTTATTGCTAATTAATGTTCCCTTTAAAAGCTTGTCCTCATAAAGGAGGGGCTAATGTGATAAACTGTAAGTACTGAGAGCCGAGCTGGGCCTGGACTGTGTTTGCTTTCAACATCTGATTACTTCACTTCTCTCAGTTTAATCAACATAAGACCAATTATATGCGTGATGTTTGGAGCCACTGGCTTCTTTAACCTCACAGCAGCATAGATTTAATGCAGAAGTATCACTCAGGCTTCACTCTGACAGTGACGTGTTGACTCTTGACAACATGCTGTGTCTCTCTGCAGTCTCTTGACTCCTCGTCTCTCAGGACATCTTGTCATTCTCTCCTCTTCGCTGACCCTCCATCTCTCTCTCTCTGTTGATGAATGAACACACACACAGTCGTGGTTCTTCACAGATCTCTGCTACATTAAAACAAATGCACAGTTTTATTTGTTACAGCTGAAATCTGCACAGATTTGAAATGAATGCATCATGGATTAGATAATAATCAGAGTCGCACTGAGCCAGAAGCTGGACCAGGTCCGAGCAGACAAATGAAGTACAGTCTGGGAGCTCATTCAGCCAGATCACAATCTGTCTGGATCCTGGATCAGATCATGTTAGCTCAACTTGTGTATTGCCATCACTAACTGGACTATTAAGACTGTGAATGAACTGCTGGTTTTATTAGGACATGCTCTGCCCTCTGACAGGCTTCTCTATTGGTCACCCTCTGTGACAGATGGCTGCATTTACCAACCAATCAGATGCAGTGTGCACTTTGTGCAGGGTGTCCTCCAGCTGAGGTCCTCTGCTGCAGCATGTGCTGGATGTCTTGTCTGTCTTTGGAAGCAGGGCTGGGCAGGTTTCCCCTGAGGCCACCGCTCATCTTAACTGTGAATTGATAACATAATTAAAGTGACTCCATTTCCAAGGAGGTAATGGTTTCTTTTCTCTGAGCCAGTTTATTTAATGTGTGGTGAAAATCATCAGTGTCATATTGGAGCAAAGTCACTGGCAGTCAAAGCAGCTATTTGCTAACATGATGGATCAGTGCAAAGTGCAGTGATGTTGTTGTTTCACAGTCATGGATTCACTGTGAAACATAATGAAGAGAACAACTGTTCACACACACACACACACACACACACACACACACACACACACACACACACTGCTGACAGGTCTTTATATTAGCTGTCAGTCCACATCGTAACACTCACCTGTCCTTCTTCCCTCTCACTCTCCCTCACACACACACACACACACACACACACACACACACACACATACACACACACACACACACACACACACACACACTTGCAGATCCTCATAGGATTCAGTGGTCTGATACGTCCTGAATATGAGTGACAGGTCAGAAATGAATCATAATAATCTTTTCTCAACCAGAGGTCTGGTTCAGTCTCAAAGTGCAGTGAACTAATTCTGCATTCTGGACACAAACTGCATTTTGTGTCATGAAATATTTGTTAAATAAAATCCATTATTTAAAAGAAATGCACAGTCAGCACATCACTGGCCTCAGCTGTCAGATGTCACTTTAGTTCCACAAAGTGTAGATTTTTAGTGCTGTTTCACACAAATAAGAAGAAGTCAGGCCGTTTTCTGCCTGTTCTGCTCCTGAACAGTGAAGTGGAGCCTGAAAGAGGTTTTACAGACACACTGAAAGATTTCAGCTCCAAAAATCATCTTGTTCTTCTTTTTTTGTGGCTCAGAATACCAACATAATTATTCTTGGCTTCATTTTGTAATGATCAAAACAACTTTGCTGCTGAAAATATTGACGTTTTGTTTTTTCCACAACGGGGACGACTTCCTCTGCATACAGTCGATGGATAAATCTAATGGGGAATCAGCAGTGACAGTTTAGTCAAAGAGAAAGTGGCCTGTTGTGCCGTAGATTTGACCTCTTTTTGAACGCTGCTGATGGTCCAAATACACTGTCTGTTACCAGAGGACTCAGCTGACATAAACCCCATAGAAGACACTGGAATTGGCCTTTTTTCCTCCTTGAAGACACTAATATAACACGGATGGAAACTGAAGATTTTTGTGGAGGTTTTCTCTCATTCAAAATGAATTATGACCTTTTAAAGAACCACTGGAGACACAAGACATGCGAGCTCTGCAGTTAGAAGCATTTGGCTGTGCTTGGAAACGCTCCTGAATGTATTTAGCTTCCTTCTGGTCAGGGTTGGCTCCGCTATTGAATAGATAATCTGTCTGCTGCTGCATTAAACTGCAATCTAACTGAGGAACATGACTTTTGTTATACTGAGACTTTCTGTATTCAAAGATAAAAGAAGATACACTTTGACTTTGTGTCTTTTTATTTTAGTTTTCAGTCATTGATCTGGATTTGTTCCCAAGTGTTTGGCTGATTCCAGCACTTTCTTCACCCAAAATCAATGATGCATTTTTTAATTCCACATGTGAAGCAGCTTGAATTTCTTCAGCCAGCAGCTTCAATAAGATCACTGAAAATTCACACTTTAATCTGACAATAATTAGCTCATAATTGGCCTGCTGACAGACTGTGTCATAATATCCTGAGAAGAAGCCTCTGGCTGTGAGGACGAAAAGACATACACACACACACACACGCACGCGCACACACACACACACACACATACACTCTTCTGGATGACAAGCTCTGCTGGTGTGAAGCTTTTTTTTCTTCTGGGTAAAATGTCAGACTTCTTCTCAGTGTCTCTCTCTGCTGCTCTGTGCTGTGACTGATGGAGTCATTACTCCATCAAATGCTGCAACATCCCTCCTCATTTTATATTATAGTCCTAAAAATATTTGATATATCTTTAAATTATGCTGATATCATTATATTATATTTCATGTGAATATTTCTGCTCTTTCCAGTGGAGTCACTGTTCATCCTGCTGAGTGTTATTTCTGAGTTCTGCTCTTTCCAGATGTCAGATTAGACTCTCTTGGTGGTTCTCTGTCAGTCTGTTTGGAGGCTCAAGCTGCAGCAGAAGGACAGTACAGGTGGGGGGTGGGACACCACTGTGATGTAGGGATCAGGTAAAGGCTCCCGACCCGAGGTCAGGACCCCCTGATGGTTCCAAGTCTGAAGGTTTGACAGTTGATTAATGTGCACGTTAATATCCAGAAGACACAAAACACAATCCAATCCAAAGGAAAGTGTCGCCTCCAGCAGCATCACTCTCAGTTTGACTGACAAGTTTGTTCATTTGAAGATGTTTTCTGAAGTGTAGTTTCAGTGATGTCAGCAGTGTTTTTGCACCTTTTCCTTGTTTTCAGTCTCTTCTGTGTTTTTCTGTCTTTTCAACAGCTGATTCTGTTGTGAACGTTGTGCCTCTTATCCTCACACCAAATGTCTGAGCGTATTATTGGCTCCAGTGTCAAAATGAGAACTGCTAATGTGCTCATTAATCTGGGATTGCTTGGAGGGTCTCAGTTATGAGCACAGAGCAGAAATGTCAGAGCAGCCGTGATCACTGTGAGCCAGGTTAGATAAATCACATGAATCATTCCTGCTTCTGTCACACTCTGATCTTCATCTTCACACCTCAGTTGCTCTGCAGCATTCAGACACTTTCTGTTCATCTGAGCTTGAACTCGAAGCTGTCACAGACATCCACACTTGGAGGGTCACAAAAATGTCTTTCCATCACTGATTAATGAACTGATCAATGATAATCTGTTGATGAAACTCTTGTTTGCTCTTTCAGCATGTTGGTTTTGGCCTCTCAGAATCCTCAATAGAGAGAAGCTCCACTGCATGTTGTTGAGGCAGAGACTGCTGTCTGACAGGAGGAGAGTTTAGGAAGCAGATGGAGAAAGTCAGGTGGAGGAGATGGTGCTGGAGAGTCAGAACAGTGGAGTTTATACTGAACAGCTACTGGATAACAAGCACGTCTGCACACACCTGGAGCAGCTGTCAATCAAACCAGCACCAGCTGTCACAGCCATCACTGTCATTTCTACAGTACACAGACACACACACACACACACACACACACACACACTGGACCATTTATTAACTTCACAGTTAACAGATCACATTAACGCTCTGACAGACTCGTTCTGCATACTAAGTGCTGTTCACTGTTCTTTCTTCATCTTATTTCAGAGACAAACAGCTGCAGTATATTTACTGGACATATTGTCCTTCTAATGAGTTTCTTGTCTGCTGTAAATGGTGAGCAGTGTGAAGTTTGTGTGATACAGTGTCGGGCTCAGTGCTGGTCACTGAGGCCTGTCTGTAGCTGTGATCTGCTTCACTGGAGGGAGAATCTCTGAGGGTCAAACTCTGATTGGCTGTTTGCCTCTTTGTCTCAGTGCAGTAATACAGACACGCTGTAAGACGTGTTTCCATCTGTAAGAGTCACTTTGTTTCCTCTTTTCATTCTTTACTTCACTTAGTTTCTGCTTTCTTTCTTTCCACCTGAATCTTTTCTCTGTCTCTCTGTCTCTCTTCTTCCTTGTCCTCATCTTCTTGTCTGTCCTCATTCCACCTGCTACATTAGAGCTGAACTGTCTTTCTACCCATCTGTTTTGAGTCCCAGCTCCATGATGTCTTCACTCCACAGGGGGAGACAGAACACGCTGAGCCCCTTTTGACTCGTCCTCCTCAGGCTTCACCTTTCATCTCCACCTGTCTGAACACACAAAACACACATTCAGTCTCTTCAAAGGCCTTTGCAATGTTAGCTTGAGAGTCCAGCCTCTCCTTTTCTACCTGAGGAGAACAGACTCCAAGTTCTCTCCATCCTGCTGTTTCTGATACGTTCTCTGTCTCCATCCTCAGCTCTCTGCTCTGAGCTTAGACTCATATCTCAGATCAGACTCAGAGGAAGTGCTCACTGTGTGTGAGTGAGTCGACTGTGTGAGTCCACTAAATAATTAACTGACTCCACAATATATGCACTGGACATCCCACCCATGAGGCCTGTTTTATGGACTTCCAGGGACAGTATTATAGAGAGACTCCACAGAGAGGTAACAGTGTGTGAGTCAGAATAACCACCATTAAACTTGTGTTACCCCCACCTGAAATTAGAAAGTAAAACAAATTGGAAAAAAACATACTTAGAAAAGCATATAAAATCTTAATAAAGGCTTTATTCAGTAATTCAGGAAGAATGTGGCATCATCTGTGTCCTGCAGCTCATTTCACAGCTCATTTCACACAGAAGTCTCTGTGCTTCTTGGGAGCTAAAAGCCAAAATGTTTGATGAGGTGCTGCAGCTTCCCTGACTGCTGGGTGAAGAGCAGCAGCCCTCAACCAAAGCAGCATAACTTCACTGTAACCTGGTCCATTTCTTCAACTGGGCCCCGTCGTGGAGGCAGAGTGACGAGTTTCTGTCATCAATGACAGCTGGGATAGTAGCCAATGCCATTAAGGCAAAAAGGCAGGCACCATCATTCAACCACCCTCTCCTTCCTAAAAGCCTTTGGGCCTAAAAATACACAGTTGTCATCCTGCTTCCTGCCCACTCATGTGCAAGGCAGACTTGATGATGCCCCCACCCAAAACCCACTCAACAGTGTCTCACTGTTCTGCTTTTTACCTTTTGCAGACGAGGCCAAACGTTGTAACTCAGACTGGATCTCTGAGCACAGACACGTTAAAATACACACACTGCAGATGATGTTCAATAATGGAGACATTTACAGTGACGCAGAGACAATGAACCTGACAGAATCCTCTTCATTCATTAATTCGGACTTTGTAGATGTTTCATGTCAAATGTCTGTTAAAGTTCCTCCTCTCAAAGGGTCTACAGGGTACAATATTTATTTAAGGTTCTACCTTTATCTCTGCAGGTCATGAGCAGTCTGAGGATCATTGTGATTCCACTCGAGTGGAAAAATGAAGTGAACTGAATGTTTGCTGCTTTAAAATCTTCTTGCTCAGCAGGTCCCTTTACAGTCACATGTCGTCCTCTGTGAGGAATAATATTCTGTCTTTTCATAAGAATGTAAAATGTTCCCCTGTGATTTATTTCACTGCTGTTCTTATTGTTGTTCCTGGAAAGCAGCAGCTGTATCTTCAGGACCGTAGTGTCTGAATGAAGTCTGCACTGCGTGCTTTACTTGTCTTTTGTAGCCACAGCCTCTTAAACACTCCATCAGTAATATCAATATTTCAGAGTTCGCCACAAGGGGAGATAATGTCTCATCCATTTGTCAGGACGTGCACACACTGATGTCATTTAAAGGATTACAGTATACTGAGATTTGAACACGTTCCTGCTAAATGTCAACCATCCAGCCTCAGAGACAGATATCGGTCTCAGCATCGAGCCTCATCACGTCCCTTTCTGGAGCGTCTTTGGATGAGCAGATACAGATGTGAGAGATGTGATGTGACTCCTGCTGCAGGGGATGAGGCTGATCAGAGCCAATAAAACTCGATGGCAGCTGCTCTGTTGCTGTAAACCTGTAAAGGGAGAAGAATGAGTCTGACTGGAGTCCAGTCCATGACAATGATCCCGTTCACCCTCAACACAGTGTTGTATCGTATTTGTGCAGTTTGGTGCTCAACATGTGGATCTCGTAGAGTCACAGTGTTTCTGCTTGAACAGCACTTCAACAAACACCAAGTGTGTGTTTGTCCACTCTGTCCAAACTGGCTTCCAGCACAGAGGGATAACTGCATGTGGTTTAGTGTCTGCTGGAAGAAGATGTTCAGAAAGAAGATCAGTTCGTGGAGTTAAAGCAGCCTGTGGTTCAGCTGCAGATCATGTGATTACTGTTCTGTCTGCAGACTTCATCACAGATGAGTTTCATCCACAGGAGTCAGTTATAACAGCAGTGGAAGCTGGTAAAGAACTCCATTATCCAGCACACACACTGGAAAGTGTTTGATGATGATGAATTTCCTCCATTTCAAAGTCAGGGAGAGCAGAGATTAGAGACCAGAGTCGTGGACAGTAACTTCTTTGTATCTCTTGATGGAAACTTTGCTTCTATTGAATGAAGGTTTTCCTCCAGCAGGATGGATTTATTGTAGTGGACAAAGAGGAGGGTCAGTTCTCTTCTTCGTCACAGGTCAGCAGGTTTAACAGCTCCCTCCTCGCTGTCACCTATCAGCTGGAAGAGTTTCTATTTGTCTGCTGGACAAAGCTTTGATGTGGATGAGGCTGTGTGGTGCAGCAGGGTGTGTCACTGCAGTAAAGACTGAGTCCTTTATATCAAAGCACATCTAGCTGTCCATGGATGTTGTTTCCTGTGTCACACTGACGTGTTTCTTCAGCTGAATTACATGCAGTCACTCTGTTCACTGACATTTATTGTGCTCAATAAACATTTTCCATCTTCGGTCTGAGAGAAATATGATAACACAGGCTCTGAGATCTGAGTTTTTCTTTTTTTCAGATAGAAACTCTTCATAGATCAACACAGATTGATTGAGACAGTGTGAGATTTCAGCTCCACAGCTTTGCTTTGTTTTTAAAGTGATTGAGGATTGATTTCTCTGTGGAGTAGAATGGACTGAGTATTTGGGCAGTGATAGATGTAATCAGTGAGGTTTATGAGAGGCCTGTTTGTGCAGATATTACATTTTCATATCTTAAATCTTTGGATTTGCAGGGAAAACAATCTGTGAGGCAGCAGATGATGAGCATTCAACAGTAAAGTGTCCTTTAATAAATATTTGAATCCAGCTCTGTGTCCCTCGTCTGTCCTCTCATCAGGACGCCTCTTTTGTGCTGCTGATTGTCTGTTCAATGAAGCTGACAGCTGAAAACATGATATGTGTGAAGAGAACATTTTGACAGTGGACGGCAGAGCTTTAGAGCACAAATTCATGATCGTCTGTGGACAACTGGCTCAGCTGAGAGACTTTTGTTTTTTACCTGAAGGTCTCTCCAAAGAGTCTTTAAAGGACAGCTGCTGGATTCAGTTATTTCCTCCTCCTCTCACTTTATTTCCCTTTCCACAGTGAAAGAGAATCAATAACAGCAATTACATTCAGCTTCTGTTTGTTTGCACGTGTGGTTTTCTGCCTGTTCATGAGCCGAGTGGATATTGTTATTAGAGAACGAGGTGGCTGTTAGGAAGATTTAACGGCTTTCATGGAGACTTCAGTGATGCGATTTGTCAATGTGAATTACAAAGACATAACTGAAACACCACAAGGAGCCGTTTAGCTAAACGGTCGTGTAGCTGTTGTCTTTATGGTCAATGAGGTGAGAGAAAAGGATGGATCATGACAAGAGGAGTCCCTGTTGATCACTTTTACTGAACTGTTGTACAGTGACAGATGACAACACTCACAGGAGAAACAAAACTCAGGTTGTAAACAGTTGGAACATTTCTCATGTCTCAGTCTGAGGACGCTGTCAAACAGAACGGACTTTAATGTCGTTGCTGCAGACAGTTACAATGACAGCAACGATGACACAGAGAATAATGAGATCTCTGTAACATCAGGCAGCAAATGAACTTCATTAAATGTCTCTCAACTCTAACAGAAGAAAACAAATCTCCTCTCAGCACTAATAAATAACAGGCAGGGAGTAAATATGATCCATCTGAGCTCACTATTGAATCCATTTAATGAACCATCTTTATTTGAGCAATGTGCTGCAGCTCTGGAAGAGAAACTTTGATTTCAGAGTGAACGTAATGGATCAGTGTGACCTGAGGTGGACTTTTAGAGACCACATGTCTCCTCTCTGACAGCTGAACAGTGAAGCAGATCCAATCAATAGTTACTAAATATCCCACCTACAGCTTATGGAACAATAAAACAGCTTCACAGAGATTTAAACATGATAATTAGCAGGAACTTCCTGACGAGTGGATCCATTTTTATTCACCAATATTTTCCCAGCAGCATCGGTCTCGGCAGAGTCCTCCAGACTGTAGTGTCTGACCATCTCGAGTCTCGCTGGCTGCTGCTCAGTTGGCATTTAGCAGACTGAACACAGAATCTAACCTTTAGCTGGAACAATTCAAAACAAAGATTCACCTCATCTCAGACGCCATTTTCATCGAGTGTCCAGACACAAGAGTGAAAATACAGAACAGCCAGGAAACTCAGAGCTCCATGGCCCATTCCTCTGTTATTGAATTCATTTGAAGTGTGACGGCAGGAGATGAGGAACACATTGTTTTGCTGTAGAGACGCAGTTTGGCTTTACAATACCAACACAAAGGAAGGTGAAGGATCTTCTCATCTCTTGTGGTCATGTTGAGCTGGTGAACGTCTGTCGTGTCTCAGCTCTGATTACTGTCAGCTTTCTCTCGCTGTCAATCTGAGTCCCTCCTCCTGTAAGTGGGAATCATTTCGAGCTTCCAGCTCTGCTTGTTGCCAGCAGGGCAGATCTGCAGGTCTGAGTGTGCACTGATTGCAGCATGCTGCATCAGGAGGTCCTGCTGAGACGGTTCCACAGTGCTGCATGAATACAGGATGAATGAAGAGATGACAGGGCTGCAGTGAGCCGTCAGGGTGTTTGAGAGTCAGAGTCCATTATTCTTCTCTTTGTCTTACTGTGACTGAGGCTGAACTGTGGAGCTGCAGAAATAAGAAGCAGATTCAGAGTGAGCTCCTCTCCTCTCTGTCCTCCTGGAGTCTGAGAGCCAGACACTGTTTATCTTCTCATCTCACCCTGTCATTGGTTCAATCCTCTACTGAGAGAAAACCTGTTCTGACTGACACTGACATGAGATCAGGTTTTCATGTCAGTGTCAGTCAGAACAGGTTTTTCTCTCAGTAGAGAGACTATCAACACACATCTCCATCCACATGAAACCACCATGTGAACAGACACACAACTCACTGTTAGCTGTCCCAGGAGACAGGTCTGCAGCATCAGCAGTGTCTTTACAGACAATCAGGGAATCTTAACTCATCCAGTTTATTCTCATCTTGTTCAGAACGAGCAGATTCAGAGTGAGCTCCTCTCCTCTCTGTCCTCCTGGAGTCTGAGAGCCAATCAGACACTGTTTATCTTCTCATCTCACCCTGTCATTGGTTCAATCCTCTACTGAGAGAAAACCTGTTCTGACTGACACTGACATGAGATCAGGTTTTCAGGTTTCTGATGAATTATCTTGTGTTGTCCTTCGTCAATGTCGCTCCTCTTCTGATCGTTTGTGTATTTACACACTGACATCAGTGTTTGTCCTTCAGAGTTGCGCAGAGGCTGAACTGAGCTGCGTCTCTCTGTCACAGTGAGGTGGAAAGATGCTCTCATGAGTGTTTGTCTGCTGGCTGCTGATACAAATGACTGTCAAGTGTCTTTGTGTCTTCCATCAGTCCATAATAAGTCCTCTCCCCCTCACAAATCCTCCAAATGAAAGTTTGTCAGAGGCAGAAAGTGAGCTGCTTCATCACTCAGCCTGATGACTTCAGAGAGGGTTGAACAATCACATGACTCACTCAGACTGTTGACTCTCTTCTTCTTCTTCTGTTGAACAGTTTACATGTCAGCTTTGAGCCTCTCAGCCCTCTCTTCTTCTTCCCTTCTCCTCTGTGCTCATCAGTTAGTGTTAATGAGCTGCCGATGCAGCAGGTTGTGCATTTAGATGTAAATACAAACATGTTCATCTCAAATACTGCCTCATACATCAATTATCAAATGCTGTGTTTGACTCTGATTCATGAAGCAGCTTGTTGAGTCTGTCCAAAATGAAATTCACACATTCACAAAGACTCCCTGCATCCTCAAACAGCCTCACACTCACACACCTTCACACCCTCACAGTTCACACAGAGGTTTCATGTGTGAAGAGACACATGAGAAGAGATGCGTTTCAGTGCAGAGTGGTGTCAGTGGGTTCTTCTTCATCTCTCTGCTCTGATCTCTGCTTCATACTTCTGTCACTTTGCTGGATCGTGGACTCTTTCCTGTTACTCTTTCTTTGCTCTGTCTCTTTCTCTCTCTTCCTCAAACTACTTTTTCTGTTGCAGTCGATATTATTTTCTGTGTGAAGTGTTCATCACTTTTTTCACAGGCCGCTCTGGATGTTCATCCTCATGCAAAAGATGAATGATGAAGCTACGCAGAGAATAATTCAGACTAAATGATGTTTGATAAGGACCACATACGACTACTGCTGCTACTGATTGACTTTGCAGAGCTTTTCTATATTTGTGCAGAGTTCTGCTGTTGAATGTTGAATCCCTTCTATGAAATCTTTCTTTTCATCCCACTGAGCACGAAACATCAGTCCATTCAGCCTCCATCTGCTAATAGACTGAGCCCTTTTCACCTGATGTCAGACCTGACCTCAGGCCAGCGTCTCTCGTGCTGCCATGCCAGGCAGAGCTGGCACACACACTGTCTCAGCCTGGCACAGACCAGATCCTGTCAGCCTCTGTTCCTGCAGGAGACATCAGTGAATCAGGCAACAAGAAAAGACACAGAGAGAGACGAGTTTTAAAGATGCTGCTGTTAAATTCTCAGTCTTGATGAGCTTTGTATTACTTCCCATCTCTTACATCGTAAATGATGATGTTGCTTCATTTTAGTGACTCTGTGAATCTTTGACACTGTTGAACCTCTGAAAGTTAAAATATAAGCTGCCAAAAACACACCTTCAAATAACAGTCATACCTGTCATCAGAGAAGATGATGAAGGAGGGCAGAGTGCTGATGGAGGAAGTTCAAACTGACACCATATCATCTTATTCTGGGAGGAGAAGCTGTGAAATATAACCAGGCAGTATGTATCATTGAAACACTATTTTCAACTATTGGTATTTTTGTCAATGTGAGTCGAGAGAGAACATGATTCGTTCTTATCCAGATGAAGTGTGAGAGTTTACATGTCGGTGTGTTTGTGTATCACAGTGAGGTCAAGGTAGTGAAGTGAAGATGTTTGTGTTTGGGGGATTTCCTGCATCTGTTTGTGGATACAGACAGAGAGAAACAGGCTCTGTCACTGTGTGACCTTCTCTTCTGCTCTCACACCCAAAGCAGCTCTGAACTGTTTTCATGTGTGCATTCATGTGTGTTTCTGGTGTGAAGTGTCATGAATTCATCAAGTGTCAGTTGAACTCATAAGTCCACACAGGCTGTGAGTGTGACTCAACAATCTGCATTTGAACACATGAAGTGACTCGTTGTGAAGCTCATCACACAGAGGGACAGTGATTCTTCATTGTGGTTGAATGACTGACATGTAGAAGGTTTTGTTGCTGGATGTGTGTTGATGGAGACAGAATGGGTCAGAGCTGTTTTGCTCTCTTATGGTAAAAACCTTTGCTGATTCTTTCTGTGTGGCTGTTTATGAAATGGAGGAGTTTGGATCGAGTGGAGATCTAAAGGTGTTTTCAGCATTTTTTTTTTAAAATTTACTTTTAGATGCATTTTATTTTTCAGAATAAATTGTTGAGTGATCTTTGAGGAGGGTCTGATGTGGAGAATATAGGTTTTACTGCATTGAGCTTTCAAAATGCTGTTGTGTGTGAGCAAGATACAATTGGTTTCCACCTTTTGGTTCATTTGTGTGCATGAGATAATTCACTACATTGAACACAAAGGTAGACTATCAACACACATCTCCATCCACATGAAACCACCATGTGAACAGACACACACAACTCACTGTTAGCTGTCCCAGGAGACAGGTCTGCAGCATCAGCAGTGTCTTTACATACAATCAGGGAATCTTAACTCATCCAGTTTATTCTCATCTTGTTCAGAACGAGCAGCAGGAATCATTCCAGCCTCTCCGTGCTCTCTCCTCATGAAACACTGCAGACACAGTATCGACTTCAGCTCAACAAGTTCTGTACTGTCAGCAAACCCTGAAGCACTTCAGAGAAGCCACATGTTGTGTTTGGATCCAGATACACTAATGAAGTGTCTGAGCATTGTGTGGTGAACCCAAACTGATGAAGAGCCAGTCATTAGACTGAGCCCGTTATTTTCTATGTACCACATCCAGCCAGGCGTTACCTTTAGTGCTTCATTTGTCATTTTCTGTGATTGATGTCCTGATTTAATGAATCTGTCCTCATTAAAGGTTCAGATCTTGACATTCACACCTCCACATTTTAATTTGACATCATTGTCTGAATGCATGACTGTTTTTTTGAATAACAACACTTGTGATAAACACACACATAATATTTCCCAGACCTGTACAGTCCACTGTCAGCTTTTTAAACTCCTTCACACACAAGGCTCCCCTTGGTAAAACTTCACAGTCAATCCTGAGCTTCTCATAGTGTCTCCTCAGAAATTAAAGGAGTTTCACAACTTTTACAGTCAAACATAACAGCAAGTTTTTATACTGACATCCAAAGTTTAGCTGGGGGACAGAAACACTGAGAGCTGGACATTAATTATAAATCAAGACACCTCGAGGTCAGGAGCTTTCAACTGAGTGCTCAGTAGAAGACATGAGCTCACTGCATTAATGTGAACTTTCTCTTTAATGAGGGAGTGTAATGAGGAGGACTTGTTTTCCCCACAGTGACACGATTCTGATTGCAGAGCTGTAAAACCCTGAGGAATTGTCTGTAATGACAGATTTCACTGGACTGGTGGGTTTGCTGCTCAGCTTGTCTTGTCGTGTCAACTGTCTGTGTGTGATGTTGTAAAAACTTGAATCTTTTGTAGAGATTATTCTCACATCGGCTCTTTGAAGCTAATTAGTACTGATGTGTTAAAGATGTCACCTGCCCACAATGAGATGAGTCATTATCAAACCACGACCAGATCAATATGTAAAAGTCAGCACACATACAGTAAAAGTCCTCCAAAGAAATCAGCTGGACTCTCTTTGAACTGCAGCAGAGACTCGAGGCAGAGGAACTCCATCAATCCTGTATTAGCTCTGCAGCGCTGAGAGGAGATCACTCTGGCATCCAGACGTTCATTCATCATCATTTTGTGCCGTGTCATGTATCACACAATGGTTGGAGTGATACGTCACTTATCATATTTAAGGCTGTTGGTCAAATATTCCACATGATCTGTTTCAGTCACGAAGTGTGAGGTTCAAAAACTTGTTTCAGTCTTCATCATGAAATTGAATCAAACATGTTTCCATGCTGACAGGAAGTTTTCTGCTCTTTGTAGTTGTACTCTGTCCATTTAGTGCCATTAGTGTTTATTAAAGCATGAAATACCAATCCTCTCCAGTGGACCATAAAGCCTCCAGCCCTCTGACTCTCCTCCTGTCTGAGATTCTTGTAATAACGTGTGAGCAGAGTCAGAAGCTGTTAAGTGTTCTTGGTTATCTGAGTGTCATCAGTGTAAAGTAGCTTCAGCTGGCTGAGTTTCTTGTACAGTACAGGATGAAAACATGCTGCTGATCATATTTGAGACTCTGCTGCTCTGCTGTTCTGATGTCAGCAGTGACTTTTTGTTCTGGATGTCAAGTCATCGTCTGAACGGGGAAAACCTTCACATTTCTGCACACAAAGAGAAACTATCCACAGACTGCTGAAAGTGTTTTGTTCGTTCCTGCAGTCAAACACAAACTCTGAATCCCAGTGGGAGCTCTGCTCTGGAGATCGAGAGGAGAGAAACACTGAATCCAGTTTAACTTCTGCTCTGCTCTCACTGTGCTGTGATCAGATACACTGTACATGTCTGAGGTGACGACTGCAGGCTGAAATATGGAACAACACCTGCTGGATAAATAAAAGCTGAGTTTATTTTTCCTGAAATGCTCTTTAACATTTACACAGTTTGAGCAAATACTGAGCAATGAAACATCATTCAACTTGTACACACACACACATACGCACACACACACACACACACACACACACACACACACACACACACACACACACTGGGTAATTGCTCTCATGGGGTAATTGTGGGTAATCAGGTATCTCCTCTAATCATCAGGTTCAAAGGCTGGCCACCCAATTGCATGCTGGGTCATCACTGAATCATTGTCAGTTCACTCAGACTAAACGTATTAAATAAATGAACAAGTTGCAGGAAAACAGAGTGAGTTTGGATCAAAGAGAGACAAAGAGGCATTTTCTGCAGGTGAGAAGAGAAGCAGCCACAAATTTACAGATGTGATGACTTAAGTTCATGTTTTCCTCTTTAAGGACTTCGAGTCCTTTGGCTGTTTCTACAGAAACCTCAGTAATAAACATCTGAGGACTGAGGAGAGGAATGGTTGTGTTTCCTCAGCTGCTGTGTTCTCACCACAGATGCCCTCAGCTGAGGCTGATCCCCACAGTTTGACTTTGAATAAAGTCATTCATCTCCTCAGCTGGATGTTTACTATGGCTGTTAAATTTGGTGCCTTGCTCGAGGACACAACAGCAGGAGTCTCAAGACTAAATCATCAGTAAAATGAAGCAATATGAGAGCAGCCAGCTTCAGTTGTTTTTGCCAGTTTTGGTTTTAGGTTGGATTCAGAAACAAATAGAAGCAACTGAGTGTTTCATTCATTGATCCATGAATCAGCTTCATGGAAAGTTCTCATTAGTCTTTGGCAGACAATGCTCCACAGGAGTCCTCGAGCTCAAAGACAAGCAGTGACAGAAATGTTTGTTTTCTCTGATCAGCATCCTGTATTTCAGTGTGGCTGTAAAGTCAGACCAGCACAGAAAAAGCAGTCGGCCATTTGAAGCTCCTGCAGAGAGCAAAGCACGTTTTTGTGTGGAGCTGGTGGAATAAATCTTTCTGGGAGGACTCCCACTGGTCTAGACTGGAAGTCTGGCTGCTAAAGAATGAGTGCGATGAAGAGAGAAATGGCTGCAGTGAAAGAAGAGAGGCTGCTGTGTTGGCAGAGTGGGTGTTGTACAGTGTGTGATGCTGAGAGTGTTGCCTCAAACCAGTGGAACAGCACTGGTGAACACTGTGGTGCTTTTCCATGAGCTAATCTGACTGTGGAGCTTTGAGAGGGTTTCAAAAAGCAGAGAGGCTCCCTTTCTATTTAATGTGTGTGTGTGTGTGTGTGTGTGTGTGTGTGTGTGTGTGTGTGTGTGTGAGGATGTGAGGATGTAAGGACCTGTGTGTCCTCTGGTCTCTGTTCTTGTCTTCAGGGTCTCGTGGCTACATTAGATCTATTAATTATGTCCGTTTGAAACAGAGAGCGAGGAGAGGATCTGACAGCTCCAACGTCATTTTTATCAGTCAGACACTGTTTGAACTTCTCCTCTTTACCCTCTGCTGCCTTCCTGTTGAATTGCTCTTCTTCAGTGGAACTTCTTCCTCTTCTCCCTCCAGAAGTAGCTTGAAATACAGCAGAGCAGCTTGAAGGTGTGAAGCCTGTGAGGCCACACTGCCTCGAGGAGGATTTACTGAAAACCAGAGAATTCATGAGCCGACCTGCTTCACTGCTGCATCAACACTAAAATACAATAAGCTTCAGGAAAATTCTCCTCCCATCAGCAGATTCTAATTAGTTAATGTTCAGAGCCTCCATTATAATCACAAGAGGTGTTCCAAAGTCATGAATTCATTTTGAAATACTGAACCAATGAACAGGAAAAAAGACGACATCATCACACAGTATATCACCTATCAGAGCATTTCATTTGTGCATTGGTGCCTGAACGCAACACATTATTGTAAAATGTGCAGACGTGGTCGAAATAATGGAGACATTTTAAGAAATTGAACACTTAAGCAGTGTCAGATAATTTCATGATGATGTTAAACTTGATGAACTGGATGTTGTTTTTCTGTTCTCTCGGGTATTTAAGTGGATTCAAAATGGTACAGATGCTGTAAATCAGCTGGACGGTGAGTTTGGGTGTGAAATGGAACAAAAAGAAAACAGAAAAAGTTCATGTGGCTGAAATCACATGAGATCTGGTCGTTGAGACTGTGACTCTGCTGCAGTGAAGTCGTTCTTCATTTGGTTCATTTCTGATTCATCTGGAGTCAGAACCTCTGAAGGAAGTGAACTCTGAAGAGTTTTTGAAGGTGGAGTCCTCTGGTCTTCACATCTGTCTGTGCTCCTTGAAGAGGAACTTGAAAGCTCTTCAAGTTGAAGTGTCGTCCACTTCAGTCCAGTGGAGAGCAGGACGTGCTGATTTTAAAGTCACTTGCAGAGATTTCATTGGATGCCTGTGAACACTGTCCGTGTTCAGTGAAGTTTCATTTGGATTTTGATTCACACAGCAAAGATGCTCCATGTTCCTTCTTTTTTATACAAATGAGCAAGTTGGAGAGTTTTGAAGCTTCCCTGAGTTTTTTCTTCTGGCATATTAAGACAGTTCAGCTAATGTCAAGTGCAGATTTGGACAGTCTGTCTGCAGTTCAGAACCAGTCAATGTGTGATATGTCGCTCTGTATCTGCTCGTCATTGTCACAGTGACATCAGAGGCTTGTTGGACGTTATGTTGTAATACACAATGTGATAGCAGGTCGAGGTTGGCGCCTTGCCGCAGTTTAAACTCTCCAATGTGCTGATGTTTGTGAAAAGATCAAACGGAATCTGTCAAATCCAAAGTGATCCTGCTCTCTGCTCTTCAGCCAAATGCTTCACATTTCTCTGACTGACACAATGGCTGCCTTTCCTGAGGCAATCACACACCATGGAGACACATAGATGGAGCCCTGAGGTTTAAAACTGTCTCCCTTACTGTGTCTTTCTCTAGTTTCTCTCTTTGACACTCTGTCTTTCTCATTTCGACCTCTGAGGAAATGTTCCCTCTGGGTCAGCTGTTCTTCCTCACAGCCACCATCACACCTGCTTGTTAATGTAGTCCAATAAGAAAGAGGGTTTAGAATAGACGAGGGGTCCACTGATTGTCCTCTAATGAGACGCTGATGAGAGGTTGATGTTATTGTCCAGAGCCTCTCTCCTCCTCTTGGCTCTGTGTTTGATAGCAGTAACCTCTTTTGGCCAGAACTGTTGAATCTTTATTGTCAGATGGATTTAAACTGTGTTAGTTTCTGTTTCTTGATGTGTTGTTGTTGTTAAATATACAGTTAGTCCTGTTGTCTTGCTGGTAATTCATTGAGAGACACTTGATGTGGTTTGACAGATGGCTGAAAGTGACTTTTTCCTCATGAAATTGAAATTACAGTGAAATAAATCAGCTGGAGTTGAGGATGTCACTTTGTGAAAGTTTGGCCTGTTTTTATCAGTAAAGTCTGCAGAAGTGATGCACAGCTGAACTTCTTCATTCTGTGGTTGTCGGCTTTCTCACCTGTTGGTAAATTGACTGATTTCCAGCCTCTTCACTGGCTGTCTGTCACTGTGACGTCCTAATAAGATCTGAATCCTTCGTCAGGAAGGACAGGACAGGAAGTGCTGCCGTGGTCTGATCCGTCTGTCTGTCCAGTATGAACTGCACCTGCATCAGCCTGGTTTCAGGCTCTTCTCTCATTTCAGTATCAGTCACTGTTGTGGCAGTGATCTGATTTCTTGTCGCTCCATAAATAGATGCTGGGATGTCTGATTGTGGAGCTCCTCTTCTGCCATTTCCTCCACTCGAGTAGTGATGCCCCACAAACCTGACTGTCCTGCTACAGTCACAGATCTCCTGACATTTGACATCCAATCCGATTGACTGGCTGCCACTTACCACTTGTGTCGTATCAGCGTGAGCTTGAACGTCTTAAACAAACATAGTGTTGATTGTAGACGTTCACAGAGTGAAACCTCAACAGTCTCTGTGCTTTTGGTAGAGAGCATATTCACACTTGATGCTGTTTCCTTTTGTTGTTTTACTGTATTACCTTTATTTAAATCTCTCATGAATTATTAGTAGAGGCCTCTGTCTGCACATCACACAACCTGTATTCAACCAATAAAAACTGGGGAGTGAGCAGAGAGAACTCCAAATAAAACAGTGAATTAGCGAAGCTGCAAGATGAGCTCCTGTACCTGCTCCAGTGTTGGAGACTGACTCTTAAAACCATCCATATCCGTTCTAATTAAACAGCAGGAAACAAACCTTCCTCAGTTAGAGACTGGATCTGAACTGCTGCTGATTTCATTTGGCAGTAAATCAGGTTGGGAATTAACAAGGTTGTTGTAAAGGCAGTTGAGCTCCAGAGAGATTCATTCAGACAGAGAGGAGGTGATGAACAGAGACAGAAAGTGTGAGGACAGAGAGAAGTTCCACACCTTTAATCATTCACCTGTGTTGTCTGACAGGTTTCTCTCTCTCAGGTTTAAGCTGAGTCATGCTCTGCTGCCAGACACCAGTCAGCATTAATAATTAGTTCATCTATCCAGAGACTCACACTTCTCCCCTCTCTGTATTAAACACAGACCTCCTGCAGCTTCTATACATAATGCAGACCTCTCCAGTGGCAGCAAAGCTTTGTGTCAGAACAGCTGTATGTTATTACTCACTCACAAAGAAAAGAGTTTCAGCAATTTACTCAAGCAGGATCATGTCTTCATTTACATTTGTGAGTCAGGAGGCAAGTGGAAGCTAATTTTCCTCCAATGGATTCTTCTGGAAAATCTAATTAGTGCTTTTTATTGTCCTCATGAATTCATTGTCCTGACTAGAAAGAGCTTTTGTGAGTGAAGTGCTCGGGGCTCAGCTGGTCCTGGACTGACTTTGCTTTGCTTTCTAAATCCCATCACTTCTTTTCTCTGTTGTTTGAAGCTCATGTTACTGTGTCATCGGGAAATTCATGAATTAAAATTCAGCTCGTGTTAAATATAAATCATCCTTTCAGGACTTAAATGTCCTGATGGACTATAGATGCTCTGCATGCTTTTCTCTGGCCTGTGCAGCCTCTCACACAACCCACAGCCTCTAAAATCCTCCATTATGAAGATCAGTGTTGCAGAATGTCCCATCAGCTGAGATCATGTCTCATATTTCATGCTGGTCTTGCTGATCTCAGCCATGTGGGACTAAACTGTTTCTCATTCAGCCTCAGTCAGTTTCCCATTTTCACTGGAGATGAAATCTGAGATAAAATCATTCATTTTAACATTGTCTGTTTTTTAAGTTCAGCTGCAGTCACATGACCAAATTTATAGATGCAACAGTTTTTCAATGATAATTCTGACACACGACAAAGATTGTTGTTCACATCAGCTCTGAACCTCATAATATCTTCTCTAGTGAACATTTTTTTAGGATTCTGGACACAGAGGGCGTCCTCCATCATTGTTGTGTTGTTTCCAAGGGCGACAGAAATTGGAGGATGATGGAGGTGAAGTCAGGGATGGAGGAAGTTTAGAGCTGACCTTTTTCTTGTCACCTTTCTCCAGCTATGTTTGTCTTTATCTTTCCCAAACTTTCCTCCACAGCTTGAACAGAAGGAGAGGCAAAGAAAGGAGGTGCAGACAACAGCAGCTTGTTTTTGCTTTAGCAGAATGGAGGTATTGTGTGGCTGAAAGTTGAGGGTCAGTTCGGTTCTCTGTCACAGTTCACCAGGTTTCACAGCTCCCTCTCTGCTGTCAGCCAGAAGACTTTCTGTCTGTCTGCTGGAGAAAGCACCATTGTGGATAAAGCTGTGTGTTGCAGCAGGTTGAGTCTGAAAACTTTTGTAACTTTCTGAAACACAAAATACCTCTTTCCTGTCTGCTTTCTGCAGTGATTGAGCAGCTGTGAGTTGGTGTGAATGTGGCCATAAGTTTGTCCTCAGTAAATTTTGTGCTTTGCAAATTCTGTTTTACCTCAGCCCTCCCAGTACTGACTGTGATGAAGGAAAGTGGGATTCAGGGTTTTCTTGGACACATCTTTAAAAAGGCAAACAGTTGGAGAGCAGCACATCCTGTGTGTGTTTGCATGATGGAAACTGTGAGGAGGAAGTCAGCAGTGATCCAGTAAGATCACAGCCACACACCCACTCGTCTTATTAACATGGTGACAGCTTTGCCTGCTAATCTGTGTGAGGAGATTAATGAGGATTTGATGCAGAAGAACATGATTATTATCATTATTCAGTCCTCTCAGATGGCTGTTAGGGATAATAAAATAATGATTTTAATGTTTAATTCTGCTCATTCTGTTCACGCTAAGTGTTGGTTCAGGTTAGCTGCTCTGTCCACATTCTTTAAACCTCAAAGGAATGAACTGAATATGTATGTGCTCTCTGACTGATGGAGCTCTGAAAGCACTGAAGTTACTGGAAATTCTTGTCAGTGGATAAAAACAGTCACTGTTCACTTGATTTTGCATTCAAAATGCCATAGAATCAGGCTTCTGATTGGCCAGCATAACTTTAGAGTTAGAGTAACATCACCGCCTGTTGGTTTGGCATCACAGCCCTTCAATTGTGTTTTCACATGGATGGAGATTTGTTTTAACACTGCTTGTGTAGGTGGGATTTTTCTTGACAACGAAGGAGGAAAAAGCCTGTTTTCAAAGTACGATGTGTGTGTGGACGAAAGGCCTGATTCTGTCCAACAGCACAAACATGAGAGAGGAGGAGAGAGCAGCAGATGCACAAACTCTACGATGTTGAACAAACACTGATAATCTGGCACGAGAGCTGAATCACTGTCAGCAATAAACGTGTGAGACATGAGGGACAATAAATGTCTCAGCTGAAGTCGTGATATGAAGCTTGTCTTAATGCCTCCAGCTGAAATATGTTCAGACTCTGCTGACAGCTGGTTTCCAGCTATGTGCCTCCACCTGCACAATATTTGTGATCTTTAAGATTTTTGCAGATTATTAGGCTGATTGATGTGACTGTACAGTTTGCCATTCAAAGAAATCATTCAGAAATCTCTCTCTCACTTTCTCTCTCTGTTTCTCTCACATTCAGTTGTCATTCAGTTGCAAAATTCCAACAAGCAGAAAGGTGGAAGTAGAAAACCTCGCCTGGCCTCCCTCATACCTCATCATAAATATTTATGAAGACATTTGAATAATGTGATTTTGTCACAACAAAATATCATTTGGAGGAAGGGAGAGTAGAGAGTGGGAAGGTGAGGAATGTCAACAAGCAGAGGAGGAAGAATCTGCCACAGTTATAGTTTGGTCTTCTGGGGCTGATGAAGGAGACGCAGTTTGGATGTGAAGATTCACATTTTAGTCGCAGTTTTAAACATTAACCCTCCAGAACAAGCTCCAGCTGAGCTGGTGGTCAGTGGAGATTAGAACAGAACAAACAGAGGGTCTGAATGGTAATCCTCCACTGTCTGTTCTGTTTGCTGGAATAGAAAAAAGTCAATGAATAAATAGAAGCATCACATTTTCTATGAGCTGATGTCCACGGCACGCAGAGTCAGCAAATCTATTTCCACAGAGATTATTCAAAGCCGAGAGGACTGTCCTTTTAAAACATGGATTATATCTTCCCCCTGTGAGGACGGGATATTCCTTTGTTTGCGTGTGTTGATATCAGGTAGAGCTGAACATGTGGTGAGGATGACAGGACCTGAAATTCACTTCTCAGCACAGCAGCAACAGACTCTTTGTGACACATTCAGAACAGCAGGAAATGTGCTGGAGATGAATCTGCTGTATGTGTGGATACAGAACAGGTCAGACACGCTCAATGCAAACAAGAGAGGCCTCTGGACTTCATTACAAATCCAATATGCAGTCACACACAATGAAAAACCTGCAGGTTAATGTTGGAATATTGTTTCCATCTTTATTCTACTCGTCATGTCAGTTTTTCACTGGAGGTTTAGATCATAATGTTTGTGGATCTCTGAGTGACTGAGTGTCCTTGTTTGTCCAGTTCACCATCAGATATACAGGAAGTTTACTCGACTGTACTGAGTCTGATGTCTGGCAGCATGTTCAACATTTACTGCTCTCCTGCTATTTTACACACGTGCTTCACATCTGGAGCTCAGGAAACTGTCATTGAGATGAAATATTCCAAAGTTTTACTGGTAACAAATGATCATTGGTCCAAATCATTCAGTCTGTTCCTTGATGTGGAATTAAATGTATAATTAACATGTTTGACGGATTTCTTTCTGCATGTTAATACAAATCTTATATTCATTGTGTGATGATGAAATGAGGTTTTTCATCTTTCTTTCTGCTCATTTATATCCATCAAAGGTCTCAGGCTGCTCCTGTTCTGCAAGCTTGGCACATTTTACAGACAAATGTGTCTAATTTATGTATTAAAGAGAGGATTTTTTTTTTCTTGGAAAAAGAACAGATAATAATTTCAGTGATTTAAATAATTGTAATTACTGAAGCTACTGGATAAAACTCTGGTGCAGTCATCCATTCAGCACAGTGAAACTACCTCAGAGAGAAAACGTGGTTCTGGCCATTACACAGAGCAGTTCTGCTTATTAAACAGAAACATTTTCACTTCTCACTGATTCATTTAAAGCTTTTAACAACATTTAGTTTGAGTTTTGTTGAACAAGGTAGCCTCAGTGGAGCGGTTTTGTACAACAGTGAAACAAGTCAATAAATGTGTGAGTGTGCCTCACTGAGCTGATATTCTGTGTGCAGACTGTATCAGACATATAAGTGGGTGAAATGTGGATATCCTAGAAGTCAAAATGTCTCGTGTTTGTTCAAATCCACGCATGCCTGCAGCTTCAGATGCAGTAATCATGACAGGAGAGACGGAGAGTTTCAAACATAAGCTATAATCCCAGTGAGAGCTGCTCCTGAAGTGTGTTTGTGGAGAAGCTTTAAATCCTGTTTAAACGCTGTGTTTTCTCTGTCCTCTGTCGCTGTTTCAGCCAATGAAATCAGCCACTAAATTCTGATCAGATACTCTTTATGTGACAGATCAGCCATCAGATAATTGCTGATGAAACCAGGGGATTGTGGGTAATCAGATAAGTCTTTTAATCAAAAGGCTTTAAAGGCTGACCACCTAATTACATGCTGGGTTATGACTCTATTATCGTCTATTAGCTTGTATTAGACTGTGTGCTGAACAACAAGCTGGTGGTGAACAGTGAGGATGAAAACAGGCTTTTGTTTCAGTCGAGCAGCAACACTCAACAGTGTCAGCAGAACAGAGAGCAGCACTTTATTTTACTGCACAGCAGGTTTGTTGTGGTCCAGTAATACAGTGGTTTGTGTTTGTGATCAGAGGCTGATCGATCGAGTGGAGCTCTGCTGTCAGTGGACAGACTGTACGTTGATCTGTTGGTCAGTCTGATCAGGTTTCAGGTCCAAGTGCCTCTTAAGAGCCCCTCAAATCATCCAGACTGTCATTCAGGATTGAAAAAGATCCAATCTGTGAAATATTGTGGCCCTGATGAGAATCTGTGCTCTCCGCTGTTTCTCATCTTTTCTGACCAGTGTTGAACAGTTTGACCAGGACTCTGCTGTTAATTCAAAGGCAGAAAGTCCAACAGTTTCAACAGGAAACTCATGTTCTTCTGAGTCTGTACAGAAAAGGTCGTCGTTTTGTTCGTGTTCCACATCTGCAGACTGAACATAAACACTAGATCCTCCTGACTCATCTTTCACATCATTATATTTGACATGTATAACTGGGCCATGTGTAAAAATATTCCAGTGTTTGACTGTATTAGGGTTATATATGCTGTCCATTAGGAGGAGTGTGTCCAACACCACATCTGACAGCTTCAGTGTCATTTTAATCAGTCAGCCACAGTCTGAACCTCCCTCTTTAACCTCTCCTGCCCTCATTTTATCTCTTGTTTCGCTTCTCATTGCTAATGCAGCTGAGAAATGAATTATTGAAGTGTTACCTCTGCCTGACGCCGTATTAAAGCATCTTAATATTGTCCACTTTCATCTTTCCATGTCTCCAGTAACTTTTTCTCGACTAACTTGCTCTCAGTCTTGTGTGGGTTTGGTGAGCAGTTCTCCTCTGATCTTCATCACAGTATCTGAACACAACTCTGTTAAACATCAGGGACCAATGAACGTGTGATTCATTCTGCGGCTCATTTGGTTCGTACCAGACTGTGAAGCTGCAGCGCTCTAATTGAGAGCAAAGGCAGGATGTGAAACATGTTCACAAGAGATTCATTGAGAATCGAGTTCACTGTCTTCAGACATCGTTCACCACAGTTCAGCAAAATGCAAAGTACAAACACTGAAAGGGTTTGATCTGTGAGACAGAATATACAGAATAATATCTGTGTGAGGAGGCCATGGTTTCCCTCCATCTCCATCACAGCTTCTTCCTAATGTCGTCCAATGAGAATGAGGCATAAAACTGGATTAAACTGCTCTCAGCATGTACAGTTTGGATCTAAATGTTCGGTCTCTGGAATACAAAATAAGATCTTTGTGTCTCTCGTCTGTAATTTGTCTCATTTTTCTCTGTTACATTTATACAGTGTTTAACTTTGTGCAGTCAAGAGTCTTTATGACTAATAACCTTAATCACAAAACGCAGCTTTAGTGCAGAAGACAAACCTCTGCAGTCTCTGGAAAAGCTGTTTGGCTGAATCTTTGTTTATTAAATTCTCACAAAGAGAATCTTTTTTCTTCATCCACTCAAAGCAGGATTATATTTGATGTTCTGCAATTATCAGTCATGAAGTGGCAGAAGCTTCTGTTCATGTTCTTTCTGTGCTCTCTGTTGGAAAGTCTAATTAGAGCTTAATCTTGTCCTCTTGAAATGATTGTCCTCATAAGAATGAGCTAATGTGATTAAAGTGCTGGGGGCTCAGCAGGACCTGGACTGGCTTCGCTTTGTTTTCCCAAATCTCATGATGTCACCTCCCTCTGGACAATTTTGTTCAGTTTTTTTAAAGAAAATTTCTGAATGCAGTCGTCATTTTTCATAGAATAAACATACATGAGTTCCTGTGACAGACAGCTGTGATGGCGCTGTGCTCTGCAGCTTCTGTCTTCATATCATAATGATGTGTTTGAGTTGTTTCTGCTGCTGCTCGTCCTGCTGATGATGCTTCTCACCTCCCACCAACAACCAGCATCCATCTGTCACAGCTGTGTGCAGCTCGTCTCTCTGTGCTGTCACTTCCTTTAAATGATAGTCTGCACTTAATGAACTTCAACAGAACAGAATATGTTAATAACATGTTGACATCCAATATGTCAGCCATGCAGCTGGAATGTTGCCTGTTAAAAAACAAACTTGAGCTCATTCATGTTTGACGTTAGAGCACGGTGTTTCATCCAGTCACATCGTCTTCATGGAGCAGTTGTACCTCTGGAGAGATGCAGTGCTGTCACTGAATAACAAGATGTTTTTGCTCCGCTGATCTCAAGCTGTGTACTTCCACTGTCAGACATGGCTGTGTTCAGCTTCAGCTGCAGTAATCCCTGCATTTACAGTCATTCTCATGTTGAGAGCTTTGCTGCGTTCAAGGCCGCTGAGCCGTTGACTTCAGCCTGCACTGACTCTACAGTGTCATGTAATGCAGATGAAGAACAATATTTGTCCCCTCACCATAAAAGACAGCGAACAGTTCTGCCTCACAAACATGTCCAGCTTGTATTTTAAGACCAGCCTTTTATATTCACTGAAGACTCAAATATTTGAATTGAACCTGAAGCCTCGAGCTCAGAAGACAACTGAGAGATGAAGGGTGCAGCAGCTCTACATTTCAATGAGGACTCCTCATTTCAAAAGGTCAAATTCAGACTTGAATTTCAATTGAATCTCTGAAGAAGTAAACAGTTTCCTCAAGGCCACAACAACATGAGCAGACTGAAACTTTCCTCCCTAGAGAAGATTGGAGGACTCTGGTCAACACATCTGGCTGCTATTGATCAACTTTTCATTAAATCTCCACTCTGGATTTTTCCTCTCTTTGAAAGCAGCTGTTGAATAACCAGCTGGGCTGCTCAGGTAGAATATTTTCATTCTTCAGACTTTTGTACAACAGCAAAGTAAATACACTCTGGTCAATAGTGTTCATGAAGCTGAATGAATGAACTGTGAGTGTGTCAGGATCACAGAAGGCAAAACTAATGTTGTTTCTCATCCAGCACTAAACGATTTTCCTCCATCTCCACCTTTTTATGAATACTAGTCAAAAGTCCCACTTTTCCACTCCTGGTAATTTACATGACTGAGCACATTTTTCCCAGAGTTCTTTTCTTTTCTCAAACAAAATGGAGCATTTAAATGACAAAGCACAGCCACAGAGAGGTTCAGCCTTGTCTGCTGGAGTTGTGGACAATAAATGAATCTTATTTTGAAGACAGTAAATGAAACATGAGCAGCACACCCCTCATGATTCAGCCATATTCCCTCTGTTTATCATAGAAATGAAGCTTTCTCCAGTGATCAGACTGGATTCAACATGAAGTCGATGAGTCTGTATTCTTTACAGGCGTCACACTAATGTGATCTTTTGTCTTTATTCCATTAAATCTTCATCTCACATAGCGCACGTCCCAACATTAATCATGTATATCTTTGAAGGAACTTCACTGCAGGTGTTTACATGATTTTCTGCTCTCATATGTGAAACGACTGTCAGACTGTTTGCAGGTTGATAATCAGCCTGAAACAAATTGAACCTCACTCCCGATCAGGTTGTTCTACCACAACTGTCACAGTGAATCACAGATCTTAATGGAAAGTTAAAGTGAAGCTCTCTGATAGGTTTAGCTGTGCCTTTTGATTTGCATATTATCTCCAGAGTCACACAAACAGAGTTTTCCTTCCCCCCTCTTCAGTCAACACTCTGACATCTCAGTGATCGTTCAGAGAGTCCAAACATTTAACAGCAGTGTGAAATCTCTCCTTCCATAAATCACTCTGGGTGTGTGCAGGTGGAGGATGTGTCGGGGCTCACTGGGAGCTCCAATCTGCTCCATCACATGAACTCACACTGGGTTGTAGGAAGCTCCACATGTCCTTCCATCCTCCTCTGAGCTCACCTGCTCTACTTCCTGTCCACTCAGTGACTGTAAATCCAGTATATTCAGTCAAAGATGGGATTACAGCTTGTGTTTGTGGATCACAGTGTGTCAGTTTGTGGGCTGAGCTGTGTTGTTGTTCTGCTTTAACAGCAGCAGCAGTGAGTGTACTCTCTCAGTACAAGTCTGAGTGAAAGGCAAACCATTTCTCTCTTGTGCATCTTCACACACTGATATGAAGAGTGTGCGTGCTTTATGGTGTGATCTGCTCGTTCTCATCAATGATGCTTATCTGCAGAGCTGATTTATTTTCAGGAGTTGAATGAATGTGTCTTCAGTCAGGCAGCACTCGACAGAAATCTGGATGTGTTGCATGATTTCACTTGTCTCATGCAGACTCCTGCACAACCTCACAGCTGAACCACATACTGCTGAATCTCTGAAAAGGTGAAATCATGTTTTTGTGTATTTCCCCCCTAAAACTGATCCGTTACATTTATTAGCACTCTTTCAGACATTTGTCTCATGTCAGATTTTACTGCTAAATCTCATCCCTCCAGCGACACAGAGGGTTATTATTCTCAGCACTGAGACATTTTCCATTTATTTCTTGGGTTTCTGCAAACGTGCAGCAACAGAGCTGAGAAATGTGATTTGACTCCTGCTGCAGGGGGTCAGGCAACCAAGAACCAATGGAAAGCTGTGGCAGCTGTTGTGGAGCTGAAAACATCTGACTGGTGGTCAGATCTCACACAGCAGAGGAGAGAGACAGTAACAGAACCAGCAGCAACCTCAGAAACAACAACAAAGAAAGATGGAGAGGGTTATGGAGGTGAAGAGAAGGGGAGAGACAAAGAACTGGTGGACAGAATAAACATTATTGTGATGCTGCTTTTAAAGCAATTATCTTTTAAAAGAGTTGAGCAGTTTTGGTGGAGGGTCAGGTCAGTTCTCTGTCACAGCTCAGCAGGTTTAACAGCTTTCTCCTTGTCACCTTTCAGCTGGAACAGTTTCTGTTTGCTGGATATAAAAAGTGCCAAAGCAGATTAGACTGTGCTGGAGGAGCTTGGTGTGACAAGGCAGGTGCAGCTGTGCATGGAAATGTTTCTTCTGGATGTTGTAATTCTTTCTTGTAAGTGGTTGGTGGGCTGGTGGCAGCTGAAGCCTGAATGCTGCTTCTCTCAGTCTACATTCAACACTTGCAGTCAGTTATCAGAGACAATGTAAAAGCAGCTTTTATCAGCTTTTAAATTCCAAGGATTTCTCGTGACTCAAAGCTTTTCTCTGTCAGATTTTCTTACAGTTACAGCAGAAAAGAGAGAAATGCTGCCAAGTGTGATCTCAGTGGAAACAGTGAATTTAAATGCTCTGCTCACACTGAAGGTCATTATTTGTTCCTTCTTGTGTGATGATGAAAAGATGGTGATTTACTCTGTTGTTGAGGTAAATAAGCTGAACGCTCAGCAGGCTTTGTTTGTCACTCGGTAATGAAGGATCGTTTTCTTTCACAAGTGGAATACATTGGATATTTAGACACAGATTAACACAGGTGATTATGAGAGAACTGCAGTCATTTTGGAGAATGACTGCTCACAATGATTTTTTTAATCACAACAGATTAAAACAATTGAGTTAGAAATGTTTGGGCTCAATGCAACACAGGTAGATAATCCATATCTAATCCTGAGGCTGACAGTCTCATCTGTGATGTGGCATTAACACCTCCCAGGTAATACAAAGAGTTCAGTGTGAAGGATTCGCAGTCATTGAAGTTACTTTACAGAAATACATTTTTCAACAAACACCTTTGTATTCCAGCTGTGATCTCTATGGTTACATAACTGTCTTGTGCCAAGGGACAGATGTTACGCAGAATGACCTTTGACCTCTGAGGAAACCTTATTAGAGCCAGAGTGTCTGCAGCAAACAGCTGAACTCCACCAGCAGCCCAGCATCACTTTATTTCCTCTGCTGATTCATCAGTATGAATATATTGGAGCGCTGACCAACGTTATGAAGAGGAACCTTTTAGAAATGCGTGACTGAACCACTGGGCTCAGTGACTGGACCACTTTTATTACCATCATCACAGAAAGTCCATTTACCAACCATTATTTTAGATGATTACAATCCTGTGTTTAATTTTCCGGTCGAGCTGTTCCACATGCAGGTGGTACCTGAACATTTCCATCATGTCAGATGTTATTCAGACCTCCCACTGAATCATCTTGGCCCTGATTGATGGCTGAATAAATAATAACTCAGTCTATGAAACAGGATGACAGAAGCACAGAGGAAATGATGGACAGCTCCCAGTGGCTTCACTTCTCCTCCAGCTGCATGTGGAGAAGGAGCTCAGAGGACAGGCTGCTGTGGCTGCAGAGCAGACTGACACAAGTGAAACCAGAAAGTGCAGAGAGACGAGGAAACACACAAATAGATCCCAAAGACACTTCAACAGACACAGTGAGGAGATCTTTGAAGGTCAGCTTGTGGTTTTAGTTTCACTTTCCCTCTTTTCTTATTTTTGTTTCCAGTGCAGATCACTGACATGAGTTCTGGCAATATGAATGATTTAGTGCTACTAAATTTTGTCCACACATGTAAAAATAAACGAAATCAGTTGGACTTCAGTTTGAATCTGATCCAAATGTTACTCGATTGTTTTACTCATGATTATTTTGCAGATGAACTTTGTGACCCCAACCCATTAAAAAAACAAAAACAAAAACCATGAGCTGAATCTCAGAAAGGAACGAAGCCTTCAGATCCAGCTCTCCTCAAAGAGCTTTATTTCCCATCATTTTTATTATCCAACACAACAACCACATTATTATCATCAGGTTCATCATTTCTCTTCCGCTGTCGATACATTTTTAGTCGATGTTACATTGAAATCTTTTGCTGCATTTTCTGAAGAGAGAACATGAGATTGCAGGTCAATGATAAGTGGCTGAAAGTGATGAACTCAGAGCACAGAGCGACACTGTGTGGGCAGAACCATGTTTTTATGATTAGAATAACTTTCACTCAGTTTTTCTATGCAGCCTTGTGTAATCTTATGAGGACACAGGTCACAGCAGCTAGCTTAGCAGGAGCTATAACGCTCTCTGCCTTTAAATGTGACGTCTTCATTGAGTTTGTTATCTCCCTCCTGGCAGCGTGCTGCATGAATGTGAAGACACAGAAAGATCTGCAAGAATTGAAATTCCTGAAATTGACTCAACAGTTAAACAAAGCATTCATTTTCTGATGTGAGTGATTGTCAGCTATTGTAATCCTTCAAATCGTCCCTCCTGCTCCTCCCTTTGTGGGCTAATAGCTGCTATCCAGATGCTCTTTCACAGGAATGTCACCACTGGCCTCCCTCACAGTTCCCTTTTCCTCCCTTTTAAAACCTCATCATAAATATTTATGACACATTTAGCTAATTATTATCCTTTGGCAAAAATGCATTTGGAATACAGAACAGCAGAGAGTAGAAAGTGAAAACAGCTGAAGGAGGATTCATCTTTGAGATGAACATTTGAGTTCCTGACGACTCAACTTTTGGTGCTTCAGAGTGGAGGAAACAATGATCAGTGTCACTGTGACAACAGAGGCTGCAGTGTGTGAAACAAGGAGAGAAAGGAGAAAGGCAGCGCAAATAAGGTAGAAAAGTGACAGAATCACAGGTGAGAGTTCCTCCTATCAGGAGAAGAAGATGAAGGAAAAAGACAAACTGTGAGGGAGAGAGATGAAATGTGAGCTGTGAGGAAGAGGGAGGGCTGTCTGGTCTTCACACTGCTGTCTCACATGTGGACAAAGTGGACAGTTCAATAAAAAGCCTGATGTGTTCACACATAAAATGGCTTCAGTTCCTGAAGTTTCCCCCAGTAGACCAGTCAAATCATGTCATGTGATTGGCTGAAGTTCAACCAGTTCTTCTCTTTTCTCTTTGTATCCCTCGAAATCTCACAAGCTGATCCTGCTGCAGAGAGAGAGAGAGAGAGAGAGAGAGATGATGTGTGTCAGGACATAAATGGAAAATGTGTCTTGTGTCCTTCAGTGAAAATGATGAATGGGATCAACAGCAGTGTGTTGATGTTGTTCTGCCTCAGTGACACAGTGAGTCAACAGCTGCTTGTCTTGTTAAAAGCCTCTTATCAGGCTGACCGCCCTCCACATATTCACACGTGTGCACACAAACACACAGAAAGACACACACACATATAAAAGTGTAAACCTCACCCTGTCCCTGAGGGTGAGTCCAGACTCCCTGCAGAGGAAGCTGGTTTTACTCAGAGTTCATGACCTCAGATGAAGCTTTGAATGGAGATTTTGAGCTTCTGCCTCAACAATGGAGGCTTTTTTAAGCTGCTCACAGCTCAAAGTCCTCACAGTCAGACACTCCCAGTTCACCCACTGTACATGTTTGGCTTTACCAGTTCTGTTGACTGTTCAACACAACTCCAGATCTAAAGTCAAAGTCATCAATCATTAGTCTGCAGTTTTCTGGTGTTAAACCCCCTGATGATAAACCTTAATGCTGTGGTAGTTATGGATGTATGAGTAGCACAGAAGTCCAACAGCAGAATGAATTATTTTGATCTTCAAAGAACTCTTCTAAGAACCTGAGGTTTCCTCTCTAATCTATATTCATCAGTCAAGAGTCATTACTATTTAATATTTACAATAAAAAATGAATTTAAAGTTCACAAGGTTGGACTGCTGGAGAACTTCTCTGTCTGATAGATGATAGAGTCAAAGTAATAATAACAAAATGGTCACAGTAATAATAATAGTAATAACAGAATGGTCAGTGTCACAGTCCACAGAAGTGATCTTCTATTAACCCGACAATCCACCAACTGACTCGGAGACGTATTGTATTTATAAATGTTGTATGTCTGCTGTTATTCGTAGTGTCAGTGTTTTTAGACCTCTGTAAAGTGATGAACTATAACTTTATTCACAAAGTCTGACTTCTCTCAGCAGTGAGGTGGAGGCACAAGAGCCGACTATAGAAGTGACTTGAGTTGAGTGTTGGCACTGGATCACCAAATAAAGTGAAACCAGGCAAAATGTTGTTGCTGCAGCTCTGCTCTGCTCTCAGATCAGTCAATAGATTGTGTATTGTCTGGACCATTAGTCATGCTTTGACATCGATGCATTACCAATCAGTCCAGATATATTTCTCTTATGTTTTATGTCTCAGTGCTCACACATTTAACATTCTCTATATCAGTTTCATATTAGAGTGAATGGAGGCAGGGGGGTGTTTGAAAGCTCCCAGAAGGGCTGTTTATATCTCCCACTGCTGATGGAGCTCTTACTATATTGGATGAGGCAATATTCCTCCTCTTCTGCAGAGCAGTAGAAGTCGGGTGTGAGAGGGGTGTGCATGTGTGTGATGAGCACAGCTGAGCAGAGTTTTAACACCCGGGCAGCTGCTTATTTGAGAAATTAACAAGCTGTTAGATCTAGTTAGAAGTTTGAGTGTGAAAGTACATGTTGTCTTTCTCACTAAAGAGTTTTTTTTTCTTTTTCCCATCAGACAGAATTAATTTTCAAAGTATTTCAAGTCAGTTAATATCAGCACGATGTGTCTTTACATCTAGTGAACTTGAGGCTGAACTAAATCTTGGCTTTATTCTGTTGTCCTGTAGAAGTCGAGAACATTGAAACACCATCCTGTCTCTGAATTTACAGGAAGGGACTGCAGAAGAAAAGAGTGGAGGGACGAGAAAGAAGAGAATAAAAACATGAGCTTTGGTTAAGGTGTGAGAAATATTGTGATTTCAGTTAAATGCTAACAAAAAATCTTCCATCTCAAGTCACTGCTGCCTTTTTGTCTTAAAATAGATTCTCTTTCCTGAACATGAACCAAGTGCTGCCAACGCCTGAATAAAACCAGAAAAAGTTGAACAATGCTGTCGTCACTACAAGTGGATCGTGCATTGGTGGTTTTGATGGAAACAAATGAAAGATGTTGTTGGTGAACATTTTAGTGACACTGTTGGACCTCAGCTCACCTCACTGTGCACTTCTTCACAGCCAAATCTACTGAAGTCTAAGGACAGCAATCCTTGGAGCACTCCTCAACAGAGAGCAACATGTTGGCACAGCCAGCCTTAAATTCAGACATATTCAGAGTATTAGTCCTCTTTTTGAATAATTATCTTATTTACTGACTGCCAAAGACACACCACAGACACGCTCTCACATTCATTCTCAGTTTGAATTGTTTCTGTTTGGACTTTAATTTGGATGAGATTGTTTTGGTGGAACTCAGGGTTTATTTTATGGTTTTCCATTAGGGCTTAAACACACGCTTGGATAGTTTTGTTTCAATGCAAATTTCCCTTTTTTCCATGTTTGATCCAAAGACGAGCAACAGCAGGAATATTCTGTTTTGGCAAAGCAGAGAGAGACAAGATGGAACATTTTGTCCAAGAAACCAAGAAATTACATTCACAAATGTTTCTCTTGCAGTTTCTGATTTTATGAAAAGATATCTGAGGGACTGTATTTCTCAATGTGGCTGACTGGGTGCAAGAAAACTATGATGCAGTAACTCAGCAAACTGTATGAAAATCCATCTGTAAGAAATATCAGCATAAAGTCAGCTGAGCTAGAGAGGAGCAGAGCTGAAAACAGTCTGTCAGGAACAAATGAGGAAGTCTTACCCAGTTTCTTGAGCTGGATCTTGTGTCCATGTTGGCTCAGTGAAGATAGAGGAGTGACAGTGAAGACAGTTGTTGTGTTTCACAGGTGGAGTTCAACTTGAAACTGTACTGTAGTTTCAGAGTTGTCGTACTTTCTGATAGATATTGTTGTTGTTGTTACAGAAGATAAATCTGTAAATGGAGGGATATGTTGTATTTTGTAATAGCTGAGAGTTTGTTTCCACCAAAGACAGAGACGTAGTCCTCAGTTCAGGTTGTCAGATGGAATGAGGTTTTTCTAAAGAGGCAGCTTATAGAGCCAAGATGTTGACGATGATGTCATCATTCTAGAATGATGGTCATAACTGAGCATTCTCATCATGTGTTCTAGATCCTCCCAATTCAAACAAAGCGTTTTTTCTATCAACCATTTGAGCACAAACACCCACAGACAGTGTTGATCTCTGTATTGTCACAGGGAGTGAACACACTTTGCTCTTGACAGTAATAGGAGACAGTGTTTTATGGTCTGACCCTCCTCAGTCAGTGTCCTGATATATAACATGATGAAATTAGTGAATACAACTGATGTTTGTGTTGAATCAAATCAGTTCAACAATCAGTGATTTGAGCTTTTCTTGCTGTAATTTCTCAAACCTCCAAATGTGTCTGTGATTCGACCGTCATTTATTTGAAGTCCACAAGTTCTTTTGTGCTGCTGTCCAACCCACTTCAGTCCCAGCAGTGTTCAGTCATTTGTTCTTGTCCAGAGGCTGAACTGGGCTGCATCTCTTTGTCAGAGCGAGGTGAAGAGGCTCTCTGATGACTGTTTGTCTCCTGGCTGCTGCTTGAAATGACTGTGGAGTGTTTTTGCAATCCATTCAGTCCATAATAAGCCCTCTCACATTCAGAAAACCTCCAGAGGGAACTTTGTGGAGGACACACGTTTGAGTGGAACGAGCTTCAATCAACAAGTAATCCTACAAGTTAAAATGGTTCAAAAATATCCACATTTCTTAACTTCTCTTCAGTTGATGTGTAAAAGTCTTTTCAGAACTGACCATGTCTCAAGGCTCATGTCTCCACAAGGTCTGCACTGATACACTCAGATAGTGTTGTATGGACACAGGTTTTTCAGAGTCTTGTCATGTACTTTTCAGGAAATCTTAATTCCCACCTTGACTTCACACAGCTGACTGATCACTGACAGCAGCCTGTCAGTGAAGATGTGTGTCACTCATCAGTCAAATTAAACAGAAAAGCAGTGAAGTGTGAGAAATCGCACATCATTAGATCCTGAGATTTAAATGGACTTTATCAAGGGTTCAATCAGTCCTCATTTTCTTTGGTGCAGGTCTATTTGTGTTGTATCTGGAAGGATTTTTGTGTTTTTTATGAGTAGGAAGTTTCTATTGGAAACTCCAGCATCTGAACTCTCTGACTCTTCTTATTCCTTTTTGGTTTTGCTGTCATGCTGTTTTGTTTGAACTCATCAGATGTGAAGACAGTGTGTTAATGGAGGAGGTGTTATTAAAGTTTGGATGGAAAGAAGGTCGACGTCTTTGTGGAGACCAGCACTTCTTCAGATATCACCATGGCTCAATGACCCATGGGAAGTTATAATGTAGTGAGGAAATGGAGTGAAAATGGACTTTTCAGTCAGTCGGCCTGCAGCATCACTCAGGAACAATTTCACCAGCCCTCCAATAAACCAATTATTGCAACCAATGGTGGTCCAGTTTTTCTGCTGTCTGATGATCCACTCTGCTGAAGATTTTGCTGGAGCACATTACAAATCACCCGAGGGTTCACACAGAGTCGAGCCAGAGCAGCAACACTGCTGAGTTAATGCTTTAAAAGCTTCCAGAGACTCAACAGGGAGAAGCAGCAGGCAGAGGGCCGGTGAGGTGGAAGAAAAGTGGAACAGAAGCCAGTGAAGGAGGAACAAGAGCAACAGGTCATTTGAACAGAACGCCTTGTTATGAGAAGGGATTTTATTTGATGTGTGTAGGGATCAGTGGACAGACTGCCAACATGTGACCCTCGTGTCCTGTCTGAACTGACACTCCAGTTCAGCCAGAAACACTCGCCAAGTGAAACCACTTGGAGGTCATGGAGGTCTGAACAGGTGATGCAGCAGAACAGGAGTGATGGTTGGATCAAACTAAACGTATCAATGATTCAGTACCTGGATCTGACTTTTTCAGATCCACGTCATCATTTATTTTGTGTGAAACACACAGTAAATGTCCCTCAGTGTGCTGTGTGTGTGTGTTTGTGTGAACATGAATCTCCTCTGATGAAAAAGAAGACAGACGTCTCTCACAGTAGAACATTTGACTTGAGATGGAGCGTCGTCTCTTTCTGTCATTCTGACTCTTCAAAGGAAAGATGTTTGCTGTTCATGTTGAACTGCCAGTGGCTGTTTCCAGTTTGGCTCTGTCTCCTCCTCTGCTCTGTCTTTGCCTCTCACAGTCTTCATGACAAGTTTCCAAACTTTTTCTTTCTCCCTCCATGAATGCAGAGCCGCTCGTGGGCTGTGACACTCTCACCTTTCTGTCTTTGTCCTCCTCCCACCTTCTCTCTTTTCCTTCTCTTCAGCTCAAAGTCATTCAGTCTCTCCAGTTTGTCTTCTCATTTTGTCTCAAAGAAGTGGAGTGCAGTGTGTGGATGTTTCTCTCATCTTGTGTTTCACTGTGGAGCTTGACTTTCCTTTGACCGACTTCACACACTCTTTTCTCTTTATTCATTCTACATTATAATAGTTAGACATGCAATACTTGTGCAACCCTGCCCATCACACAGTCTCTACAAGGCCTGTGTGAGCTCTGTGAGCAGAGAGGCTGAGGCCAACAGGACGACAGAAGATTTAAAAATATATAAAACAGACTGGAAAACCCACTGAAAGTCTTCATTTCTAATCCTGAACCCTCTGACACAAACTGTGGACCACACATATCAAACATCAGATCTTATCTAATGACTCTTATTTTAAATCATTTCATTTCAAGCCATAATTTAGACCTTTGTCTTCTAATTGAGCATTAGTAAAGCCAGGGCAGAGTGGCTCTTTCATTAAGCTGTTTCCTGCTAATCATAGTGATTTGAATATCCTCCACCTCGGCGGCTCAGTGGGGAGCTGGGACAGACTCCACACAGAAAGACTGCAGCTGGGCTTTTCACTGCCTTTGGGTTGAACTGAAGCAAAAGCTCGATAATTGTTCAGACTTATAACCAAAGATTCTTTAGTGTGAGGTTTATGTTAAAGTGTCAAATTACTGATGCTCGGGTGCAGCTGATCCATTATAATGCTGCAAAGTCACTGTGTTGTGATGAATCTGTAGCAGCTCAAATAAATGTGAATATGCTATTTTTTTTCTTACAAATTGTTGAAAAACATTACTTATTTCCAAAACTCACATTTATTGTGTGTTTTTACAACAGCTGATGTTTGAATGGAGTGAACCTGCTGCTTTAAGACAGTGTTGCATGTTGGGTAGTTTGCATCTGAATGTTCCAAAGCGAGCAAGTTTCCACCTCATCTAAAAATGAGCCTGCTGTTATCTTTACTACAGAAATGGAGCACACAGAAACTGTCACTCAAGCAGGAAACAAATCCAGTTTCAGGGAACATGATGGAAAAACTGCTGAGCCAAAATGGCCGACAGAGAAAATTCTTCTCAGGTTTGAACACTGAGTGTGTGAAGACGTGACCGAAGGACTAAATGAAGCACCAGCTTTGACTGACTGCAGTGGAAACATACTGGGACAAGAGACACACAGGTGAGATTTCTGCTTCATGTGAAGGAGTTTCCGACAATGAGACCAACTTTGACAAGAACAAACATATAAAGATGAATGTTTGTGAGCTCACATATTTGGATATTTAGCTGAACAAACATGCTGTTATTGGGCTGAAAGTTGTGGAAATGACAGTTTAGTGTCTTCTGGTTTGCTCTGCTTTGAGCCAGTTCAATCAGCAGGTAGAGCCTGCTGTCTGCAGCAGCCATGTTTGTTTGTTTTGTCATGTATTTGTTTGTTTCTGGTTTCTTGAAGTCTTTTTCTTCAGTTGTCATCAGTCTGCTGTGGTGTCCACATCCCCACAGAGTTAACACTGTGAAGTTTAGAAGAGAGACCACATGAAAAAGCCTCTGAGTTCTGCCAAAGAACATTTTAATGGTGCTGTCATTAGTGTGTTTTCTAATAGCTAAAATGTGGCTTTAATTGTCTGGGTATGAATCAAATTTCAGTCTGTTTCTGACCGAGTTTCTGATGTAACAACATTCATTTCCCAAGAGCAGCTTTAAATGAATGAGCCTTCACATCAGCGGCTGTTTTTCTTCACCTGTTGTTGTTTCAGACGGCTGAACACTGAGACCACAATCACAACAAAATCCCACGATTCTCCTTTAACTGGCTGTTGATCATCTTCTCTCCTCCATTCCCTCATTTATGAAGTGACACAGCAGCTGTTGGTTCACCCACAGCAAAGAAACATCATGCTGTGATTTAAAGGCAGCGAGGTTCAAATTCATTATTTCATCTCTATTAATTCACTTTTTTTTTTTTTTTTTTAGAGTTGAATTGGCCTCACAGAGCAAATTTGAAGTATTTTTCACATCACAGTAGAGACAACCAATCTGTTCCACTATCAGCAGTATCTCCACTTTTAATCAGTCAATGCAAACCTGCTGAGCAACAAACTCATTCTCACCTCATCCAGTTTATTCACATCTTGTTGAGAACATGCTCACTAAACCAGACAGCCTCTTCGTGCTCTCTGCAAATGAAATACTGGACACACAGAAGTTGGAGTTCAGTTCACCAAACCTTTGTTCAACAGTCCACACAGTGTGTTTCCTGCCTGTGTCGTCCACTGTCGAGTCTTTGAACCCCTTTAAAAACGCGGCTCCCTGCTATTCTTAGTAAGACTCCACCAACCAACCCTGCTGTCACTCACCAGAAAGAAAGACATGAAGGAGGAGAAGGAGGCCATGTTGTTCTCCCTCTGTCAGTCAGCACAGAGGACCCCTGCCCGGGCTGAACCATGCCTGTTCAAAACACCTGTCCCCTGCAGACCCCTGACATTTGTTTCACACTCACATCCAGTTTTCCTTGTGAATACTGAAATGCTGAAGGCGGGACATTTCTCATCACTTCAAATCAAAGCAGCTTGAGGTTCACGACTTTGTCGTTGAGGGAAAATCCTCTTCTGTGCTGCTGCAGTGAGTTTAGACTGTGAAATCAATATTAGTACAAATATTTTCTCCCTAACCTGGAAACCAGAGCACCAAGACTTCAGATTGATGATGTCATCAGGTGACACATTGAGATATTCAACCCAAAAGAGTTTCATGTGCAGGTCTGCACGCTAACAGCTGTGAATCAGAAAATGTGCCCATCTCACAGTAAAATCAGCTGCTGTCACAGTGTCCTGTTGTTCATCACTCTCTGTCCACAGAGCAGCTCCAGGATCTGTCTCTTGTTCACAGTGTGACTTCAGTCTCTCTACGGTCACAGAACAGAATTAGTGTGTGTGGACTGAACAGTGTAAAAAGGCTCTGAAGAGGAAATATAATGAGGTGGGTTTGTTCTTACCTGCAGTGACCCGTCTTTGATTGCAGCATTGTAAAACTCAGAGATAATGTCTGTAATTATAGACTCAGTTGGACCCGTACATTTCCCATGATGCTCTGCATCACGTGATGTCGACTACTTTAGATTTTTGCTTTATGTTTTGTAAAATGATTCCCACAGCAGGTAAAAGCTGCCATCTGCACTCATTACTAACAGTTGTGTGTGTGAAGCTCTGCTCATCAGTGCAGTTTGTTGCATTGAACCAGGATTCAAACCAGAACTAGAACCAGAATGTGTTTCTGTTTCTATTTCTTCTCAGCAGTTGGTCAGATTGGACTGAATGTCTGTGTGTGTGTGAGCGTGCGTGCGTGCGTGCGTGCGTGCGTGCGTGCGTGCGTGCGTGTGTTTGTGTACACATGTCAGTATGTTGATTTGAAAAGTCAAGACAGCAGGGTCCATATAACTACATGGAAGTGTCCCTCTGGCTTTCCCTCAGTGTAAAAGCATCATTTCTACCTCGTAGTGAACATCTGTGTGAATCAGTCTGTGTGTGAGAAGCAGCATCTGCTTCAGTCTGTTGATTCAGCTTCACTCTGCTCTTTCTGCTTCTCATTGAAGTGAACAATCTGCTCTCATTCTTCTTCAGTCTGTCAGTGCTCTTCATCTTCTGAGCATCATTCCAATCACAGGTAGCTGTTCCACCTCTTCTGTCTTCCTCTAACAAGGCTGCTGATCGTTTATCATCGCTGCTGAACTAAGTGGAGGAAATGAATTAGAAAAGCTCCCTCATGAAACGTGAATCAATTTGTCACCATGAACAACGACTCTCACAGAACATGTTTGTACTGGAGTTACTACAGTAAAACAAATCAGGAAGTCATTTATTCCTCTAACATCTGACTTTGTTCCATGTTTCTTCTGTCAGACTGCAGCTGGCTGAGTGTCAGCATACAAAGACTCCACAGAGGAAAAGTAAAGCAGCATTAGTTTGTCTCAGAGATCAGCATGTATTACCACTGTATGGTCCTTTGAAGGTGAGGAGCTGCAGGAAGATATAATGAGTTCAATGCTTTGGCTCGTACATCCCGAGGTTGAGGACAAACTGAACTTTTCATAGTTCTGATAACAGCAGCTTTAAAATGTAAAGTGCCTGAAAGGTTGTGCTTCAGTTCATTGGAACATTTCTAGCTGTCGAGGATTCGGCCTCAGTGAGAAGGAGAGTGTTAAAGATGCATTTTGTGTGATTATCAAAGACTTTGAGGTCAGATTTCAGAGAGAAATGACCTCTGGCAGATTTCTTTTCTCAGAGGGAATTCTCAAACATGTGTTGGTGTTGGCAGTGGAGAGCAGATCATATTTCATGTGGCCTGAACCAGAGTCATAGTGAAGATGTGGGAATTACTCAGGATGGAGAATATCTGCCTGAAGAGGCGCTGAAGCTCTCAGTCTGCTGTTTTCTTGAATGTTCTCTGCCGTCTCTCCTGTGAACTTCCTCACCTCTGACTGGATTTGTCCACTGAGGCAGCAGAATAAAAGGTGTTTGGTTCTTGTGGGGACAGATGGGCTGCAGGTGTCTCTCTGTCCATCACTTTACTGTCCACGCTCAGATTATTGAGGCCTTGACTCTCCAAGAGGCTGATTGAAGTTTCCTGTCTGGTGTTTTCCAGATCATCAGGACATTGTGACCAATTCTTCCACACATGAGAGTTTGTGAAGCTCTGACTGGCCTCAGAGTGACAATTACACTGATGATGATGGAGAAGAGAAAAGATTTTACAGTCTGTCTTCTCTCTGTTCTCTCTTCTAGGTAAGACGAACGTGTGTGTGTGTGTGTGTGTGTGTGTGTGTGTGTGTGTGTGTGTGTGTGTGTGTGTGTGTCTTCTGCTGGCTGGATGAAAAAGACTCGACCTCCTGCTTTATCGTCGTCCTCAGAACTGACAGTAAGAACAACTCTGATATTTTTGAAAAGTCAAAGGCGATTGTTTTGAATCAGCTGATGTGATCTTCATGAATTTCGTGTCTTGTCAGAAACTCTCTGAATAGAATCTGAATCTCTCCCTCACTGTCTGTTCTTTCATGTATCTTCCCTCATTCCTGCCTCTGAGCAGATGTTCCTTTTGTTCTTGTTGTTCTCTCGTCTTTGGCCAGTTTTCCACCAGCCGCCATCACAACTACTTCCTGTTGTTGTCCAATGAGAAAGAAGCTTTAGAATGAGGTGATGCTCCACTGATTGCTCTCTAATTAAACTGTGATGAACAGGTTGATGTAACTGCTCAGAGTCCTTCTGCTCCTCTTGCTGTGGCTCTGTGTTCAATAGCAGAAAGCTGGTTGAGGCAGAGCTGCTGTCTCTTTAGTCTGAGATCTTCTTGGTTGGTTTCCTGCTGTCTTGTGTTTTGTTTGTGTCTGCAGTCTCTCGTCCAGCTCTCTGCCTGTTGCTGCTTCACAGTTGTGGCACTCAGCAGTGAAACAGACTCAGTCTGTTGCTCGTATGGACACACATGCTGGAGCTGTGAGTGTCTGTGAGGCAGCAGTCTGTTTGGAAATGTCCTGTGGTTCTGAGAGACTGCTGATGCACTGAGACATTAGACTCTGAGATGTTTGAGTTGCTTCAAACTGATAAAAACTGGGATCTCTGCTGCTTTTTGTTCTTGCGTGGATCTGTGAGTTCTGACTGATGCTCTGGAGCCAGGCACTAATGATTAGCCAGCATTAATAACTGCTTCCATGGAGTCTAATTCAGTTGTTCGTTTTTGTCCTTGTCTTTCTAAACATGATCTGTGTGAACAGAGAGCTTGGAAATGGGCTCAGCTGTTTCTTTATGGACCTGCAGGTTTAGTTTGCTGGATTGTGGCTTTACCTTCTGAAAGCTGAGCATGTTGCACCTTTTTATGAGCTTCTAACACATCAGGGGTGTCAAACCATCACGCATCTCAAAACAAATTTTTTTGTTCCAGCTGCAGACCACAGCAGGTGATTTCACTGATTCCTTCTTCTTTGGCTGCTTGAAGGTGTGATTATCAGCTGTCACAGGGTGAGAAAAACACAATCACTGCAAGAGAAGAACAGGAAGCACGTTTTATTCTGAAAGGTCCATGTTTAATCAGGAAGGGTTTATTCACCTGAGGAATGTGTGGATCTGCACATCAAACCTCTGATTTTTGGAGATGTTCATGAACACTGACACACACTGTGCATTCACACCACTTTAGGCAGCAGCACTTCACACTGAGAGTCATCTCAGACCATCAATATGCTGCCAGACATGAAAACTGTTTGTTTATTTCATATTTATTTTTGTCATGAGTTCACAAACATGCTAAGCTAGTTGTGCTAACCGTAGCTAAATGCTAACCCTTTGTTGTGGTCCAGCAGCAGTTGCAGCAGTGTGTTTGCCTTCAAACTGAAACTCTGATCATTTCGTCTTTTTTATTGTCTGTCGTCTCTTCTTGCTCTTCTTTTCTCTTTCCTCCACTCTCAGCTTGTGTGGTCAATACATACGTCAGCTCTTGAAACAACACTGATTATTATCTGTGCACTTGAATTCTTTGAGTAATCGTTTCAGCCGTTCTCTATATTTCACGCCAGACTTCAGACTTCAGTTTTTCTTCATTTTCTTTCCTCTTTGCCTCAAGCATTTTATCTCACTCACTGCTCCTCCTCCTCCTCAAACTAATTACCAGGACCAAGACTCATTTTTTATTTTACCTTTAACCAAAGTTTGCTTCTCAAAGACAATCTGAATGCAGCATAATGGGAGTGACAAATGAGATGGAACTGCAGCAGGACTGAAAGTAATGATGCCCTGATACATCTATCTATCACTGGAGAGAGACGGAGAGAGAGAAAATAGAAGAGTTTGTGAAAACACAATCAGTGAGATTTCTCCTCTGCCCTCCTTCACTGGCCTGCTGACAGACTGTGTCTGAGCATCATGGAGGAGACTTTTGGTGGTCGAGTCTCAGTGACATAAAGAGGAACGAACATCTTCAGCACAGACACACAAACCGCTTCACATCCTGAAAACTCCTGTGGTGTTTGAGCCAACATGACTTTGTGTGGTTGAAATGGAGTCCAGCGTCTTCACAGCTGTTCTCTCTGCTGCTCTGTGATTGATGGAGCAATTACTCCATGAAGTGGTACAAGATGACATCCTCCCCCTGGTCTTTATGTCAGTCTCCTCAGTGAAACACACCTTTATGATCATTGTTCTGCAGCCTCACACTGATTGAATCATCAAACTCACCAATCCAACACAATCACAGAGCTTAATGTGTGTGGAGGCTTATTTTGTCCTTCTTTGATAGAGACACAGGCACTGACAGGTCTGAGATGCTCATTTAACAACAGAATGCTGGACTTTAGTTGCTGAAGTTGCAGTTGTTGTACTGCAGTTGTATTTATTGTTTGACCCTAAAACCTAAAAACTTTCCTCGTACATTGTTGATTCCACCTTCCATGACCGGTGACATTCCTGTTCATCAGACTTCTACAGTATTCCTTTCACATAAAATATTCATTTGAAGTTTTGCCACATACCAGTAGTTCTTGGCTCACATGGTGACTGAATGATGGTGTTTAGTCCAGCTGAAGACACTGACACTTACACACATACTGACATTTATTCCTCACCAGCGCAGCCTGCTGTTCAGGTGGGTGGTCGGAAGGCGCTTGTAGCCATCATGTAAACAGGAGCAGCTGGTCCTCTCACAGGCGTCAGGAAACAGTGTGGCTGTTTGCAGCAGAGCAGAGAGAAGAGCTGGCCTTAACTCCCTGCAGACTGACAGCTCCCTGAGAGTCACACACACTCTGGCTGCAGACAGACTTTAGCAGGGAACAGCTTTTTGTTGGCTGAGAGGAAGCAGAAAGCTCCCATGTGTAGATAATGAAGTTTGATGACTTTGTTGAAGCCTTTTTTACTGTGTGATGGTTAAATGTGATGAGCAGCAGATGGAAGTTAGTGTTGTCTTTTGAGGGATTTTTACATTTCCAGAGTACAGCACAGAGTCTGACAGGACTTTTGAACAGTAATGTTACCTCACAGCATGTTGAGATGATGATGACTGCAGAGAGTCCTGCACATTTTATGCTGAATCACACTGATGCAGACAGACGCATAAATAAAGACATAAACACTTCAGAAAGCCCTGATGTCTAAAGCCATTAGAAATGCAATCTGAATGTGTTTGAGAACGATGAGCTGAGGTCACTGTTTAACACGTAATGGCTTTAATGTCACGCACTGTTGTCTTCCCAGAGAGAACTTTAAATGAGCCACACTGAATGCTTCATTTGCTTTGAGGTCCTTTTAGCCTTTGGATTCAGTGTTAATTAGAGGCCAAATGAAGTGTGTCAGAGAGATTAGAAGAATCTCCTCCTCCAGGTATCACCACCTCCACTAAACACAGCCAGTGTGTCACCAAATGTCAGTGTGCCTCCATGAATATTCATCTGAATCAAATTACAATTAATGTGTTCATCTCACTTTACTCTGATAAACCTCATATTCAGCCCAAGTAACTCTTTCAGCAAGGGCCTGACTGGCAAGTTAGAAAAATATATACACATAAAAAACAAACATAAAAAAAACTCTGACTCTGCAGTAAAACCTACAGCCTGAGTCATTTTATATTATCCATCCAGTGGACACCTTCAGATAAACCACAGCCCCTAAAACACATCCTGTTTTAAAATGATTTCCTGAGTTCATACCACTCAGTGCTGACTGGAAACTGAAATAAATAATTGTGAGTATCATAGAATCTCCCAGCAGCAAAGATCAGGACTCGTCCATATTCCAGGACGCTCTGCTCTCAGTCATGTGGGATTGAGCTAAACCTCATTCAACCTCTGATATTTTCTCTTTTTCTTTGGAGACGACATCTCAACTGAAATCCATCCATTTTCATCATTATCACTGTATTTCAAAACATCTGTCACACTTTCATCTTTTAAAGTCTGACAGTCAGATTCTGATCCTGAACCTTTTCCTCTTAAATGTCAACCCTTCAAGCTGAAGAGAAAGTTATCAATATCAGCATCAGCATCATTCATTTGTCAGGTTTCTGTGGACGTGTGAAGTGTCATCAGATGTGACAAATGCAGTGTGACTCCTGCTGCAGGATGAGAGGCAGATAAGAAGCAAAACAACACTTTAAAAAGCTGCTCTGCGGCTTTAAACCTGTAGAGAGAGAAGAAGGAGAGTTCAGTCAAGTGTCAGAGAGCAGTGGAGGGAGACAGCAGCAGGATTACCACTGCAGGCCAACATGTCCATTTGGAAAGGCCAAAGCATGTGCTGTGTGTGTACTGTAGACTGGAATGTGTGTTTAATCTTTGCTGAGATGAAGAAAGAACTGTTATATGACTGATGCCAACACAGAGGAGCAGTTTATTTCTCCTGGAAGCCATTACTAAATGGATAGAGGCTGAGGAAAAGGGCTGAAATATGAGGGTCAGTTCAGTTCTCTGTCACAGTTCAGCAGGTTGAACAGCTCTGTCTTTGCTGTCACCTATCAGCTGGAATATGTTCCACATACCTGCTGCAGAAACACTGAGCTGGATTAGACTGTTGGAGCAGGTGAGTGTGACAGGGCAGATTATCCATGCAAATGATTTTCCACATCCTGCTTCTCTCAGCGCACGTTGAACAATGACAGTCAGTTTGTCACTCTGACAGTGGAAAGACTCCTTTTGGCAGCAGATGAATGCAGGAGTTTCTGGTGACATCAAGACATTTGTAGCCAATCTGTGTCTTTGCTGCTGTCATAATCTGCTGATAAGAAGACAAAGAGACAGTAATTAAAGCTCTGATCTGAAAAGACACAATTAAAACACAATTAATTGACTATTATCTTCCTGAAGTGAAGGACTGTCTGTGCTTCATCACGTCAGCGTTGGTTGTTTCTCACTGCTGAAGCTGGAGCTGGTTGTTAGTTCTGATTAAAAAGGTGCTGATGTTGTTGTTCTGTGCTGTTGAGACAGAAAATTCGAAGCTTGAGCTCCTCCAGCTCAGTTTGTTGAAGTGTTACGAAGGATTCTTTTCTCTCTGAAGGGGAAGGAGAGAAATTCAGGAATAATAACAGGAATACATTTTGTTCATGAGGCAGCTGCTTGAATGTTTCTGTGTGAGTACAAACTACTTCATCACTATTACTGTTAGATCTAAATCAGTTGATGGAAATCTTCTTCTTTTCTGTGACGTTTCTAAAGCTCTCTTCAAATTGCATCAGATGGAAACTCGGCTCATGTTTGACACATTCTGTTGCTTTATATCCAACACATTTCATGCTGTGATCTCACTGTCGCTGTCTCTCTTTCCTCTCAGCCAAAGTAATGATCTGTTGAGTGAACATCTTTCCTCAGCACAGCTCTGATTGTTTGAGTCTCCCACATGGAAGAGTCATTTCCTTCCAGAATGACCTTTGACCTTATTAGAAACTCAGGAGCTAAATCATCCTCAACAAACTCCCTTCATTTCCTCTGAGCTCCTCAGGCTGCTGTGCTGTAGGACTCTTCAGTGAGACAGACAGCTCTGCTGTGGCTCTGGTTTATCTGCTCAGTAAAGCTGACAGCTGAAGACAGTGTGAGAACAGAACAGCTGACAAAGAGTTTGACAGGAAGAAGAAATGTCTTGTTACATGCAAAGTGCCAAAGGTCAATTACTTTTGGCTTCAATGTAAACTTGTGAAACTCGGTGCCTCTCTGTCTCCTCAGAAGGGAGGGATCATAATAACCTGCAGCAGAGTCACACCTAATGAGATGGATGAACTGGATTACAAGATATTTTATAATTTCAAAGAGTGTCCATGACTGCTGTTGACCCCTGCATGGTCAGAAGATTTAATGAAGCTCAGTACCATCCAATCAGAGAAACAGGCAACAGTCCACCACATGAAGCCACAGAAATGACAGAGTTTGGTCCAATGAACTCTATAAATGACCTTTATTCTGGGTCAGATTTTGTGAATCTCTGTCTTCACAACAGCACAAAGGTGAGCATGAATGTGGCTGCAGAGGCAGCAGCACAAGCAGCCAGGATTTTAGAAACAACATTTGAAGTCCATGCTCTTCTTTGTCTTGTCTGTGCAGCTTGTTTGGATCTGATCGTTCTTCAGGTTGATGAGTCAATCCTCTGCTCTGCTCCCTGTAATCAACTGAAACCTCTTGACTTTACACAGATGATCTCCATTGAACTGATTATGTGACTTTTAAAACCAAATGGCAGCACTGGTAATGATTCAGTCTGACTGCAGGGCCTGAATACTGATGCAAACACTGATTTTATATTTATATCAGAAATTAATTCAGATACGTAATTGAGATCTGTTTTGACCATTGTTAGTTTTAGTAACAGCTTCTGAAGTTTTCAGTCTTTCTCTCTCTGTCACTCTGTTCTGGCTTCTTAAACAAAGCTTGATAAGCAGTGAAACTGAAGTCGTGTTGACTCTTTGGATGATTGTAAGGAGACTTGCTCTGCAGTCAGACATCAGAGTTGAAGCTATGTGGAGGTCTATGTCTGCCAGATTCTGTGTCCAGTCCAGTGCACGCTGCCTCACAAACTCTCCACTTGTTAACTGAAGTGATTCAGCGGCTCTGACACTAAACAGCTGTGAGCTACAGCCAATGGGACGTGGAGGGGAGGCAGCAGATGAAACTCTGGTGCTTTGCTGCAGAGTCAGATCTGAACAGGCTGAGATCTCAGTGAACCTCATCATTATACAAACACTGAAGCTGTTATGACATCATATATGTTCATGACAGATAGAAATGTTAATTATTTATTTGCATTTTAATGGAGACATTGACTTTTGTCACATAACAACAGAAAACTTCAGTCCTGCAGATGTGGACTCACTGTCATCACGATCCCAAAAATCCCTCCTTTGTCATCTTTCAGTCACGAGTCACAAGAACAATGAATCCTTTTCCAAATTCTGATCAAATTCAGCAGTTTCAGTCACAGAAACTCTGTTCTCTCTCTAACTTTCTCAAAGGAGCTGAATCTATTTTCCTTATCAGTCAGACAGTAAGTTGGAGGAAGAAAAGAGCAGAATGAATGGAAGCCGACATACATAAAGGATGAGGAAGGTGTTGAGATGGATTTGAACAAAAGCTTGGCATCTGGAGACGAAACGGTCCTCCTGAATAAACAGAGCTGTGGAAACTGTGGTTTAAGAATTTTAAAGAGATGATCGGAGAGGGAGAGGTGGAGAGACTGAAGAGGGACAGAAAGATAAAGACAGACAAAAGAAGATGTGAAGAAAGGAAAGAAACAAGAGAGAAAAGAGAAAAGGAATCAGGACGGGCCTGTAGAGAGAAAACAACATTATTTTTAAACTTCATTTGTCTTCTTCTGTGGTGGTCAGCTTCATCTTTTGCCTCTCCAGGGCTCAGCTGGATTATATGTATTTAGAACTGCTTTAAATGAATAATTCCACTTCAGTTCCACCAGAGAGGACAAGGCGTCCAGACTGCATCAGATATCTGACATTTAATCTCACTTCATTTGAGGGTTTCAGTCTCACACGTGCTGGGATAATCACTTGTTGCCACGGTAATAAGTGGACATTTTCTTCTTCATTCAGACAAACTGCTCAGTGATTTAATGTCACACTCTGACTTCCAGACTTCTGTCAGTGATCATATGATGTGTGCAGGTGGATCCAGCTCAATGCTGATGAACAGAGGCAGCTGAACTCCCCCTCCGCCTGCGTCCATGACACAGACAGCCTGACACTTCACATGTATTCTAGGACTGATGACAACAAGCTCTTTGTCTTCCACTGGTCATTATTATTAAGCTCAGAGTCATTTTCATTTACTTCAGTTGAGCTGATTTCTCTAACATGTTCTGAAGATGTTAATGCGCTGTGAATGATGAATTGTCCTTTGTTGTATCAGCACATTGTTTCATCTGTCGACTCAGCCATGAGTCTGTTCCTGTTTACACTTTCTTCTTCTTCTGTTTGTGAATTTCAGTGCCGTCTTTCTGTCTCTGTCAGAGAGGTTTGGTCAGAAGATGGAGATCAGTTGGGCTTCTAATGTCTCTCCATGGTGTGAATGTATGAATGAAGTTGAATGAGGAGCTTCACTGTAGTTCAGTCCTTGTGTGGTCTGAAGTTTCCTCTTAATCCAGATTAGATCATAGAGATGCAACACTCACTAAAGTCTCATTAGTATTTAATGTTCATCATGAATTATTCACATTCTCAAGGCTGGAGGATCTCAAAGAAGAACTGCTGGAAAAATAATCAGTCTGATTGATCATGACAGGAAAAACAAACTCAATATTAATGGACTTTAGTCTGATTGAGGATGATCAGAGAATACATTTCAGACATGGATTAGCTGGAAAATCCAGTAGACATGAGAAAACCTTGTCTGGACCCCAAAGCATCTTTTAACAGAAGGTATGAGAGCAGAATAAGATGCTTCAGCCGTCCTCTGCTCCCTTCAGTCTGCAGTCTACACTGTGTTGTGTGATGCATCAGTCCTGCTGTGACGTGTGTGAGACTCTGTCTCTCATCTGAGGGGTTTGTTCAAAGCAAAGTCGATTGAAAACACACACAAATCCAGTTTATATCTGTGTTGTTGACATGTGTGAGTCCACCACCAACAGCAGCCTCCTGCACCGTTCAACACTGTGACAAAATGTGTCTCTGCACTGAGACATCAGTGCAATGAAATTAGATTTCATGGTTCTCCAGATCTGGAGGTTACCGACACACAGAGAGAGTGTGTGTGTGTGTCCACTCAGCTTCGTGTGTGTGTTTGTGTGTGTGTCTCCGCCTCTCAGCATTTGTGAGTGCTGTCTCTGCTTTAACACAATTCACTGTTGGTGCTGATGCAAAGTGGACAAAATAATCTTTGGAAGAAACACAGTGATGATTTCAGCTGCTCAGAGTTCAACTCAGAGATGAACAGTTTGAATTTCATGTTGAGGTGAGTCGTGGTGATGAGGCACGGTACTGAGAGAGGTTTGATGAGTGTCTGTCTGCAGGCTGCTGGGAGAAATGACTGCACACATACAGAGAGATCATTTATTTATTCACTGATAAATCGACCACATGGAAACAAAACATCATTCCAAAACAAAAGCACTGATCACCATCGAACCTGTCGGGGAAGCTAAAAATAGCAGCTCTGCATTATTCTGTCCACAATAACCACATAATGACTGAACACTCAGAAACACTGAGGACTGCATGTCCAGATGTTCATGTGACGTTCAGGGACTGTGTTGACATTCAGTTGTTGCAGCATGAAATTAATATTTTGGGAGCACAAACTTCCTGTTTGTGAAGTTCCAGCATCTTTGAGTTTCTCAGCTTTATTCATGTTCATAGTTTTAATTTCAAAACATTTTTATTTATTTTCTGACAAGTAATAATAAGCAGCCTCCATCAGCTCTCATCAGTCTGTCGGTTCATGTGTCACTGATGAATCACGTGAAACAGGAAAACAGTCAAATGGTGCAGAGAAACAAACAGTGAGCCTGAAATGAAATGGGATTATCAGTGTTTTCATCAGTCATAACTCACATGTGTGTGTGTGCAGAGTGGAGCAGAGCTGTTTTTCTCCTGCATGTCTCCTCACCTGTCTGATCCTGTTAGATCACAACACGTCTGCTGAGCTGATCAACACTGCAGCCCAGCAGATGGTGAGCTGATGACCGTTCAGAATGGAGGAAATGAACATTAAATCAGCTGATAACAGCAGTGAGATCAGCTTTGACCTCCATTAAGCCTTCAGACTCAGTGTCGTGCCCAGAGGTATTTCCAGTTTGGACATACGTGGTTTCCTTTGAAAGCAGGAGAAGGCTCCTCTTCAAACGACCTCTGTTTTATTTTTGTCAAAATCACCTTTTTTTTTTTTTTTTTTTTTTTGCCATTAGCAGCATCTATTAATGGCAGTACATCCTGATCTCAGCCTCCTCGTTTTTTCTCTTCATCTCCCACCTGCTCTTTCATTGCCCACTCCTCTACTCTCATTAACAAATGACATCTTTTCAGTGTTAATACATGTTGTGCTGGTTTTATCTGGAAAAATGGACTAACGAGCTGATGATGCATCTGGTTGGAGCTCAGCAGAGACAGTAAGAGGCTCAAAGGTTCGACTATCAGGCTGAGGAGCACAAGGTTGATGGTCAGATTTCCAAAGACCAGATGAGACTGTGTGTCTGGAAAAGTAAAAGCATTCAGAAACACGTCACTGTAGCCCACAAGGTGACAGTATTTGTTTTAAACTTAAAGTGATTGATTGGACTTCTACAGTCAGACAGCTTTTATTTTGAAATCGGTAGCCTGAGGAAATCAGGCGAGCTGAGTTCCTTTCATTCAGTCCTTTTCAGTGTGTTTTATTTTAGTGATTATTTTCCTTTCATCATCTGCTTTGGTCAGTTGTTTGAACTTTTATTGCCTTTTTATTTGTTTTAATATATTATTTTCCTTTTTATCTTTCCTGTTTTGCATATTTTATTTGCTGCTTTAGTCTCTTATCTGCCAAATTCCTTCTGTAACTTTGCACATTAAACACATGAACACATCATTTCACCCCTGACTGACCCTTTTAAAGGGAGTGTTTGATTGATGGCCATCAGTCTCTCTCTTGCTCTGAGGAATGCTGTTGGCTCCTCTCAGTCAGTGTTCACTGCCAGCTCACACTTCACATCACTTTACACTTGCCAACTTATACCTCAAAGCCTTTACAGACAATCACACTGGTGCAGTGTGTATCACAGCTGTGATGGATGCTGACATTTCACTTCAGAGTACCATCTGTACTTCTGTCCAAACCTTTCCCAGATTGTTAGCAGAGGCCAGAAATGCTGCGACAGCTGTGACTGAAAAGTGACTGAACAGAGAGTTTTCAATCACTGACTCATGGCAGCACTTTGGAGTTTGCTTCCAGTGGACTGTGGTCAGTTTGTGTTCCTCCAACTCCAGTCTGTCAATTTACTGACCTTTATTACTTATTCTTCATTTTCCTTGGACAGCGTCCCATCTGTTGTTGAGGAAGAGAAAACTCCCTCTCAGGACAATAACATCATGTTATTTTAATGAAATCCATTTGGAGAGAAAATGAAAGTGAAGTTCTGTGTTACACCCACCATCTCGTCTCCTCTGTTCCTGCATTTTAGCTCCATTAAGGAGAAACGACTTCAAGGTCCACCGGCCACATTTGAACAAAAGGACTGAGGCCGAGTGCAGGAAGGAGAGGAGCGACAGATGGTTCAGTCAACCCTGTTTGTCATCTGGTCACTTCACTGATTTCTAGAGAGCTTCAGACTCTCTCATTGTTTTGATCTTATTTATTTACAACAGAAGGTCTGAAGAAGAAGCTGTTTGTTCTTCTGCTGTGTGTGATATTAATTTCCCTCCACTTTGTACTTTTGGCAAACAATTTCTGTAAGTCTTGAAAATATGTGGAGATGTGAATGCTGCAGGAAGCTGAACACACACCTCTACACACACCTGACGGGTCGGTTATCACTCAGTGTTTTGCTGTTTCTGTGAAAGATGTCAGATTCCTGGACCTCATTGATTCTGTGCTTCACAGCCTCCTTTCTTTCTTTCTTTCTTTCTTTCTTTCTTTCTTTCTTTCTTTTTAGACAACATTGAATTCAATGTTTGATGCTTCATACACATGAAGATCTGTGACAGAGCTGTGAGACCAGTCATGTGAGCGGCTGAGAGAATATGTATTAATCAGCACACCCTCTGATTTATATTCACCTGCATTCAGCCCTTTTCTACTTTGCTCTGCTGCACTGACATGAGCCAAAGAGCAGATGTGCTTGGAGGCGTCCACACAGTCTGTATGCACAGGACGCACCGCTTCACTCTTTGTATCAGAGTGAGACTCCCTGCTGTTCATGGACAGACCACATGTCCACTGTGTTTTCATTTAGCAGAAGAAAAGACATGAATGAGGATTCAAAGCTTCTGACAAGTTTCCCTGAAGCCTAAAACAGTTCTTCTCCTTCTGTCAGTCACAGTTCCTCTTCAGAATAACCAGTCTTATAGAAAAGCTCAGCAGGAGCTGTCCGACCACTTCCTGTTGGAAACACCTCCAGAACAGAGTGAACGCAGCTTTAATGGCTCGTAGCTTCATGAGAGTCTGAAGCAGAATGGACGAGTCTTGTCTTCTTGGGAAGTTGAGCTGAGAGTCTGCAGAGAGACAAACTGATGGAGATTCATAGAGGTCAGAGGTGGAGATCATAGATGTGTCTCAGCTTTGCTGACTCGTGTTGTTTTGTTTAGCTCTTGTTGTTGTTTTCTTGTTACTTTGATTCTTCTTAATTTCTTCTGTCTTCAGTTGGGCTGAGGTTTGATCCAGGGATAAGCAAAGTGTTCATTTCAATCCCAGCATGCTCGTGGCTCTCAGTGCATCATGGACAGTGAGCTGTTACCTGCCTCAAACTCTGCTGCTCTCACTGTAAAAACACTGTATGATCAGAACTTGATGGTCCTCCTCTCACAAGCAAACACAGCATGAAGACAAAAATCTCTCAACGCCTCCAAGTCGGCCCTGAGGTTCTGAAGTTCTCCTGAAAGAATCACAGAGTTTGAAATGTGCTCAGCTCACAAACACACAGACATCAAGACAATCTGACTGAACATCCTGAGCTGGAGGTTTTCTCACTGACTGCAGAAGCTCAGTCAGAGAAGAGAAACTCTGCAGGCTGGAAATGAATTATGAGTGAAGACACCCAGAGGTCAGAAGCTTTGAACCTTGTGTTCAGTCTAAGAGGCGAGAGGACGAGACTGAGGAAGGTCAAGATGAATTTTCTGCCTAATGAGGGACTTTAACGAGCTGTTTCTTCATCTGCAGTGATCAGTTTGTTCTACTTCAATCTATACGTGTTAACAGTAACAGATTGAAGTGGATGGTAGATCTGAGGGCACATTCACATGAATCTCATGTCAACTGTCTGATTTTGGTAAAACACAATGTGAAAAAAAAAAAAACATGTTGGCAATTTGTTGTCTTCCAATACATTAAAGCTGCCATCTGCCCACAACAGAGTTCCTCTTAACAGTCATCTGTGGAACATTTGTCTGCATATTTATGCAATTTGTTTCATGGAGCCTCGATTCAAAGCAGATTTAATGAGCTTTCTGTGTACTGCTCCATCTGTATCTCAATACATCAGGTGTGTTTATGCTGTGTACAGTGTGTGAGTCACCCACGACTGAGGCACATGTTCAGTGTGTGATGGTGTTACAGTGTGTTACACTGGATGACATGTACTCACACACTGTACAGCATCATGAATAATGTGGATGTCAGTGCAGTTCTCATTTCCATCACATCGTCTCACTTCTCTGACTGGCGGCAAACTTTCTTTTTCATCATATTTATTTGAACCTTTGTGTTGTTTCTGCCTTTGTGTTGCTGCTGCCACATTATAATGAACACACTACCCTCTCCTCTGAGTCCAAAATACAAGTGAGCCGTGTGAAACGAGAGGGGAATGTCAATGAACTTTCCCACAAAGTCTACCTGCACCTGAAGGTCTCATGTGTTGAAGCCCCACAGAGGGAAACTGAAAGGAAAACAAATGATCACAGAATGAAATGGAAAATATGCCGGCAGCACAAGTCTGCCTGTGTTTAATTTAACTCCAGTTCTCCAAGTAAACCTTCATTTCTAGCTCACAGACACACTGCACTGCTGCCTCCTCACAGAAACTGCTTCTCTGCTAATGAGCTGCTGCTCCAGTTGGCAGCCAAACTGGAGGAGACTTAAGTGAGAGCTGATTGGTCAACGTCACGTTGAGTGTCGCTGCCACAAAATCAGAATGACACGAACAAGAGGAAGCTGTTTATAGCTGGTTCCACTGAGGAAATTACACCACTAATATAAGTAGTTTTTACTGCCCTCAGTGCACATCACAGGATACTAACAAGAGCAGAAATATCAGGAATTTCCAGACATGATCTGCTCTACACACACACACACACACACACACACACGCACACGCACACGCACACGCACACACACACACACACACACACACCCCTACCTTCCTGTATCCCTCTTGAATCCACAGCGTTTTCTGTTCTCTCCCTCAAAGATGTCTCATCATTCGGCCTGAGACAGACTGGATCCTCACTTTGATACTTTCTGCTTTAATATTGACAGGTTTGGTAAAAACAGCTCATCCTCACACTCCCCATGTCCAAACCTTCTCTTACACATGGATTATTGATCACCTGATCACCTGTCTAACACGTCAGTACCCAAGATGAACTCTTGTCTCCTGACACAAAATGACAGTTTCCAATGGACAACTGGATCATTTGTAAATGATAAATGTCTCAATAAACAATCAGTAAATAGATAAATATCTTTTCTTTCCTGTATTGATCAGGATTGTTCAGTCAGGGATTTCCTCTTCCACTCAGCTACAGTTGCAGCCAAACCATGATGGAAAGTTGGCAGATCTGATCAGTGGACCAGTCTTGGTCTGATGCCACCACCATCAGCAGCATTTTGTCCTCCATCTTCTAGCTGGCAGCTGATGGTGGCTGGTGGTGCAGCGCTCAGCAGTGCATTTACAGCAGGATGCCACAAGCTTTTCCTGCTGTATGTCACCTCCACCTGGCTCACTGTGTGCTTCAGTAGCTTCATATATCTGCTGTCTTTGTCTTCATGCTGTGCATGTGTCTCAGAGGTCACATGTTCACAGATCTTGTCTCATCATGGCTCCACTCACAGAGCTCATCTGGCCCTTCTCAAGGAGCTGAGAGTTCAGACAGTCGTGTCTCTTTGTCTACTACATGAGCGTACTTCCTGGAATATCATGAGAGATATTGGTCAGGGTGTCGACACTTTGACTCTGGCTGCTTGCCAACATCAGCCGAGTGTGACTCGAGAGAAAAACAGGAAGAGAAAAAAGAGCTCTGCAGCTGATACCATGAAGCTCCTTCATGTTGCTCTGCTGCTCCTCAAGCTGACTGACGCTTGTTGTCTGATATTTCACTGCTCATCAGGGCAGCATTGATGCCCTTTTCTGGAGGATTCATCCAATTAATTTGGACAAATTAAACTTTGTCATCTTAATGAGAGATTTGTTTGCTTGTTGAGTTCACAGTGAGAGACACAGAGACAGAGAGACAGTCAGGGGAAGACTGAGTGTCAGAGAGCTGTGTTTTCTTTGCATCCTTAATCTCCTCACGTCTCCATTAATGAGTTCACAGTCCCAGAACACTAATGAGTTGTTTTGACTGCTGTGTTGGAGTGAAATAGGACACACACTGTAGTCTTCATCTGTTAAACATGAGAGCCTCACCTACACTTCCACTTTAATGAGTAGAATCATGTTTCTGCTCCAGAAGCATCCAGATATGTCTCAGCTAATAACACACCAGCAGTTGTTTTCAGTGTGTGTTCTGTCAGCAGTGTGTGTGTTTAAACACTGTGTTTCATTTGTAGTGTTCGTCATAATGTCTGTAAAGACAATGGACTCCACAACTGTAAATCCAAATCATGTTGAGTTAATGCTGATCAGTGTCACACCATGAAACAAATATCAGACTGAGAGATTCACCATCATGATGTCATCACCCACCCACTCACACACACACAATTATTTCATTACACACGTTATTAATTGTGCCTGATGACAGCAGGAGATTGGGAGTAATCAGTCAATAATCAGTCATTTAATCAACAGGCTTGAAAGGCCGGTCATCCAATGACCTGCTGTGGTGTCACAAATGAACTTATGGGATGTGTGTTGAATATCAAATGGGTGGTGCAGAGAGCAAGGAGGCATCCAGCTGTGAGACAGAGGAATTTGTTTCAATACTGCATCATTAATGCATCAGTGGATCAGCTCATAGCAGCTCACACATTGAACTGTAGCTCCTGAGTGTTTTCCTTTGGAGGTTTTCAATGCACACTGACTGGGAGGAGACATGGAGGTCGTGGAGTCCCCGGGAGGAGCTGGAAGAGGTCCAGGATTTTGACAAATAGACTGATTGGTTTTCTTTCTTGAGAGTCAGATGAGAAGAAGTTTGCTGTCATCAAAAGACAAACGATCAACAGGAGTGAAGCTCATCATACAGTCAATGTGCTCTCCTGCAAAGCAGCTTTGTACAATGATTCAAATCAAAGCAGTTTTAGTTTGACATCATTTGATCAAGTTCACTGAGAAAGTGAATCAATGTTTTATTACCCAGATTGTAACGTTTAAGATGTGAATTGGAATTGTGAACTGAACTTTTGATGAACTCTCTCTCTTTCTGTGTGAGTTTAAACTGTTGATGTAGAAAATCTGTTGAGGAAGAAGAGATGGTGATTGTAACCTTAGTTCTGCAGATTGTAGTTCTTATATTCATCCTGGAAAATGTCCTGAGTGCTGCTGCGCTGCATGTAGTCGCTCGTCCTTTAGTCTGGTCGACCTTTGAATCAAAGAGTGGAACTCTGTGTGAAAGTGAATGCAGAGCCGACAACATGTACCTGCAGCAGGTGTTCAATACTTCATTTAAAGAAACCATTATTTATTAATAGCTTATTCCATAGATGAGCTTTAACTGATGTCACCACACAAGTGAAGTGATGCATCACACTGAGTAGTTGCTCAGTAATCCCTCATTACTTCCTGAATGTCTCACCATTAATGATCATTCTTTTGTCCTCTCAAGTCAACCAAATGCAGAATGAAGAGATACGAGGATGCAGAGAGCTGCAGAAAGACTCCGAGTCAGAGAAGATAAAGTGAAAGTGATAAAGAGGGAAAACTTCTGCTTCCATTGATTCCGTCTCCTGTTGACTTTTGTAATTGAATGTCAGCATTCATGAAGCTCTTCAGACCACAAGCAGCTCCACCCTGACAGGTGAGCAGGTGATGGAGCGGTAACAAAAGAAACACAGTGATCGATCAGCAGCTCAGCTGGACGTAATCAGGAAATCTCTTTCAGTGCAAACTCAGCATCAGGTCTGCTGGAACCAGAGGAGACCAGCTCGTCTAAAGTCTCTCTATTCCAGTTTGAAACCTGACACACGCTGAAGGTGTCAGTCCAACATGTGACACCCACATACAAATATATCAAAGTGAAGATGACAAAGCTGAACACAGGCAGGATTTATTGCAGGGCTGCTTGTTCTGATTTGCATCAGTTTGTATCAGTGCACCTCCTTCACTTTCCTGTCAAACACACTGATAACACACACGGAGAAAGCCTTGGGAGTAATTGGGTGGAAAATAATCTAATTTTCATGCACACACACACGCACACATGCACACACACACACACACACCTCCTCCATGGGCTGTCAGACTGTGGCAAGACTGAAAATCTCTCAGGGGAGAAACAGATGCTGGGAGACGTATGACACACATACACACACACACACACACACACGCACACACACACACACACACACAATCACAATATCAAATGAAACAAGCAAACATGTAACAGCTGACCTGGAGCCTGCAGTGTGAGTTCATGTGATCTCTGATGTCTGTGCTGAAGCTTTGTATCCAGTCAGTCTGCTGTCAGACTGAGTCAGACTCTCTGTGTTTGACTTTGCTTTGTTGCTTTGTTTTTGTCTGTGGGTCAGGTTCAGCTTCAAGGTTCCTACAAATATTTGTCAGTGCACAATGGACAGAAATAATCTCCGGTTATCTGCAGTTGCTTGAGTTTTGGATTTGAGTGTGAAGCTGATGCTCTTCCCTGGATCATGCAGCCTCGTCTATATGCACAGTAAAACACAACGTTTGGAAACTTTCTATTCCACAACTGTTTCACTATTATCTGCTGAGCAAGTGTGCAGGAACACTTTCTAAAAATACCACTGGCTCCGTGTGAGCATGACTTTTTATGAATTCCTCTAACAAGAGAGGAAAATGTGATCTCTGTTCAACAAGTCTACACCCCCTCTGTGGATATGAGCTGATCTCCACATGGCACAAGCTGGCATTTTGTTCACTGCTGTATTTGTGCTGCGTTTGTGCCTCCCACTGTGAGTTCAGCTGGATATCAGAACACAGGAGAGTCTGACTTTGATATTTCACTGCAGACGTCGATACTCAGCTCTGAGACAGAAGCTTCAGGCGTCAGTTCAACATCTCCTGGTAGCAATGACGCTCTGTGTGTGTCCTTTTCTTTTCTTTCTTCAGGAGAGGAATATTTGTGTGTTTCCTCATTCAGTCTGTTTCCAGGTGACTCAACAGAAAAGTCAGCTCTGCTTGACTCTGAACAACGTTTGAGTTCAACGTTTTGCTCTCAGCTGTTACACGATGTCTGTGACCGTCTGACGTTGACACTCGTCTGTAATCTGTGCTTGTTGTTGGTGGAGATAGGATGCACATGTTGCAGTGTGGAGGCTGTGTTCAAGAAAACAAGGCAGTGATGTTGAGCACAAACAAGCGGTGAGAAGCAGCTTAGAAATATCCAGTCATAGACACCACAGAGATCGTTGCTGTTTGTTGGAAATTGGAGTATCAATGGATTTGAGAGACAACAAAGGAGATATACAGGAAGTGAGATAAAGCCTTAAATCCCCCCATTGGAAATAAACAGACACTGACACAAACACACAACAGCTTCACATACTTGTTGTGTGCCAGAGGCTGTGAAAACTGAAACGATCAGCTCCCAGCTGAAGCCCATGAATAAGATGAACAAGCTCTTTAGTTCATCTGCTTCTTCCAGTCAGCCTCCGAGTGAAAGCCTCCACAGTGGCTTCATTCAACACAGGCTGTGCTGAGCTCAACAGGCCTTACCTACAGCCTCACTGATATGGACCTGGTATTTACAGAGAGAGAAGAAGTCCAGCTGCCCACTGACTCTGCTGCTCTGTCACTGAGCCTCCTGAAACATAGAAGAGCCTGATGATGGAGGAGCAACAGGGACGGACTGATTTCCACAGATTCCTTCTTTACCTGATGGACGACAGTCATTTACAGAGCAGATACTGAGGAGGGAAACTCAGCTGAACAGAAACAAACATTCACAGGACGGTTCAGAAGATGACCTCCACCTGAACCTGAGTCAGACATTTCAGACCTCTTTAGTCTGTCTGAAGGGTTTCACTGAATAATTTACTGCAGTTTTAGACATTTGTCTGTTTCTGTATCAGCTGAAAATATAAGATGCAGTTTGTTCTTTCCGTTTAGAAATACTTCACGCTCTCAAATGGAAGTGAAGTGTCACGAATGAGCTCTTCAAATGTTGTTTTCGTCCTTCACTTCTGACCTGTGGGACATCTTGTCTTTCTGCTTTTACATATGATTGTTATCAGCAGCTTTGTGTGCTGACTGTGGATGAAAAGTCAAAGGACAAAGTCAAGAAGTCCACACTGCTGTTGATGTGAGGGATTTGAGAGACGAAGAAGAGCGTAGAAGGAGATCCATGAGGATGAAATACTGAACATCCTTCATGCACTTCATGTCTCCTTCAGGACAAATGTCAGCACTGCAGACAGATGGATGAACAGAGGGATCAATCCTGGTGTTTCCTGTGGGAATGTGTCTTTCTTCCTGTTGGTCCTTCCTGGTCAATGTTTGCATTAAGCTGAAATGAAAATGATCAGTGTGTTCTTTAAGTCTCACAGACAGAGAGCCTTGCTCAGCACATTGAATCGCTTCTCTGCTGCACTCTGGGAAATTGGTTTCCTCCATCAGCAGGTGTTACGTGTCTGTGTCTGTGACGAGCAACAGCAACAGGTCCCGATCACTTCATTTACTTCCACATTTAATGAGAGGTTCAGAAACAGTCAGTGAGTGTGGATGGAGTGAAAGGATGCAAACATATCAGCTGCTTTTTGGATTCATGAGCTGCTTCATGTCTCTTTAACAAGCAGCAGAGGTTTTTGATGTTTGGCTCCATCAGTTCACAGTCGATCAGCCTCACAGTTTCCTTTGACATTGTTTTCATGATCAGAACAATATCCACTGCTCTGCTGTCCTATTATTCTGGATGCAGTCGGTAACTTTCCATGTGAAAGCTGCAGGAGTTTCCTGGTTGCAGATGGATGCAAATCCTGTCCCTGCAGCAAATATTGGGGATTATTATGAGCATACTATTATGTCCATATCAATGTATGCTAATCCACTGTCTGCACACACACATACACACACTCTCTCACAACGTCTGAACAATACAGACATTTATTTGACTTTTTCTACATTTTTTATTCAGAATGCCAGAGAGACACAAAATACTTTAAATAAACAAACAGCTGAATGCTGAAAGCTGTTTCTCACCAACTGCAGATGCCAAGATCCGTCTGACAGACCTGATTTAAATGGCAGTCACATATTTCACATGTTAGCAGTCAGGTGTTCCATTAAAGCAGGAAGTGAACATGGGAAATTAATTTAGCATCAATAGTGTCAGTCAGAGAGAGAAGGAGAGTCTGTCTGTCAGCAAGAAACACTTTTACATCATTTCTCTTCATTTCCATTCAGTCACATGTGAGACTGACGGGGTTTACATCATTTCACTTTCCCTGAAACGTTTGGCCAATTAAATGATTTCCAGTGTGTAAAAGACACAATTATCATATTCTGGATTATTAAATAAGGATTTCACATTCAGAATATCAATAAATACAGATTCAAATAATGAATAAATCATATAAACATATTCTGCCTGTAGAAATGGTTCATGTGCCTCTGAGCACGACTCAGCACTCTGATAACTGATACTGTGTGTCTTTATTAGTGTTAACACAGTGCACATGTGTGCAGACACAAATTCATCAAAAGTCTCTGCAGCTCTTAAAGACGACTGACAGGAAAAGATGCACATGAGGGAAATGTGGATGCAGTTTGAGAGAGTTGGGACGTCCCCTCTGACTGGGGTACAAGAGGCTGGTATCAGTGCTGATGAGGAAAGTGAGAACAGGTGTGCAGGTGGGAGGAGATGTCAGGTGACCAGGACTGATGAGAAAGTCTGAGGACATCTAGTGGAGAGCTCGAGGATGGCAGGTCTGTGGAGTCTGATGTCAGAGTCACCATGGACACTTTTATTGTCACAATTCGTTTGTTTACTCGTGTTCTGGAGCCTTTAGTGGCTCAGCAGTGGAGATAATGTGACACTTTTTAGCCTTTACTGAGCACTTTGGTGGCAAAGAGTGACGTCTGTCTGTGCTGCAGATCAGATCAATAAGGTCTGACTTGACAAGGAAACACAGAGACACAGAAGAACAGTTTATTGGCTTCACCAGCAGCCCTGGTCTTCACTGCTCAGATAACTTCTTGACCTCAACAGGACACACACACACACACACACACACACACACACACACACACACACACACACACACGCAGCCTCACAGCTCTAATTTGAGAGGAATGCCCTCTCCACCACACTCACAGATAAAAACAACACTCTGTCTGCTGTTTGAGTGACAAAGATGTTCAGCATGAGCACAGAGAGCGTCCTCCATCGCTGACATGTTGTTTACAAGGACATCAGACATCTGAATGATAAATGTGAAGGACAGAGACTGAGTGAGGACATACAGAGGAGACAATGAGCCGCTTGTCCAGCATGATTTCTGCCTTCTAAGATGATCAATGAGTGGGATTTCTGATTCTGTTTATTGTTGATATCTGAAAAATCTAATAGAAATTCAGCTTTTTCAAAACTGGTAGCATCTCTGAGAGCAATAAAACAACAACAAACAAATCAGAGAGCAGGTCTCAAAACATTTGTGACTGTAAAAACCATCTGTGGTTATTAAAGTGAGAGCAGAAGGACAAATGAATGACACCTACTTTGTATGTCAGAGGGGAAAAAAGATCAAATTGAGATTTGAGCTTCACAGTCTTGTTATTGAAAAAATAATGAAGGAGTATTTTCTTTGAGCAGTGGAACAGATTGAATATGGAGGCACCGTGAGACATAATAGCTGTTTATGAAAGAGCTGCTGGTGTCAATATTATGTGCTGATTTTTAGAAGCCTTGCTTTAATAAGAATCTTCTGCAAAGTGAAAACAAGTTTGTGGAAACACTGAGTTAATCTGAAGCAATTGAATCAATCTATCTATCTATCTATCTATCTATCTATCTATCTATCTATCTATCTATCTATCTATCTATCTTCTTTCTGCAGCTCTGTTATGGTTTCATGAGTCTCTCATATTGAAGGGTCATTGGCCTCCAGATTGACCTTTGACCTTCTTATAAACTCCTCGTGGAGCTGAAGCTTCTTCAACAAACAGCTGAAGTGGTGCAGGCGCTCTTCTTTCTCCTGAACAGTCCAGCCTCACTTCATTTCCTCTGAGCTGCTCAGGCTGCTGTGCTGCAGGACTCTTCACACTAACAGCTACAGACACGTCTGCTGTGGCTCTGATTTGGCTGTTAAATGAAGCTGTTTGACTGTGGATTTAAACAGCCTGGACTTCCTCGAGGAGACCAAGTGAATCAGTGTGTTCGTGTTGAAGTGAAGAGGAGGTTCACCTCTTTGTCCTCTTTGAGCCGCTGCAGAGGTTTGTGGAGATGAAGACACTGAATGTTGTTGTGATGTTTGCACAGATTACAACACAAAGTGCTTCAGCAGAAAATACACAACAACAAAAGGAGTTTCTGAAAGCTTTCAGTGGAGCTTTTTCCTGGCTGACGCTGCATGTTTCCACTGTTTTTTTTTTTCTTGCCTCTCTCCTGTCAGAGAGGTTGTGAATAATGCTCAGTGTTTAGCTCTTGAATCAAGCTGTAGTACTCTACACTGAATCAAACTTTAATTAGACTCATACTGAGAACACAAACAACAACACCCACACTTGCTCTCTCTCTCTCTCTCTCTCTCACACACACACACACACACACACACACACACACCTGCATCATGTTGTGGGTGCTGTGCCAGGCTCTGCTGTTGTGATGATCAGGGTCGTGCTGGCTGTGTTGTGGGTTTGGCCACAGTGTCAGGAGAGGCTTCAGGAGTGGATGTGATGCTCAGAGAGGTTCAGAGAGACGCAGCAGGCAGGAGGCGGGAGAGAAAACCACAACATCAGGAGCTGTTTTCTTTGCCCAGTAATCACACATGTGATGCATTTATTGATTTTTTCATCATTGCCTTCATCTTTTCTTACAGCTAGAAGAGGAAAACTTTGTCAGGACACACAGGAGATTCAGTTTGTTCTTATTTTCAGACACTTATTGGCCCATATTTTATGTGAATGTGTATGAGTGTGTGTGTGTGTGTGTGTGTGTGTGTGTGTGTGTGTGTGTGTGTCCATGAGTGATATTTCTCGCAGCTGTTGTGTGTGTCTGTGTTACTGTAGACACTCCTGACTGTCTGCATGTGTGTGTTAATGTCCATCACCTCCAGTGTGTTTGTGGCGATCTTGTCCTCCATCTTTGAAGCTCAGTTCTTTGAGGTGTCGACACCATCTTGTATTTACTTAAAGGCGGCTCTTTTTGCAAACAGGAACATCACAGAACCCATCTGGTGCTCATTTTCTGCTGTTTTCTCAGCATTATGATGGAACTGATGTTCTTAGTGTGCTGTGATCGGGTCCAGACCACCATGACACTGAACAGGATCAGCAGTATAAAGAACTGGTGGATGATGTTCTGCTGGGTCTTGTCGTTGGAGCAGGAATTAGACAAGAGAAAAGCAAGTTTATGTCTTTTTTATTGTAGCTGAGGGAAACAAACTGGATCCTCAATTGGAAATAATTCTGCTGTATAAAAAAAAGGGAAAAAGGTAATTTTGAAAAAAAAAAAAAATACAATTTGCAACATTCTCAAAGCTGCATGAGGTGTTCATCCAAAACAAATGACAAATAAATGGTTGAAAAAATCCTTTGTTTTTCAGCCATGTTGGTTAATTATTGTACATGATGTGAATACAGTCAGCAGAGCAGTAATTTGGTAAAAAGCCAGTTTGCCTTTTACTGAGAATTCTAATGCTGGCTGGAGAAAACATCACCTCGATTACTGTGTGAGGCCTTTAAACCACAGAACTGAGCAGAACAACAAACATCAGAGTCGATCTTACTCCATCTTTTGTGATGTCATCAAGCTCAGACGTGTCACTGCAGGTCGTCTGATGTTGCTCTCCAGTAGAAATGATCCTCAGTGTCCTCAGTGTGTCTTTCTCTCCTGTTTGTCCAGTATGTTGCTGCTGAATCTGTGACTGAACATCTTGTTATAGATCAGTGTTGTTGACACTGATTCAGGTTTTGTGTTTCCAGGTATTCTCCTTTATTTGTTCACTGTTTGGCAAGATTCTGTTTCATGAGCCACTGCCAAGGTTACACACCTACACACACACACCTACACACACACACACACACACACACACACACACACACACACACTGCTACGTTGCCAGATGTTACCCAGCTGGCTGGCAGAAAGATTCCCACCACTGAAGCAGCTGACTGGCATTAACAGCCTGTAGCCACGGCCAAGGACAAGGAGCAGCCTGTCACAGCAGAGAGGACAGGATGGGACCAGTGAGGGAGCAAAGAGCCATAATCTGTCCCAAAGCTCAGATACAAGATCAAAAGATACAAACAGCAAATCTAATGGAGTCACATGCAGCAGGTTTGTTGGCCTTGTGTCTCTTTTGGTCCACTGATGATTCCTCACTCTGCACTCAGACACATACAGGAACATGTTTATCAAAGCTGATGTTTGTCTGTCGGAACACATTTATCTCTGCATCAGAACACCAAGCAGTGTTCGTTTTCATCCACAAGTGTAGGTCTCAGAGTAGGTTCAGTCGTTCCCTCTTCAGCCTTTCAGCCAGAAATTGTGGCAAATAGACTGATTCAGCGGCTCCACCCTGAATAATTTCATGCTGCGTTTCTGTTTGGAAACAAACATCAAGGGAAAAGAGGTAGATAGACAAAGAGCAGCAGATACTCTGGGTGTGATTGGCTGCTGGAAACTGGCCGTAGAAAGAAAAGTGTGATCCACTCAGATAACAGCTCCACAGCCCACTCCACTCATTAACATGGTGACAGCTGTGAAGGGAAATGTGCATGTGGAGATCAATGAGGATTTGATCCAGTTCAACAGTTTCCCTCCTGACGTGATTATTATCATTATTCAATCTCCTTTGAATAATGATCATCATCTTTAGTAAATCAGACATCAGATCACAGCGTGAGATTTCTCACATTATCAACAAGAAAAGAGAAAACAGCAGAAGATTTGACACAACTCGTCATGACAACATTTCTACACACTGAAGAGAAATAAGAGTTTATCCAGATCCCATCAGGATCTGCACTCTGGACTCCTTCAAACTTCAACTTTCTCTCAAATCAGAGGATCTGGCAGCTGTGAGGATTTGCTGTTTGCTGCACTAAAGCAAAAGACTAACAGCCTCAGCGTTTTTCAGTCCAGAGGCAGATACAACAGCAACATTTCCCTTTTCAGATCCTCATCAGGTTCACCACAGTGTTCGTCACACAAACTCTGTTCTCTCTCAAACCTTCTGAAAGAAGCTGAACCTTCCTTATCGCCCAGAGCAGACAAGAAAAACAGTAGGAGGAAGAAAAGAGCTGAATGAATGAAAGAGCAACAACAAGAAACAGTTGAACTGAAAATTGATTTGAACAGAAAATGGAGAAAATGCTCGACATGCACAAACAATGTGGTGGAAATGTGGTTTATACTTGATAAAAGAAAACATGAAGAGAAGAGAGGATGGGTGGAGGGAGAAAAATCAAGTGAGATAAAACTGACAGAGAGGAAAAACAAAAGAAAAGAGAACAAGAAGGCAGAAAGGAAAGAAATAAAGAAAGAAGATGAGAGAGAAAGAGTGTGAAATGTTGATTCATGCAAGTCAGAACAGGCAATATTTCCATTTTTCTTCTGTCACGACAATTCATCTGTCACCTTCTGCAGCAAAACCAGTTTTTCACAAGAACTGTTCAAAGTTCAGGTGCAGTTAACCTTTTTCAGCTCCTTTAAATTCAAATAATGTGCACACAGAATAAAACCTGCTGCCAGTTTCCCTGTCAGCTCGATATAGTGATTATCAGTGAGCCCAGAAATGGACCTGAGCAGCTCTGCAGCAAAGAAAAGGTCCCCTGAGTGTCTAAATTAGTCAAATGTGTGTTTGATTTGACTCGGGGGTCCAGGTTTCCTCTGGGGAAACTCTGATATTTGTCACTTTACTGTGACCTTTAATGTGTGTGTCTGCAGGAAGTGATGAGGCCACATCTTAAATCCCAAATATCAATATGAGATTAGAATAATCCTGACTCTGCTTAATACAGGCCCGTACAAACAGCATCTTTCCTCTATTATTTAGTATTAATTAGGAATAAATTCATTGTCAGTGCACACATTAGTGTTTCATTAAGTGAAGTCAGTCTTGTGCAAACTCTTCATTCAGGCTCTGTTTCATCTCTCTAATGCTGCCACCCCAGGGCTCTGTTGGATTACATGTATTTACAGCTGCTCACTGAGCTTTTACACTTCAATTCCACCAAGATCAGCAAGGCCTCTGGACTTGATCACAAATCCAATATTTACACACACTGACTGGGAAACTTCCTGCATATTCATACAGTCGTATGGTAGCAGTGGTTCACACAGAAACTCCAGTGTGGATGTTCCTGAGAGGAGAGAGTGTGGATTATGTGTCAGGTTATTGTCCTTTTGCTTCAGGTCTGTCCTGATGCTGAACGTTAGCAGAGTCATCTGAATGTGCTGAAAGCAAGTGTCTCACAGGCTCTCTGGCTGCAATGCCTTTCAGGATTTCCCATGTGTTCAGGTTAGGCTGTGGAGCACCAGTTCTCAGATCAGTTCATCGGCTTCTATCAGACTTTAGTATTGACTCCACGGCTCTGCTTCTTGATCTTAAAGCACTAAACGCTCTCGCTGCACAACACCTCTCAGACCTGCTCAGGGCTTATGAGGCAAACAGGTCTCTCAGGCCGTCTCACACAGGCCTGTTTCAAGGATTCAATGAAGTCTGAGGAAGCTTCTTTTCCGTTTAATGCTCCAGTCTGTGCAGTTTGCCACATGACCTCCGAAGTGCTCCAGTGTGGAGCTCATTTAATAGAAAGCTTAAAATGCTTCTTCTGTGTGTTTTTTATGTTTGTGTGCTTTGAGAAATATGATATATTTGTGTGTTTGTGTGGACGAGTTGAGGATTGATGAATCCTGAATGCCAGCGAAGTTTAATCATTTCCTCTTCCTCCTCTTCCCTCATGTAAAGGGGGCTCTTGTCCAGACAGCCATGTTGAGCATCATCATCATCATCATCATCATCATCATCATCATCACAGTGATGATGCACAGCAGAGAGATGATGGCCGCCACTGGACTTGTTCATGCATCGAGACGTTATTTCCACCTCTCTGCTGTGTGCTCCACAGCGCTGCTGGCCACCTGTGTGCTTCACTGGATGCAGCTCACTTCCTGTCTTGTGAGCTGTGTGTATCAAATGAACACTGATCAGGCTGCTGATGTGAACCACAGGCTGCACATTCAATAATTACATGTTTTCAATAAAGGCTGTAGAGTCAAAGTTGATCAGAGTATATTACAGAGGATGTTTAAAAGTTTGGTTTTAATGAGTCCCATCTCACCCTCTTCCAGGTCAGTAGGAGAGTCCTTTCACCTTCACTGTCTTGATGATCTCATAGCTGCCAGTAACAGCCTCCATGATTGAATATAAAATAAGTTTCTTCATGGTTCAGTCATCACAGCAGACATTCTTCTGTCAAAGCAGGAAAAGCACAGGTGTCACTAGTTTAGTTCGTGATGGCTCAGTTCCACTGAGTGTCAGTCAGCACTACAGCAGGGCCCAGGACCTGACTCACCTGGATGAGATGCACTCGTTAGTGATGTCATTAATCACAGCTGTGCTTTTCCTGCTGCGATGGTAAAAAGAGCTGCAAGGGTCCATTTCATCACTCTGTGAGTCGAGTTCACTTTGAACTATTTACTGACATCTTGTTGTTGATTCTTTGTTGTTTGGATTAGCTTGTTAGCTTCCTCAGCTCCCCTTCCAGCAGAAGCCAGCAGATACCTGTGTTAGCCTTGTTACCACCTGAGTGTTGGCCTTGTGTTGGAGCTGACAGGTGAGGCTTTGTGTTATCAGACTGCAGTAGATACTGGATGGTCATTATTTTATACAGAAACCCTCAGGCTGAAACACTGGAGAGATATGTGGGGTTATTCAGAGCCAGTGGCAAAAAGTCAGGCCAATTTTATTTCCATCAGCTGATATTACGCATCACAATTTGCCTGCAGGGGGCATTAAAATCTGTGCAGCATCGGACACCCTGTATCCATAGACCCTTGATTCAGAGAAAGAAACAGTTGTCAAAAAAGCTGCAGGGAGTGGACAGAGTGAGAGAGTGCAAAGACAACAGTGAACAGAGGGACACAGAGACAGACAGAGACAAGAAGAGTCACTGAGTGAACAGTTTAAATTGTTGTTATTTTGGGATTTGTTTCTGAAGGGAGTCATGTGGTCTGTGCTGTCAGTGATTTCTGTCAGTGAATGTTCCTGAAGGCCTGTTTTCACATTTTGACCGGTCATATCAAAAAACACAGGTGTCACTAATGACACTAATGACCGTCCTGCTCCACTGACATGCAGCCATCGTTAATGTTATTAATTCCACCTGCTGTCTTCCTGTCCCGTTTCAGAGGTTCCTGCAGAGGCAGCTGAGACATGCAGCTCTCTTTAGCAGAAAATATTGGACCCGTTTACACACAGCCTTCACTTTCAAACATGGCTTCATTGGCTGAGCCTCTCATCCCGTCAGCTCAGCTCACTGCAGTCTGCATGCTGATGCTCAGCCATGACGAGCTGATTCAGCCTGACAGGGTTTCCCCTGTACGGTGGCAGCAGTAACACCAGACCTCAATCACTTCTCTTCACTGCCTCACATGACTGTATGGCTGGACTATATAACAGCATGCTGACTGTCATGTCTCACAGACAATCCAGCAGCAAAGACACAGTCCAGGATTTTAACTCAGAAAACTGAAACGACCAAAGTTTGAAGTTCACTCTGATAAAATGTGTTCCACCATGTTTTGTCAGGACAGAAGCAACTGACAACAAAGGATGACAAACAAACACTGTATTTACAGTACACACACACACACACACACACACACACACACCAATCCTGATCCAACTTCTGCTGTTCCTGTAACATCTGTGACTGTGCCAACAACAGCAGCCTCCTCCACATTTCAGCACTTGATGTTCCACTGAGACACCAGATGGACACAGTTTGATTTGTCACAGAGGTGTTCAGAGGAGACAATTTCATGCTTTAGCTGACTCTGTGTGTGTTTGAGAGAGAGTGTGTGTGTGTCACTATTGTTGTCACGGTGTTAAGTGCTTAAATTTGTGCTGCAGCAAAAAATGAAAATATTTCTTGTCCAAATCTTTCCAAGTCTCTGACGGGGTTTGATCGTCGTCTCTCCTCTTTCACGATCTTATAACGTGTTTGAGTCGACTTCCATCACAGCAGTGTTCCAGTAATTGTTCTTCAGAGTTGCACAGAGGCTGAACTGGACTGCATGTGTTTGTCAGAGCGAGGTGAAGAGGCCTTCCGAGGAGTGTTTGTCTGCTGGCTGCTGCTAGAAATGACTCTCAAGTGTTTTTGTTCCTGTCAGTCGATAATCAATAAGATAACATTCACTCAAACCTCCAAATGGAACTTTTTCAAGGACGCACATTCAAGAGGACCAGAGCTTCAGCTTGTTCAGTTCAGAGAGGTTTGAAGAGTCAGACTCAGACTGTTGAGTCTCTTCTTCATCTGTTCTCACTGTTTGTCATCATGGTGCTGCTCAAGGTGTGAAGTTTGCATGTTCTTCCCGTGCATGCATGGGTTCTCTCTGGGCACTCCGACTTCCTCCCACAGACCAAAAACATGCTCATTAGGTTAATTGGTGACTCTTAAATTGTCCTTAAGTGTGAGTCTGCGCGTGAATGGTTGTTGTTTGTCCTCTTGGTAAACCAGAGGGATGATGTGTGTCCCCTCAGGGTCCAGTCCTTGGTCCTGTCCTCTCATATCGTTCCATGTTCTCTGTAACTGCTCCAAAGTTGGACAGCTGTCCTCCCTCTCAGCCTGTCTTCTGACCTCCATCTTCTGTCCCTGAAACCAGGACAAACCTTCATGTCTCCTTCAGTTGTGTCTTTGTCGCTGTCCTGCTGTCTTCTTTGACTGATTACAGAGCTTTAAAAAGGATCCATCACAGCAGTTTGCTCCTTTTTTACTGAAAACATTCAGAAGTGTCATTATTACATTTATTTAATGCCTCCAGGTGTGACGATCATCATGTGAAAGATCATTTGATCATTTTTCCTCATCTGGAATTCACATCATTCATCATGTCTTAACATTTTCTTTAATTTCAGTTTTTCCTAAAGGCTGTGTGCAGATCGGATTTTTTGATTTGGCTCCTTGTTTTCATTGATGCATTTCTGGAAAACAGTATTTTGTCACCTTTATGTCGACCTCCTCCACCTCCACTTATTTATTCTTTTCTTCCACCACCTGCTCCTTAGTTCACTCTTCCTCTGCCCTCACTGAACAGTTTGATTGACGTTTCATTCAATTAAGAAATTAAAAAGTTCATCCTCTTTAATTTTCAGTTCATTCATTTTCTGTTGTGACTTTCATTTGCAGTCGTCAGAATCACGCGTTCATTTCATCTTTTTCCTGTGATCTAGAAGAAACGATGGAAGAGCTGAGTTTACATGAACTCTGATGAATCACCATTGATGATGTTTGTTCCTCTGTGCTGCTGCAGCTGTGTCTTATTGTGTCCTATTGCAGGTCTGAGATCAGTTCATCAGAGCTGAATGGAAACTCATCATTTGTCAGTGAGTGGTGTTCAGAACAAGATGCTGTCATCTGTTTCAATAGTACAATAACTGATAATAGCTTCAGTTCCACAAGCTAGAAAACACCCAATCCATTGACTGTAGAGCTGAGAGGACAGAGGAGGACAAAGAGAGGAGGAGGAGGAGGAGGAGGAGGAGGAGGAGGAGGAGGAGGAGGAGACGCTCTGTCAGTCTGGGTTTTGTCTTCTATTGACTGTGTTTGAACTGGATTCAGCTCAGACTGAACTGGTCGTGTTATAAATCACTTGAGAGTCGACCTCAGTGTTTGAAGGAGGACGTGTGGGGAAGGACAGGACAGAGTTTGATTGGTTGGACATTTGCTTGATTGTTCATTTCAGGACATGTTGGACAAAAGAGTGAGTTCAGAGGAGCAGTGAGTTAGATCACCTGGATGGACAACAGGACATCATAGAGACATGAACACACTGCTGGGTTTGCAGCAGGAAGACAGACATGCTGAGACAGAGACATCAGGACATCAGACATCAAATGTTCTCAGTTTGTAAAGACGTATTTTCATGATGTCATTCAAACTTTAGTTAGTTATTTAGTTGAAGTTATTGCAAGGACTTAGTCAGTCAAAGAGCTTTTTTCAGGTGAATTATCAAGCTGGTCCAAAGAGTTTCTGAGTCATCCGATCCTGATAATTGGAGTAAAATGAAGAACCGCCTTCACTTTCACAGTTTTTGTGCAGACGACCACCTCCTGTACTGTAAAGGAAACCTCATCATTCACTGACTGAACACTCAACTAATCATGCTCACTCACTGATTTGAAGTTTCTCCTCTTCATCGCTCTCTCTCAGCTCTTACTCGCCGTCCTCACAAGTTTCAAGAGATTTTCTTTGTCAGCGCTGAGTCACCAGTGAGATTTGTTAAAATCTGCTTTTTCCTCTGTGTCCTCCCACTCTCTCTTCCTCTCTTTAGTCTCTTTGTCACTGACTTTCATTTTCTGTGGGAAGTACTCGGCTCCTCTCTCGAGGAAGTAATCTTCTCCATTTTCCACCTCCACAATTCACTCTTGTTCTTCTTCATGGACTTTATTGGGAATAGAGCTGCTCTGTTTTCAGCGGCTGGATTGGCTGGACTGAAGTAAACTGACCACCTTTGTCCTTTCATCCACATTCAATACAACTCTCAGACTTTTGATCAGACTCTCATGTGTTATGACCTTCTAGCTATTTGTAAAAGGTGACTCCACAGTCCTCATTCACACTCACAGTCCTTATTTTGAATGTTACAGGAAACCTCTCTGAGGTCTGGATCATTATTAGTCAGTGTTGGACAAGGACACCTGCTGGACCAGAGACAGCCATTTAAGTTTGAAACAAACACATTTTTCCTGCCAGTTTACGCAGTTTGCTTCAGTTTAGCTTTGCCAAATAAACAGTGAACAACAGCTGAGGCTGTAATGTCATGTTTACCGACAGGCCGCAGGAAAGCTTGATGTATCAAACCTGGCCAGCAGCCTGTGATGCAGCACACAGGGGATAAACTGCTCTGCTGGTCAGCTCTGTTGGTTTGTGGCAGTCAGTGACATTAATGACAATGATGTGAAGCAGTTAGTTCAGTTCAGTGTGAGAACAATTAGCCTGTAGTTAGCATGAATCAAATCTGTGTTTGCTGCTATAAGACACAGATGATCACCAGCGCCTCCTTTAGCTCCTTCTCTGCTTCCTTAATGTGCTGAGAACGAGTCTTACACTGCTGCTCTTAACACTGTAACACCTTTACAATAATGTGCTGCTCCACCACCCCTTCTCCACCTCTGCTATTGTACTGAATGTACGATTAAGATACAGCAGGTTTATAGTTTGTTTCTGAGTTAAATCTGTGCTTCTGTTCTGGACTTTTGCAGCTTCTTCTTCCAGCCTCCTTGTATGTGGGACTGTGATTAGTTTAATCAGCAGCAGCTCATTTGTGTCATTTCAACCTGCAGTCTGCAGTGTCAGCTTTATTGTTCATTGTTAATGTGTCGCTAACAGAAGACAAAGATCAGAACAAAGACTGCAGACAAAGTCCTCATTTCACAATGAAACGATCAATTATCTGCTCATCTTTCTTTCTTCGTTCATGTTTGCAGTGAAGCACGTGGATGCTACTGGAGCTACAGATGTTTCCACGGTTACATCTCTGCCACAAGTAGCCCACTGATGCTCTGACACATTTCTATGATTGCAGTCCTGCAGAATGTTTTCTGTCAGCCTGAAAATGACTTTAGTTTGTAATGATTTCATGATGGAACTGCTGAAATCATGGAAGAAAATACTCACTTCTGATTGGCTGGCAGGTGTGCATTAAAATGATGTGTCAGCACATTTCAAGCATCGTCATGAAAAATGTCAGAACACAAGTTTAATAAAACTGCTGGTTCCCATGTATTTTTGTATCTTCATCATAATATATATATTGCAGAGTTGCTGCTTGGTTTTGGTCGAGGTGATGGCAGCGTTTGACAGAATGAAATAAAGTGTAAAAGTTACACACCAAAAACACATTTCAACATGGTCGGCGATGTCGAGAGGATTTGGTCTGACAGGAGATGTGGAAGCGAACGAGCTAACAAGTCTGCAGAGACTCAAGCAGACGATCCTCAGGAGAACAGCTGAGGTCTCTGCTTTCCTGTTCAGCCAGTTCAGGAAACATGGCCGATCCAAACATCCGCACACGACATCCAGGTTTAATCAAGGATCACATGCATGTTGTCTGCAAACACACAGACTGAACACACTCACTGACACTCAGCAGAGAAACTCAGTGTCAGAGATTTCTTGTATTCTTTACCTTCAGCTTTCCAAAGGCAGCGTCATTGAAGGCCAGTGGACTGGATTCAGTCCATCGTGAAGACATTTCTTCTGTTGTGTGAAGACAAAGTTCCTCTTAGCTCAGGACATCTGTCCTCCAACTTTTTGTCATATTTTCATTTTTTGTTCATTGATATTCAACATTTTGGGTTCATGATAGAAAGTTATTTCACTTTTTAACTGAAGTGAGAAGAACGTTCTGCTGAACGAGTCGACAGTACAGTGACATTAATTTTGTCTTTTCAATCAATGACACATTTGTTTTTAGTGTAACTTCATTTATTCCTGATTGCAGCTGTGAATTGATGATCCACCACCTCAGTGGATGTTTTTTCTTCATCTGTTGTTCTGGTTCAAGATGGCTGAACAGTGACACCAGCAGTCCCAACAACATCCCATTGTTGTCTTTTTAGCTGGCTGTCCATCATCTTCCTTCCTCCTCTCACTCATCTATGAATAGACACTGCAGCTGGCGGCTCTCTGCTCACAGCAAAGGAACTACAGTAATGAGAGGCAGTGAAGTGGAAAGAGAATCTCCTTAATTCCTGCTTTTCTATTAACTCTTCATTAATTTTCCTTTTGTCTTGCTTCTTTCCTCCCTGTCTGAGTGTTTAAGACGACTTCTGTTAGTAATGAGACCAACACACTTTAAACTGGATCTGAACCAGAAAGTGATGCTCTGCTCTTCAGACATTTGGCTCTCTGTCAGAGGCAAACTGTTATCAAACCAAAGTCTTTAGGGGATCTTTCAGGCGTTTGCGTGCCAGCTGAGAGCTGCAGCGTTGCAGCAGAGAGCTCCAGTATAATCAGAGAAAAACAGTCATAAATCAAGGCTCTCTGCAGAGCCACAGGTAATCAGCTGGGGTCTGCTGTGATGGAAACCACTGGGATGGAGTCACTAGAAATAGACAGAGGAGCTCTTTATTCAGGACAGAGACCAACAGCAGAGGAAACTAGAGCTCCAAGAGTCATTAGCATCAGAGTACAAGTATCACAGAGTATCTGCAGCTTTACTGTAAATGATCCACTTCTGGAGGTCACAGCTCAGAGTGCAGAGAGTGCTGTGTAATGTGGTGTCACATTTAGAAGTTCGATCAATGCAGATCTGTTCTCAGCTGAATCCTGATACTTGATGGATGGAAAGTCAAGCAGTGAACTTTCACTTTCAGACTTGTTCCATCTTACAGTAACTGGTCAGAGTCGGCTGCTGTGAAGGAACCAACAACTGGTCAGTGAAAAGTTATCTGACAGCTGTATTTGTGCATTTTGGTCGATATTCATGGAGCTCAAAGGATGAATCAGAGGGACTAATGTACTCATTTAGCTTTGTTCACACGTGCAGTGTGAAGTGTGTGTGAGAACATTATGGTCTGGTGCAGCTCCTCTCTGGCAGGTGAAAAGAAGCAGCTGGAACAGATCATGTGGACTGAAGAAGAAATAGATTTGTCTCCAGTATCCCAGAGCCAACAGTGGATTTTAGCTGTGAGCAGACTGCAGTGCAGAGAACTGGACATTACAAAGTAGACAGAGAAAACAGAAAAAGTGAACAAACTTTGCTTAGAAAGCAAACAGGAAGAAGTGGAGCAGAAATATGTGGGAACACAGATCACTGCTGATGCACTGAGCAACAGTGTCTCCATCAATTTGAAGTGATACTGAAGAAAAGGTTTTCTCTGACACTGATAGTTGTTCATTGATGCAGTGAGGACAGCAGTCTTCTCTGCAGAGCTCTGTCTCCACAGTGAACCAAGCTCTGTGCTCTGCTGCTGCTCTGTCTCTGTCCATGGTGCTGACTGGGAGGACGGATCAGCTCACTGGTCTCCAGTTTGATGCTGCTGTTTAAAGAGGACCTGAACACCCCCTGAAAATCTTGTCTTTGCTGACCTCTGTGGGGCTTTTTTCCTGTCTTTATTCAAGAGTGAGGTCTTTCATTTTGAGAGTGTGACTTATTGATTTCAGGTTCAGATTTTGTCACACCCTGCCCTCACTATCACTTCTCTCCTGCTTCTGCTTAAACTGTATGATTGCACTCAGTTGCTTGCACAGATTTCTTGTGGTTCAGCTTCAGCCTGTTTCTGTGCACAAATCTAAGCAGAAGGAAGGGCTCTTTAAGTGTGAGGGCAGCGTTTTACAAAATCTGAATGTGAAATCAATAAGCCATGCTCTCAAATTGAAAGACCTTGCTCTTGAATAAAGATATGAAAAAAGTCCCGCAGACCTCCTTACAGAAGATGGATGGAAGCTCTTTGTCCAGAAGCCCCTGGCAGCCCCTCCAGGACGCCTGTGAGGAGTTGTAGTGAGATGAAATGGAGCAGAGCGGAGGGAGAGTTTTGTTTCTGGACTGTTCATCAAGAGTCTCCAGGGAAGAAGAATCACAGCTGAGAGTTTCTGGTGGGAGATGATGTCATCTCTCCTCCTCACAGTGCAGCAGCACGTTCACCAACGTTAGCTGGAGGCTTTCACACTGACACCCAAAGCTTTGCTGGAGGACAGAAACACTGTGGGCTGGAAATGAATTATGAATCAAGACACTTAGAGGTCCGCGGCTTTGAACTCAGGCCTCCGTATGATAATACATGAGTGGACGGCGCGCTGTAAAATGAATCAGGATTTTCTGTCTAATGAGGGAATGAAGTGAGGAGGACGTGTTTTCACCTTCAGTGGTTCTGTCTGTGATTGCAGAACTGTAAAAGCTGCAGAGACTGTCTGACTTTACAGACTGAAACAAACTGCTGCATTTGCCTCCTTTCTTGCATCACGTGCTGTTAATGTCTCCTTCCAACATTGGTAAGATTTTAGTATTTTACAAATAAATTAATGACACGAGCTAATGTGAAATAATTTTCGACCATCTGCCCACAAACAGTGACTCATTCCAAACAGTCGTCTGCTGGAAGCTTTGCATATTCATGCAGTTTGTTGCATGGAGTCATCATTCAAACAGATCCTGTTTTCTTTCTGCCCGCTTTTCAGTCTGAATCTAAATGATGTGTGATGAGTTCACAGTGTGTATATAATTCACACAGTGGGCTGTGAGATGGTCTGTGATTACAGTGTGTTAACTGATGTGACTCACACTGAAGACTGGCATCATGATTCTGTTACTCGACTTTGAAGAACCTGGAAAATGTAAAGATAACTATTAAATACACACACACACACACACACACACACACACACACACACACACACAGATCATGTGGTCATGAATCATGTATGACAGCATGCAGTGTGTCTGCAGAAATCATTTACATTCATCCACCTGACTGATGACTCCAACGTGAAACCGACTTCTCTCTGAGAACCAACGGACTCAATTCACTGACTGTGACAGTAAACTATATTTTTCATCAGATTGTTTTGGTGGGACTCAATCTAACCTTTGCTTTGTTTCTCTTGTTGCTGGCATATTAGAATGAAAACAGTTTTCTTCTCCTCTGTGCCTGAAATACAAATGAACAGTGTGAAGCAGGTGAGGAATGTAAATAAACCCTCCAAACGCAGTCACCTGTGCCATAAGGTCTCGTTTGTGGAAGCTAAACACAGATGGAAACAAAACTGACAACACAAATGCAAAAAATACAAAAATAACAGAAAATGTGGTTCCAAGCAGCTTGTTCCTTCTGTGTGAGGGCAAAGATCCAAAAACAAGTCAAGTCCACTTCATGTAGTGACATTACAGAAAACACCTGGTGGACAAACTTTCTTATTAGTAGAATTAAATCATCAGTTTGTCTCCCTGAGGATCAGCTGCTTTCATATTAACATGTGAGGATATTTCTGACCGTGATCATGACTAAAGCTTTAATGTCGCCACATTTGGATCAAATCTGACCATCAGGTCTTAGTCGAAGTATATTTCTGTAACATGAGTTTGGTCTTCTGCAGATGCTCTCACTGCAGCTGGAGTTCAATAGAAAAACTAAAGCTCCAGCTTGTGTGGCTCTGTGAGAACTGGGATAAATCTGCTGTGAGGATTTCTTTGGGGTAAACACCACACGTGTCTGCACACAGATAACTGGATCTCTGCAGAGACCAACTAGACTCTCTTCACTTTGAGCTCTAACAGATATTGGTCCATACGGGACCAAACAGCTCCTATAGAAACACTAGAAGGACCTTTTTGTGTTTTAATTACATGTCAGAGTAGAAACTGTGGCACTAATATTATCCACACACAGAGGACTGCCACTCTCACACACTCTCCTCTGTGGATGAGCGTCGGTAGGGGTCGCTATTGTCCGTGTGAAAGCAGCAGATGGAGCAGCGACAGAGTCTCCAGCTCTTGTGTTGAGCAGCATCGTTCAGACTGGGATTTCTTCCTCCGCTCGGCTTCGTTTGCAGCGCTTTCTCTTCTGGAAATTAACCGCTGGAGACGGAGCTTCGTCGGGAAGAGCGCGGAGCTTTTGCACCTGGTTAAAGGACACCATGCTTTCCTTCTGGATACACACCGTGTGGATCCCCGGCGTCGCTTTCCTCTTTGGATTTCAAGGCAAGGGATCGTTTCATTCTTTTCATTTCATGTCCTGACGTTTTCCACTAGGAAACACCGGAGTTGAGAGGGAATTGACAGCTACCGTGGATGTTTATTGTGCTTCTGTCCGTCTGCTGCTGACTCGAGTTCTGAAGGTATGTGAAGTGACTTCCCTTCCTGAAAACAGCTGACGTGACAGAGAGAGCTCCTCATGGAGGAGCCTGACAATCAAGTTAGTGATGAGTGGAGCTGAGCTGATCTGACATCAGTCTTCATGTCCAGAAGCAGTGTGTGACACAGAGAAGAGAGCAGCCTCAGAGGCTGATGGTCCAGCTGCCAGCTTCAGTAGAGTCTCCTCTCAGCAGAGGAGCAGAGGAGAGCACCAACATGTGGAGGCTGTTCCACTGTCAGCTCCACTCACACACTTCATTCATTCCTCTCTGATGTGTGTGTGTGTGCAGTTCAGAGGCTGGTGTGACAGAACAAAAGTCAGTCAGCTTGTGTAAATTGTCAGATTCGTTCATTTCTATCTCAGTTTTGGTTCTCAGCCTGCTTGAAATACCTTCATGTCTTCACACACATCTCTTCTCTTTGACTCATGATGTCTGCAGCGTAGATTGGATCAGTCAGTCTTCCTCTGGTGCTGCTCTTGTGCTGGCAAAGACTCTTATTAGTGTGGAGTGTGTGTGAGGTGGATGAGAGTGTGTGTGATACACTGGAGTGAAGGGAGGAGGAGGAAACAGTGTGTGGTGTGAAACAGGAGGAAGAGGCAGCAGGATGAAGAGGAGAAAGGGTGGATGGAGGCTGAGGAAGATTTAGTTTTCTCGTCTTCTCTCTCTTCTGCTTTTGTCATTAAATGTCAGCAATGATTCCTTCCAGACTGGAAGTCCAGCGGCTCTGAAATGAATTGTGAACGTTTGGTAAAGTGATCGATCGGCTGCTCAGTTTGACTTCATGAGGAAATCAGTTTGGGTGAGAAAACACTATCAGGTCTTCAGGGTCAGTGTTTGAACCAGCAGAGAGCAGTTCATCAGTTCAGGAGTTAAAGCGTTTCTGTGCTCAGTGGAAATGAAAACACTGATGTTTCAGACCAACATAAAGACCTTCACCTCTCACTGATGTTCCTTTAAATGATAGAAATCACTGGATTAACATCACACTCATTTGGTTCATGAGTTTTGTGTTTGTATGTTCATAAAAGTTGTTCAAACACAGAACAGGAAGCAAGTCTCTGTGTTGAGGTTATTTTCATGTCCAATGAGCCCTGAAGTGCTTTTCCAGCCTGTCATGTCTTTAAACGTGGAACACTCAGCCCCTGTAGGCCTGAAAAGTGTCTGTAAAAGGTTTTCTTCTTCACATCCAACAGAAGCTGGACAGTGTGTTTGCTGCAGCAGTGGTTTGAGGAGCTCAGCACATAAACACACATGGAGCACACAGACACACAGCAGTCAGAGTGGACAGAGGGTTGATATGAAGGAGGAAATCACTGTTAGTTGATGAGTCAGAGACACCAGGACCAGGACAGACCTGAATTCCAGGTGCTGACTGGACTCACTCGGCTTCTCTTTGTGTGTTTTTTCTCTCTCAGTAGTAAATAATGTCCTTTTATCCTCATCTGCTGTGAAGAAGAGAGGGAACATGATAAGAGTTGAATCAAAGATCCATCGTTTACCCATAGACCCTGTTTGCTGCTGGCCTTTCAAAGTGCAACCAATGAGCAGGAGAGAGACGGAGGAGAAAACAGTTTGTGATCATCAGTGAGATCAACATGTATTTGCACTGTGACAACGAGCAGCGACTGTCAGTGATATTCAGTCATGTTTGTCGGTTTCTTTCGTTCCACAATGGATAAAAACATCCTCATCTTCCTCCCCGGCTGCAGGTTTAAACAGATCATTTGCTGTAAAAGTTGTGCTTCAGTGATTCTGACATCTTTTGGTGATTCAGTGTTGGTGGGTTGGGAGTCTCTGACCGTAGAAACATGCAACACATGGACGTCTTTTCTTTGGCAGCAGAGGACTTCATGGTGGATTCAGGGAAGAGAAATTCATCGCGCATCAGAGCTGAAGAGTGTGCGCTCCTCTTCCTCTGACTCTGCTGGTGGTTTTTAGATAAACTGTTTGTCACGACTGAGTTTCAGGCTCTGCTGGTGTTTTCTTCTCTTTTACTGGCAGAAACAAAGTCCCCTCATTGACAGAGAAAAGTGAGCTCGTGAGGAGTTCTGGTTAGAAATGAAAGGTGGTTTGGTCTTGGCTTTGTTCATCAGGCCTGTTGTGATTTTGCTGAAATCAGATTTTATCTGATGGACCTGATTATTCTGAAAGTGGGAATCAGTCAGGAGATGTTCTCTGGGTGCCAAAACATTTAGTCTGGTGTTTCCTTTAATCTTCTCGGCCATCTTTGCTGTGAAGTTCCTCACCTCGGACTCTCTGGAAGATCCACAGTTGAATCTGGACACTTTTGTCCATTTAATGGAACTTGTTTCCTTCTTAAGAGAAAGGGGGTTCGTCATCAGTGAGGTCTGTGTTTGTGTTGCTTCATGTTGTTTTAACTTCTTACAAAGACGCTTTACTCTGTCCTGAAGCACCAATGGGATCTGAGAGTACATTTAGCCTTTGATGGCTGTAATTATGTGTGTGTTCTGAATGCCTCCAGGTGTGTGTGCAGCAGCGAGGATGAAGCACTTTTCTGCCAAACTGCATGTTTTAGACGATTGGATGAATAGTAATAAGAAGTATTATTACAGCAGCCTCATGGTCCAGGCTGCTGAATATTGGAGCTCTTTCAGAGGAAGAGATGGCAGCTGAAAGGCTCGTGCTGCTGAAGGTTTGTTAGGTTAAAGGATTTGTCAGCAGGGGTGAACAAAGCACAGGTGAAAGAACATGAGAGCTCTGTTCTTCATGACTGTGTATGGTCACATATCCACTGTGATCAAACCAAAAGCTAGTGTGGATTTGGATATCGCTGTGTCTGCAGCTGGAGGACGCTCCCCCAGTCTGTCTGTGCCTCACTGCTCAGACGAGTTCGCATGTTTCCAGAGACAGAACATCACCTGACCTGAGCTGAACGATGTCAATACACAGTTGACCCTCTAATATTGGACGAGTGATGCTGTGAATTGACATTTCTTCCAAACAGACGACCAGGACTGATACATACATGTAGTGTGTGATGTTCCACAGGGATGGAGTCAGGATTTTACTGATCCCAGTATTGGTCCTGTGCTCTTATTGATCCTCCTCTGTGATGTTGTCAGTGAAAGAGGAGCTTTTCAGCCAATTCAGTCACCAACGTGAGGCTCTCTAATGACCTCAATATGTTTCATTTTTCTACACAACGTGGGTAACATTTTAAGAAAATGGCCTTTAACACCTGCAGCAGTAAAGTGTTTTTTTCGGTTATGATGAAGCATCCCATAATAAGTGAGGCTGTGAATAGACGGAGGTGCAGTAAATGAATCTTGACACTATGCGTGCCAGTTGGACTGACAGCAGAAGGAGAGGCGTCCTCCCTTCAGCTGTGGTTGTTGTCAGGTGCTTCCAACAAATCCCTGCTGCCTGTGAACACAACAACAACAACAACGACACCACCAACAACAACAACAATAACAACAACAACAACAACAACAACACAACAACAACAAAAGAAGAAGTTCTCAGTATTATTGGATAAGAGATAATTCATAAAATCACTAAATTTCAGGAAGCACACACAGAGGATAGTGAATTACTTTTGCCTCAAAAATCAATTCACTTTATTTGCTGACGTCTCGTCATCAGAGTGTCTTTGTCAGCAAACAGCAGAGTGCTGAAAGTGTTCGCTTTCTGTCACACTGAGCAAATAAATGACGAGATGTTTGTTTCTGTAGTTAAGAGCCAATAACAATCAGAGGTGAGAGTGTATTATGGGATTACAGGATTAAAGCCTTTTGCTTGGTTTAAGTGTTCACCCATTAAATACATCCACACATGTGCTTTCTATTAATCCTTCATTCAAACAGGTAATCCTGTTGAAGAAAACACCTCTGATACTGCGTCATGCTGCTGATCCACATTTCAGTGAATTTCCCAGAATGAAGATTCTGTCATTTCTCTGGCTGATCAGTGGATTCAGATGTTTACAAAAGAGAGCAGAGGACTGAAGCCAGCAGTATATTTCCAGTCTGTTGAGCTGTTATTGAATATGTGCCACTATAATAACTGGAGGCCTGTTCATTTCATGAAGTCCAGCCGCTGATGAAGGAAGTATCCACGTAAATTAGTCACATGATTGAGAACAAAGCTTTCAGCCGGACAGGCTGCACTCATTGCACCGATCAAACCAAATAGTCTCAATTCTGCCTTTTTGCCTCTGCAAACAAGCCAGATCTGGTTTTGTTTGGAGGACTCTGTCGTCCATATGGACCGGACAGACAGCTGAGTCTGGATCTCCAGTTCCACCTGCGTCTCCTCTGACAGGACGTCAGTCCTGTTTCAGTCACATCATGTAGAAATTGACGTGTTGGGACACACATGAATTTGACATGTGAACAGTGGTTTTCCATGTCCCCCCTGCAGTGTGGACACAGTCCTCCAGTGTTCAGCTCATAAATCCAGACTGAGGAGAGGAATGGTTGTGTTGACTCATTCAGTCTGTTTCTAGCTGGAAGTCAATGGGCTCTCTGACTGAAGGCAGTGGATAAACAGCTTTGTTACAGTCTGTGTGTGGGAGTCAAAGTGTGTGTGGAGGCCTGTGTTTCATGTTTTTACTCTCACTTTACTCTCTTGTTGTTCAGTGTCACACAAACTTTGAGTTTGTCTCTGTTTGTGTGTTGGTCCTCTGTGTGTGTGTTTCTTCTCTTTCACTGTGTGATGCCATTTCTTGACTCCTTGTGGTCTTTTCTGTCAGAACATTGACTTCAGCTTTGGATCTGATCATTTTTCTGTCAGTGGAGGTGAACTGAGCGTCCTGCAGTCTGTCCGTCCTGGCTGGACTTTGACTGTTCATGTCCTCTGCTCGCCTCCTGGCAGTGGGATCAGACTAAGCTCTGGTAGATAAACTCCTGCAGGGTCATAGCAGCAGTGTGTGTTACACTCTGTCACTGTGTGTGTAATTCACCCCATATCTGCACCCTCACACTAATACACAGTGATATGAAAAAGTCCCTGTGAGTCTTGTGTCTCGTTGGACAGTCGGTGAAACTCTTTGGTGGATTCTCGGCTGAACAGTGATGTGTTGTGTGTGGCTGCCACAGGACGGTCCTGTCACATGTGCAGGTGTTGCACTTGGAGGACAATCCAGTTTATTTCATTGGTGGTTGCTGATCTGTTCTTGAACACAACAGAGAAAAGACTTTGTCTGTGTAACGCGCCTCACTGCATTTAGTTGACGGTACTTTGACACATTATCAGGATATTTTGTTCCTGAAGCCAAAAACCTTTGGAGCAGAATCCTGCCTTTGGTTCACAGTCATTTGTCTTTTCTTTCTTTTCTTCTCTCTTTTTTCTGAACCTCTTCAACCTCTCCTGACCTGCTGTTCTCTGCTCTCTGCACCACATCGAAACTCAGAGAAGAACACATCCATGATGTCCACCAGGGACAGTCTATCATCTTAAGTTGGACCAGATTTTACTTGCTGTCAGTTCAGTAATTCTCCCTGACTCATTGGCTGGAAGCTGTGTGTGGGTTTGTGAGCCGCTGATCTTCATCACTGCCTCTGAACACAACATCAGGTTTATTGTGTGATTCCTTTGGTTTGTACCAGACTGTGAAGCTCTGATTTGAAACCTCTTTACTTCAGAGTCACACAGCAGCTCAGCTGTGGTGGACAGCCTCATGTGATGCTGTCTCTACCCTCAGAGGGAGAGGGGGACGATGTCTTTGTCTCAGCCAGAGTCTGCAGGGCTTGTTGTCTTCTGCACTGGTTGGTTGGAGGGTTGAACATCCCACATATATACAGAGGGATGAAATAATCAGGGATTAAGGGGGATGGACAGAGTTAGACAGCAGACAGACGCTCTGTTGTCTTTTCCTCATGAAAAGCAGCAGCTGAAAAGCAACAGAGGAGCCTGAAGGCATCATCCAGCCTGTGCAGCCACACAGCCTCAGGGAGGATTTAGTGAAAACCAGGGAATGACCTCTTCTTCATTCACCTGTGTAGCTGTGTAGTGTCACAGTTTGAGGATGTTTTCTTCCTTTAAAATCTACACATTTTCCAGCCGTTTCATTTGAGTTTGTAGCAGCTCTATAATTGATGCTGTCATGAATAATTGCTGCTTTTCCCCTTCAGGCTTCATGGTTAGTCATTTGGTTGTGTTCATCATGATTATCAGTGTGTGTTTGCTTGACGTCTGCAGAAGTTCTAGCTGCTGAGCTGCTGTTGACAGTATTTATGAACGAGTCAGCCTTTAACAATAATTACCACTGCTGGAGATTATTGCATTTATCCCATTTTGTTTATTTCATGTCATCACTGGAAATGTGATGGAGCGACATTTCCAGTCATGAGGTGAATCAGCGTCATGTCTGCCTCTTCTCTCTCCACCTGTAGATGAGCATTTTTGAGAGGTGAAACGTTGAATGAGCCTGATTCCTGCCAGGTGGACGTCACAGTCACCACAGGAGGCTCCTCATCACTGTGTGGAGTCACTGTCAGTGATGTTTGCTCGTTCTAGTTTGCTGCTCAGAGCTTCATCTTCACAGAGAAGCTGTTTCTCCTCATATTATCAACTTCCACACCTCCTCACCTCTGTCCTCTCATGAGTCACAGCTGGAGTTTACGATGATGTCCTGAAATAGTGTTACTTCTATTCTCTGCCTGCAGACCATCAGATGTGTGAAAACAGACAGATTGTTGGTCAGAGGAAGCCAGAAGTGTTATTTCACATCATCTCCTGTGATGTGAAGGACTCGATAAGGAGACACAAAGCAGCAGTGAGAAGCTGTTATCAAGTGAAATGCAGCCATGAATCCAGCAGAGAAGAGGAACACTTGGCTGATTTTGCCTTCATGGTCTCATTTGTTGGAGTCTCATTTTCATCTCATGTGGTGTTCACATCACTGTTCACAAGGACTCCTCTGAGAGGACAAACATGTCTCACTGTCTTTGAATGATCCAGTAAATTCAGACAGAGTCAAACATGCACAGCAGCGTATGTTAAATGTCTTTTCATGCAGATCAACACGTTGTTAACCCTTGTGTTATGTTCACTTTTTGGACCCTCTGGTACTGTTCGGGTCAAATTGACCCGGGACATTATTGTTGGTTTTAAAAGAAATACAAAAATAAAAATTAACAGAAAAAAACTCCAACATATATTGTCTTTATCTCAATTCCAAGCAATATAGGTAACATACATGATAAATGTTTTCAATTAATCTCTGCTAGATAACATTTAACAGTGGAAGTGTCGTTCGTTTTTTTGTGATAAAGTCCACTATAATAAAGCCTTGGGTGGTATTTATGCTTATCTATGAAAAAATGAAATGAAACAATGTTTTCATTGATGTTTTTTGTTTTAAACTTATATTCTCAATTGATTTTCATCGGAATATGCTCATATTCAGGTTTTAAAAACTCGAATATGACCCCTGGGTTACTCCTTTTCTAACCCTAATATCTGGTCGTGTATACGCCTATTGGAATATCCCCATCAAACGGAACGTTAATTTGTGTTCTGTGCATGTTCTATTCGCAAGGAGTCTCAAGGAGGAGATAAGTCACCTCGTAAGTGTGGTGAAAGTGTGTGTGTGAGAGAGTGTGTGTGTGTGTGTGTGTGTATGTGTGTGTGTGTGTGTGTTTGTGTGTCTGTCTGTCTGCCTGAAAAAGAGCGGGAAAGCTTGTATTGTCTGTGTGTGTGTGTATGTGTGTGTGTGTGTGTGTGTGTGTGTGTGTGTGTGTGTGTTTGTGTGTGTGTGTGTGTGTGTGTGTTTGTTTGTGAGTGTGTGTGTGTGTGTGTGTGTGTGTGTGTGTGTGTGTGTGTGTGTGTGTTAGTGTGTGTGTCAGTCTGTCTGTCAGGCATTATATGCATGCGGGTCAAATTGACCCGAACATCCTATGAAGGACATAAATGTGTAGGGGGTCTTGTATCATGTGAAGTCAATTTTTTTTTTCTTTCACATGTTCCTCACATAAAATAAGCCAAGGCCATGGAGTTTCAGGTCGAAATGTTGTATCTTTGTATAATTTTTCTTTTTGTAAAAATTTGAAACGGGTCAATTTGACCCGAACACCACATAAGGGTTAAACTGTCCGCTTCGTTTGTTCTTTGTGGAGGCGCCTTAAAGTCACAGTTCAGCTGAATGTAAAGTGCTCACAGTGAAAGTGTTTCATGGCTGACAAACAAATGACAGAAGGTGGATCTTTGTGGGAAACATGATATGAAGAGAAAGAACACACGAAACCTGAGAATGAAATCTTCACAGTCTGCTCTCCTCTTTTTCTGTCTTTCAGGTAAGAGTGGCCAGTTTGACCCTGCACTGTGTGTGTGTGTGTGTGTGTGTGTGTGTGTGTGTGTGTGTGTGCAGTGATGAGGACTCCACCTCCTGACCTCCACACTGGACTTCAGCAGAGACAGTAAGACTCTACATTCAGAGTGTGTGTCAGTGTCAAAGCCTTGTTGAAGACTGTTTTGTGTGTTGAGTCAGATCACTGAGAACTGACCTCCATCATTTCCATCTCCAGTCCAGAGCTGAGTGACACCAATGTGTCACATGAAGCTCTGTAATCTCTCAGCTGTTGTCACAGTGCTTTGAGTTGCTGTGTGCTGGACTGATTTAATACACGCTCTGTTAAGAGGTAGAAGTTGGCGTCTTGCCTCAGCTTACGTTCCTGAATGTGCTGATGTGTGTAAAAATGATCAAATCCTAATTCCTGCTCTCCGCTCTTCAGCCAACACTTTACATTTCTATCTGTGACACAGCTGTTGCCTTTCCTGAGGTGATCACACACCATGGAGACACAAAGATGGAGCTTTAGAGAATCTCTCTCTCACTGTGTTTTCTATCTTTGCCTCTTTGGCTTTCCACCATCACATCAACCTCCTCATGCAGCTCAGTGACGAAGAGGCTTCAAAATTAGTTTGGGGCTCCACTGACTGCTGTCTAATTAGACAGTGTTGGGAGGCTGCTGTGCAGTGATGGTTCTGGTTGTTGTGTTTGATGAAGAAACCTGGTTGGGTCAGAACTGCTGTCTCTGTCATCTGTGAGGGAACAGCCAGTTCCTAAATGTGCTCTGAAGCGTCACATTCGCTCAATATGCAGACAGTTGTGAGCAGCTGGACACCATGTGGATGCAACAACTTCACACTGGACGCTGAAATGTCTTGTTGTTCCTCTCCCAAATTATTTTCTCTATATTTATTCTAATGATCAGAACTGATGAGAGACAGGAAAACAACAAACAATGACTGCATCCATTCTTTGTGAAGGATTTACTGCTCCAAAAACCACTGGAGGCGCTAACAAAAGACAGCATTTCATTCATGGAACAAACTGTGACGGTAGCTTATCTGAAGCCAAATTGCTTTTGCCACTGGACAAACAAACATGGTGTCGGAGCAGTCTGCTCCATCTGCCCTCTTATTACTACACCTGTATGTTATTACCCAGTCTGGGCCTCATGTTTGTCTCGTTAATCTGAAGCAGTAGCAACATCTCAAACTCATGTATATTTAATGAAATGGCCGAGTGTTTAACACAGTCACAGATTCTCCACAGAGCAGTTGAGATTTACAGCAGTGGAACTAAAAAACAAGATATTTTTGCTTCATTGATTTATCAGCTTTGTGTTTCCACCATCAGACATGACTGAGCCGATAATATTCTGATTCTTCGTCACATCGTGTCACTTGTGTTCCATTGATCCACTGCAGGTAGTCATAACTTGAGCTTCTCTTCTTTAATGAGACTCAGTGCTGCTGCAGCCATGTGAGCTGTTTTGTCATCAAATATTTGATGTTTTAACTGTGACTTTATTCTAACGCTGAACATGATGAAGAAGAAAACCTTGTTGAAGATGAAGAAGATGATTCTTTGATCACTTTTATTTTTGCAGCGTTGCTCACATCAAACAGGGAGAGTGTGTGTGAAGAGGAGCACAGTAACACTCTCTCCCAGTCATTGTGGGATCAGATCAGTGTTCTGACTTTTTATGGCTTTCAGACGTTAAATAAAGCAAATTAAAGGGAAATTAAGGTCCAACAAGCTGCTGTGTTCAACTATTAGAATGATTTCATCAACATAAACACAACGTCAAGATTACAATATCAGTTTATTCACATGTTCATCAGCACTGCCTTCTGTGTGTGTGTGTGTGTGTGTGTGTGTGTGTGTGTGTGTGTGTGTGTGTGTGTGTGTGTGTGTGTGTGTGTGTGAGAGACATCTGCTCTACAGTTCAAGTGTTGCAGCACCTGCTGGAGGATTTTAATGGCATCCTGCCAGGCACACCGTGTGTGTGTGTGTGTGTGTGTGTGTGTGTGTGTGTGTGTGTGTGTGTGTGTGTGTCCTCCCATCAGCAGATACTTACAGTCCGTTCATGCCTCTGCTGATGTTTTTTGCAGATTTCTACCTGCTTCATTCTGTAGTTTGTGGTTGTGGTTTCTCTCCAGCTCACAGTCGTCCTCACATTCTGGTTTATTAGTAATTATATTGTGATGGCGTCCGCTGCTGTGTGCGTTATGTTGATGTCGTGTCTCAGTGATGTGTGTGTGCTGTGTTTCGTTGTATCCAGCTGTAGTGGAGAGTCATTGCCTCTGGCAGCGTCTCTTCTCTGCTGCTTGGATTCATTCAGAGAGATTCCCAGAGAGCAGAGCATCATCAGTCAGACACAACTGTGTCACCTTGTGTTCCTCTAGATGGTTCAGTCTCCTCTGACACGTTTCTCTGACTGTCATTTATTTACTTTCACACAAGGTGAACCTTCATTGATGACAAGCAGGTGAACATTTCACTGAACAGCTCATTGTTCTGTCTGGATGTTGAACACTGAAATGACCAACAGAGACATTGTTTAGACTGACAGCATCATTAATGTGGCCTTCACTGAGTCAAGTTACAGTTTCACTCTCAGACTTGAACAGTGTTTTTTTGAAGTCAGTGGGGTCAAACAGTGGAGATTATTGTGGGTTTGTTCTATGAACCAAAGCACCACACTGATGACAGATTGTCAGCAGTGACACATTCATCACAGTTTGTCTAATGTGTTGTGAAAATCATCAGTGTAATATTAGAGCAAAGTCAATGATGGTCAAAGCAGCGATTTGCTAACATGATGCAGCTCTGCTAACTGCAGTGATGTTGTTGTTTCGCAGTAATGGATTCACTGTGTCACATCATGAACAGAACAACTCTTCAATATCAGCTGAATGACGACCATGTTTCTGCTGCTCGCTGTGACTGTGGGTCATTTGTCGGTCCGGTTCACGGGTCGTGAAACGTTCAGGTGCGGCTCAGTAGACTGATGTAGTCTCTTCTTGGACAGGTCGTGAGACGAGCTGTCAGTCCATAACCTGACTTTCATCATTCCATTTCTGCAGCCTCCGTGCTGTCGATCCTCTCACACGCACTTTGATCCATGAGGGGATTCAGCTGTCTAATACATAGTAAGCGAGTGACAGTTAGGAAATATAGTGTAATAATAATATTAGCAGTCAGTCCACAGTCTGACACTCACCTGTTCACTTCTGCACTCCAAACAATTACATCCATTACACACAGAGTCCAGTGAACACACACATACACCTGCAGCTTGCTGATACGCACACACATTTCTCATCACACCCCCTCACTCGGGCTTTAGCTGTGTGAGTACAGCAGCTAAATTAGCATAATAAATTGATCTCACACTCTTCATCCAGCCTGTACAGCCTCATAGCTCCAAAGCTCCAACCAACTCTTCATCTTTAATGTGTCCCCTGCTGTCAGCATTGTTAGCATGGCTGACCACTCTGAGCACAACATGAATCACGTTGGCATTGTTTTCAACCCTGAGGACGTTAATAGCTACAGATGGTGACCCTAAACACCAGCAAGTAGCACTGAGAGTTGAAATCTTCCAGCGGCATTGTTTGGAAAAATAATTGTGTCATAAAATAATGTCCACATCATGTTTTGTTTAACGCTCTGATTGGCCTGCTGCTGGTGTTCAGTTGTAGCAGATGGTTAACACACAGTGGGTGGATGGAGGACTCTGGAGGTTCAGCTCAGCTCCTCCACCTCCATAAAGCCAACTAACCTTAAACTCCAACCAAAGCACAGACAGACCTCTGATTTAAAGTCCTACTTTCCTCTCTTGCTAATGATATTGACTTAGATTTTATTATTCACAGAACTGAACTGCATCCCCTGCTCACATAAATGAATGTTATGTGGATTCGTTGGAAATCACAACACAGCAGAGATTTAGGGAGGATCCCTTTGCTGTTAGTGTATTAACAAGATTTTCATGTTAGTGAGGAAATCAACAGCTGGAACAAACACAGGATCAGCATCTGTGTTTAAGAACAAACTGAACTGATCAGAGATCAGCTCTCTCCTTTGCTGAGCTTCATGCTCCTTTACAATAAAAACATCACCTGACAAGCTCTTGTATAGCATCATAGTCTTCTCTGAACAGCTGACTTTCTTTGTTTTGGCTGCGAGATAAGACTGAAAACATTTACTGTCCAAAACTCTCACAGTCCAACTCCAGGGGTAAACTGTCTGTTCACCCAGAATGAGCTGTAGGTTTGTTGTAATTATTAAATATGTGGAAAGATGTGCAGAAAACATGAGGAAAAAAAAATGACCTGGTGATTAATATGAAGAAGAACTGATGAAATGAAAAGAACATTTGGACAAAGTTTCTCTTCTAACGCAGCTCGTAGCTGAAGCGTTGTCAGAGAGCTCAACACACACAGATCCCAGACAACAAATGGTCACGTTCACTGTGAAAGGAGCCTTTTATGAGTTTGTTAGTTTTCTCAGAAATGTTGCTGATCAATATCAGAGCACATTTCTGCTCCCACTTGTTTTTTTCCAGATCAAATCATGGAATTGCTCCTTGTTCTCTGTATCTCGATAACTCGGCTTGCACAGCCTTTGTTGACCCTTTGATTGGATGGAGTTTAACTGAGAGGACCATTAGGTCTCAACTCTTTGTGCTTCTCTGTGTCTCATTGCCACATAAGACACTGACTCATCACACAGACTGAGACAGACGTCCACACATCTGCCAGTGAACTGATGTTGTCCTTGGCTTCTGTGGATCATCCACTCCTTAACTTAGCTGACATGCTGTAAATGTACTGCTGACGTGTTCTGGGTGTATAGATAAGGAGGTTCAGGAGGTAAATGAGTGTGAGTTGAGCCACAGCTGCAACCAGTTTCATTGTTCATCAGCATGACAGTATTTCAGCAAATACAAACAAACATGTGGCTGCATGGAGCTTGTTTCTTGAGTGCTGCCGACTTGCAAGAACCAGACTTTGGCTAGAAACTATTTTCGACTCCAAATGCAAAACTGAGAGCAGCTCGTATTGACGTAAATGTCTGTGCTGCTCATAGCTGAGACCCTACGAACAATCAGAGATAAATGAGCACATTAATGCATTTATGTTGACTCTGTGTTCCAGTGTGTGATCATGCATGTTTTGACACTGTGATGCACTGTCCTGCATTTCCTGCTTCCCTTTTTATTCTGCGAGGTGTTGAGTGAAATGCTTTGGTGTGACTCTTGGCTGTGGTAATGAGCTCTGTCACTGGGAAAACGACGCTCAAAGACAGACTTGAAAAATGGTAAAGGTTGGAAGGGAATGATGCAAACCTGCAGAGACACAGTGATGAAGCTGAGAGACGTCGGCAGGGAGAGAAACATTCTGGGTGTTTATCAGTCTGCTCATATAGCAGCCTGTCATCAGTCTCTCTTCTGGTTTTCACCAGAGTTATTCACTGCTCAGGAATCAAGGCCGGATCCAGGGCACATAGGAGGTAATCCAGTTGCATTAGTGATCAGGGTTTCTCACAGCTTCTCACCAGTCACTCTTTTACATCCACCTTTCTCCCCACTGACTGAAAGCTTTGGCTCAAATATGAAACCAGCAGGTGTGATTTCCTGTAGTTGTTCATCTCAGAGCTGGTTTGGAAGACAAAATGGTGTTCTGTCAGTCTTCAACATAAAGAAGGAACTTTTTCAGCCTGAGCTGTCAGAACATGACCAGTGTGTACCATGCTTTCTGTGTGCAGTGCATGCTGGGAGAGGCTGCAGCCCCCTGTAACCCTGAAATTGATGGACTGAAGCAGGAAGTGCAAACTCTCCGGTCTTTGTGCTACTGTGTCCCACAACAAGCTTGTGAAATACTTGTTGTCCATGTTTGGGGTTAGTGTTGTGGTTGGGATCAGAGTGTGTGCAGTCTGAGGAAGGCTTGCTCAGCAGAGTTCAGCTTAACATTGTGTTCAAACTGGAGACAACAAAAGGAGACAGGAGACGGACAAAGAGACATTGAGAGGAGAAACAAGAGGGGAAGAAAAGAGAGACAGGTATTCTAGGTATTAATTATAGTGCACTATATTTGGACTTTAGATGCAGTGACAGTGATACTGATCTTGGTGCCAGACTCTGTGTCTTTTTTCACACGGATGGTGTCTGACTTATGTGAACTGAGTCCCTCTCAAACATTTTTGTCTCATGATCTCAATAAAGCCAATCAGAGATCTGCTGCAAGGACTGAGACAAAAATCACAAAGCTGACTCTGAAATCTGTCCTCAAATGTCTTGTTAGAGTGAAGGAGAGTCACTGCTGTAATATGTGTCAATGCAGACAATGTGAATGTTCACTCTTTTTAGGAGGTTGGATGGAGGAAACTGTGCTCAGTGTTAGTTTCTTTATTTCCCTCTCTGTCTCTTCCCCCCTGCAGTGACAGATAGATGCATCAAGGCTTCATTACTTTCTTCAGTCTTGCTGAAGTTCTGTATCATTTGTCACATCCATTATGCTGCATTCAGATTGTCTTTTATAAGTAAACTTTGGTTAAAAGCAAAAGAAAAATGAGACTCAGTCCTGGAAATTGGTTTGAGGAGGAGGAGGAGCAGAAAAAAGAGTCAAAGAAGAGAAGAAAATAAAGACTTCAACATGTTTTCCAGGAATATAACAGGATCCATGTGAGATGATGGAACTTCATGAAATGTATGATCTCTGTGAGAGACCTTTGAGAAGTCATTCAGTGTAAATATGCACAATGTTCACAAGCAGAGATTGATTGGTCCACTTTTTGTCACCCAGTAGTTTGTTGAGTATGAACAACTTCAGTTTTATGGTTGGTGATAAATGTTGCTTTGTCCAGCTGTCAGTATCTCTCAGAGTTTGAAAAGAAATCTTGATTTGTTCATTTATTTTATCTTCTGATTTGTAGTTTAACAGGAAATAAAGGATAATTAGCGATTTTAATGTTGTCTTTGATGAGTTTTCATGAGCTTATTTCTAGTAGCTGCTGTTAAAATGTGATTTTTCAATGAGATTTAGAGCTGAAAGGGAAGGTTAAATCATCCGTGTACCAATTTGTGTTATGAGGTGTGTTATTCAGGAAAGCAGCTGGACTGAAGGTTTTCTGTGAGAGATGTTTTTTAACCCGCCTGCTCTCTGAAATAGTGACAGTCGTCTGCAGAAACAGTATTCAGGTTGCGTTAGTAATGGTTGATTTAAAATGATAATTCTTTAATGGGCATAATTTATAAAAAATATACAGCAAAGCTGCTTCAGTTATCAAAGATTAAGTGAAATTGAAAGTTTGTCCCTCACGTTCCACCATACTGCAGTAAATCTGATGCTTGAGTTGTTGCTGTGTGACTTCCTGCCATAAAAAACAACAGAGAGCAGAAAACGGCTACACAGAGAAGATTGTTAGAGAGCCTTCGGAGAGATAACGGTACTCCGCTCAGACGAGCGCCTGTGGGAAAACATCCGTAAAACTGCTCAGGTTCATTATTTTGGCATGTACTTTTGCACAGTTACTCATCAGATATTACTTTACTAATTCGTAGAAGAATTTGGCCTTTATCACATGATTTAAAGGGAGTTTTCACTCAAAATAATGTTTTGTTTTTAGGCGGAGATAAAAATTAAAAATTTCTACTGTGTTCAAGATGAATTTACTCTGACACAGTAACACATATCTTGATTCTGACACTTCTGTAGTAATCTCACGGGTCTTAGCTTTCTTTTGAGACCAAGATTATTCATACAGCCCTTGTAGTTGTGAAGATATTCTCTGTTTAGTTTGGGTAGGTCATTTCGGATAGGAGGCAGACAAAATAGGCCTCGTAGTCAAGAGGTTAAGTCTGCAGATTAAGTGTTAATTAACAGGACAAATGAAGCGTGGTGGAGATGTTAGAAGGATCCTGCTGCAGGTTATCAACAGCTGCACACACACACACACACACACACACACACACACACTAATCTCTGCATATTGAACTTTGCTGTGTAATATTATGTTGAATAATACATAAATGCCTTGTTATACTTTGTTAATTTGCCCCTTTAAAATTCTTTTTCTTTTTCAGAGTATTAGTTACTCTTTACTTGATACTTTGAATAACTAAATGTTGAGTATTAAGCAGCAACAGACTGCATGACGATCATGAAAGCATGGTGACAGCTGGACAGACAGTTGGCTGCTCAGAAGGACGAGTGCACGGGGAGTTCAGGCCTGGCAAGCAGAGCCGTGCTCTCACAAGAGTTCCCCATACCATGAGTACAGACTGATTTATGGAGGGTACCTGGAGCCAACTGACAGGGGGGCTCATTATCCAAACATGACTGATAAGTTCATCTGAACAAATGATGATAAGAGAGAAATCTAGAGCATGAAGCTGAAGAGGAGTCCTGTGCACAAGAGCACAGACGTGTGTGAGGCTGAAACTTCCCTGTTAGAAGTGTGCAGGGAGTCAGTCAGCTGAAAGGGAAGGTCTTCATACAGACAACAAGCAGTTGTGGAAGACAGCTGGAAGCATCACCTGCCTTGTTAGAGTTGTTACCATAATTAGTTTGAAATGTATTTTTGCTGTGCATCATAAAGTTTGTGTAACCAAGCAGAGCAGACAACACACACTGAGGAGTTTTGAGGGATTTGTGGGCTTCAGGTGCACCTCTGCCAAGTCATCTCTGTGAAGTGAAGAAAAGAGCTCAGAACAAAGGTGTGAAGTCCACTGACGTCACATGAATACTGACATGTTTTTACTGATACTGATTTCTGAAGAAATTCAGCCTCTTTTTCTGATATTAATCAACAAAACAACATGATAGGATGGCAGCCAATGTGAGTGGGTTGATGAGAGTAATGTAGGATCGACCCATTGTGCCTCCATGAATGAAAAAGAATCATTTACAGACTTTACAATATGAGCTCTGCCATTGACTCCAACATGACACTTGTCTTGTTGATGGATCACTGAAACTGTACTACACACACATGAATATTCATGATGAGCACACACACAGCATGAATGATGACGATGGAAACCAGGACTCATATCTGCAGAAATAAAGTGGAGAGAACAGACAACATGACTTCAGGTCAACATATGTTCTGCTAGATACTAAATATAAATTGTGTTTGAACCGTCTCAGTCTTCTCCAAAGTGAGTAAAGGCTGCAGGTGACAGTAGTTCAGCCTCACAATTCAAATACAGCAACAACATCTGCTCTTTTTTCAGTGAGTCCTTTTCTCCATTCCACCTTAAAGCCATGTATGTTTGTGTGACATCAGTTTTAAGAGAATCCAGGCTGTCGTTCTCTGTACTTCATGCCCTTTAATTGAGACCGCTGCTGCTTTAATATTGTCTCTGGGAAGCAGCTGTGTCTTCAGGTCTGCAGTGTGATAATAAAATATGGATGCATTGCTTGCTCCCCTTGTCTTGTGTAGCCTCCTGCACAGCCCCTAAAATACTCCATTATTAATATCAATGCAGAATCTCCCACTTGGTGAGATCATGTCTCATCTATATGTCAGGTCCTTCTGCTCTCAGCCAGGCGGGACTAAGCTGCTTCTCTGTGCTAAACCTCATTCAACCTCTGACATTTTACCATTTTCACTGGAGATGAGATCTGCAGCAAAATGTTATCAGCATTTAGAAAATATTTCACACTTCAATTTCAACATTTAAAGGCTCATATTCCAATTCTTACAGTGATAATTTCAAGCCCTTCAGAAAGAGAGACAATTATCAAACTCAGTGTTCAGTGACATTATATTCCAAGCTAGTTGTTGTGCTCAAGTGAGATCAGATGTGAGAGCTGTGGCGCGACAGCAGAAGGTAAAGCAGATAAGACCCAGCTGTTCTGTAGCTGTACACCTGAAGATGGGAACAAACTATTTCAGCAGCCTTGACTCTCAAAAATGATGTTTGTATTTCACTAAATTGCTTTATAATTTGCTGCCTGGATGATGTTCAGAGACAGAGTTCCTTGGAGTGACTGAAACAATAAATTTCTGTAGAGCAGGAGCTGCAGGGATGTGTTTGGGGTGGATGGTGGTCATACAAAGTGCAGGACTGTGACACCAGAATCCAGCGTTCAGGTCCAGACTCCTGATTGTGGTTAGGTTCAGGCAACGAAAGTGTTTTGGTTGAGGTTCGAGAAATGTTGTGATTTCAGTTAAATGCTCAAAAAAAAAAAGTCTAATGTCTCAAGTCACTGCTGACTTTTTCTGTCTTTTTCCCCGACACATTTCTATCCATCCAATAGTTAAACTCTGGTCTGTTGAAGCTTGAGACAAAATATGAAGAAATATCAGCAGAAAGTCGGCTGAGCTAGAGAGGAGCAGAGCTGAAAACAGTCTGTCAGGAACAAATGAGGAAGTCTTACCCAGTTTCTTGAGCTGTATGTTGTGTCCATGTTGGCTCAGTGAAGATAGAGGAGTGACAGTGAAGACAGTTGTTGTTGAGCTCAACTTGAAATTGTACTGTAGTTTCAGAGTTGTCGTACTTTCTGATATAGATGTTGTTGTTACAGAAGATAAATCTGTAAATGGAGGGATATGTTGTATTTTGTAATAACTGACAGTTTGTTTCCACCAAAGACAGAGACGCAGTCCTCAGTTCAGGTTGTCAGATGGGAATGAAGTTTTTCTAAAGAGGCAGCTTATAGAGCCAAGATGTTGACGATGATGTCATCATTCTAGAATGATGGTCATAACTGAGCATTCTCATCATGTGTTCTAGATCCTCCAAATTCAAACAAAGGTTTTTTTCTATCAACCATTTCAGCACAAACACCCACAGACAGTGTCTAAAGTTGCAACAGAAAATCAAAATAATGACTTTAAGCTGAGGGGAACTGAGCTGATGATAAATCTGTCTGGTTTTGTCTCGGAAACAAAAAACAAAACAAAAAACAAACAACACAGAAAGTGCAGGATTATAAGTTATTCTTCATGAATTCTTATGTCAAAACAATTAGTATTTATCATTGTACTGTTGCATTTTTACTTCACCGCAGCTAACAGCAACATAATAGCAGACATCAGGGTCACTCACCGGAGTTTCTCAATGTTAATGACTCGACTCGTTGACTTGTTCGTCAACCATAAGCGTTTGTTTTTGCCACTGACAGGCTCAGGTTGTTAGAACAAATGTCTGATGACATTATAGAAAGGATCCCGACAAAATACCTTTCAACTCCCTACCCGACAACTGAAGCTCTGGAAACAAGTCTGAAGTGAAGACAGGTGATGATGGACTCAGAGGTCATGACCTTCAGTCTTTGAGTTTGTGTGTAAAACAGGATAATAATAGTATTTGTTACAAACACCAACAACTGAACTGAATGTGCTTTGTGAAAATGGGTGAATTCAGCGGCTTGAACTGACTGTTCAGAGCAGAGGTGAAGTCCTTGAACTCAGCAGAAGTGATTCAAGAAGAAAATATAAAATCCAGTCAGTGGTTGTCAACAGCTCCTCCAACACAAGAGTTTCCAGATGAACAGGAAGCACAGAGTGACCTCTGAGACCTTCTTTACCCGAGTTCACCCTGAGAAGCACTGGATGGGAAAAAACATGCACACATACATTCAGGATGGTTTACACTCCACAATGACCAGCAGGTCAGGTCCTCCATGTGTGAGTGATTTACATAATGTTTGGTCGACTCCTGAAATGCTGCAGAGTTCATGGTCGGATGTCCGAACAGTTCTGCATGTCCTGGTCTGAAGAAGCTGAAGAAACATACTGTGAATACTAAGATTAGTCTTCGCATTCTGCTGCTTTTACAGTCATTTTAAATCAGATATGTGTTTGAAAACTGAAGTCCTCTGACCACACCGAGCCATTCTACTGTGTGTGAGAGAGTCTTCAGAGCTTTGGTGAATAAATGGAGTGAAGAATAAAGAGGAAAAGAAAAACGGACTGCTTCTGAATGAACAGAAGATGCTGACAGGGCAGAACTTCTCTGCTTTCATTTATTGGAGTTGATAACGAGATCAGTCTTCAGAAGCAGTTGATGATCTCAGCTGGACCTCCGTTCAGTAACACTCAGCACTGATTCATGTTCACTCAGAGGGTTATAGATTCAGGGTCAGCTGCAGTTCATTTTCTGAGTGCAGAATCAATCGTGGTTGTGATGTCTCTGATAGTTTGATATGAGTCAGTCAGTGACACAGAAGGTGTGAAAGGTTCTGAAGAGGAACCTTTAGAGATTTCTCATCCTGAATCACGAGGCTCAGAGACCGACCAGTGTTTTTACCATCATCTTCTACAGTCCACCTGAGCTACAGCTGCCCCAGTGTGTGTCCTGTTTGTGGACTCATGGTTTTCCTTCAGCACCGTCCAGCAAAGGACACTGATGTGATGCTGTGCAATGCAGTTCACTGTGTTTAACCCAGTCCATCTCCTGACCCCTGTCAGCCTCATGGAGCTCAACCTTAGACCCCCTGAGTCTTTATGACATTTAATCAGCCTGTTTCAGGGTAGTTTGGCAGTTTAAGGCATCTCCTGAGATGTTTGATGTTAAAGAGTTGCAGTAACAGATGATGGTTTGCAATTTTGGATGATCAGTACCTTCACAGCAGATTTTGGGGAAACAGAGAGGTGCTACAGGAGAGAGAGCAGACATGTAAGTCAGAGGAAAGAGTTTAAGGGCGACCAGAGAAGAAACATGACCAGACTGAACATGGATCAGACTGATGAAGGAGAGTTTTCTCCTCTGTTATCGTTCCTGTTTCCTCATCCTGCTCTCTCTCTCTCTCTCTCTCTCTCTCTCTCTCTCTCTCTCTCTCTCCCTCTCTCTCTCTCTCCTCTTTTTCTCATCTCTCTTCAGATGTGTGTGTTGCAGAGGTGTGTGAAGGTTGTCCAGTCTGTCTGTGGTGACACACTCTTGACATGATCAGACTGCAGAGGAATGTGGACGATGTTTCCTTCTGAGAGATTTAGTGCCAACTATTAAATATCTGTGACATAAACTTCAGAGTGAGTTCATACTAATGGACCTGAGCACAGTTAACATTTTGTTCTGTCCAAGGACAAAATCTGAACTTGTTTTTAAATCACTGCAGTGTCCTTCTGTCTTTAGAAACAGTTCAGATCACCTGCATCCATTAATCCATCCATCCATCCATCCATCCATCCATCCATCCATCCATCCTGCAGCAGTTTCTTTGTCTCTTAGTGTGAGGAGAGTGCTGTTGTTTGGTGTTTGATCTTGGTTCCTCATCTTCCTCCTCTTGGCTTGTCTGCATATCAAAGCCTCCAGCTGGAGCCCTGCCTGCTCTCCCAGACCTCAGTCAGCGTGTTGAACGTGTTCTTTGCCCTTCATGTGATCTGCTGTTGATCTTTGTTTCTGAATGAGGAGGATGGTGGTGTTTAATGTTGGGGTTTTGAGAATACTTTGACACTCTCACCATAGGATTGTATGTGTCATGTGGTCACCCAGCAGGCTTTCTAATTTTTATGCAGCTACTCTTCCTCATTTTTTTCTGAAAGAGATTGTGGGGAAACAGATGGAGGAGTTTGTGGTGAAAATGAGGAACCAGAAAAGCAGTTGTTCAATCATCTTTCTTTCAGTGTAACAGAGTGAAGAGTAAAAGTGTTGAGGAGCAGCAGGAACAAGACAAGAAAATAAACCTTCTGTGGTGAACTGAGACCCGTTAGATGCAATGATGAATGGTGACCCCACCTTAAATGATGAGTAACCCCACCTTTAACTCAGTTTGTGCAAACTGATAATGACAAATGTAGAACTTCTCTGAAAGACTGAAATGAGTTTGATTTCTAGCATAATGCTCAGAGGCTGCTGCACAGCAAAGGCACAATGCTGGGAAAGACTCAGCTTCTAGTCTAGTTTGTTCTGTTGAGTCCAGAAGCTATTTGTAACCAGAGGTGGACATTGTTTGTGTTTGTCTGTCCTGCCACTCACTGACTGTTTCTGTCTGATGGTGACCTGAGTCAGCGCACTCTGGCCCCACCCCCAAGCCCCACTAAATCCATTAGCTTCCAGCATTTGATTAAACATGGCCATCGATTCCCACAGGAAATGAGTCAAGTTCAGCATCACCTGATCAGAGCATTCAGCTCCCTAATGGAGAGAGAGAGAGAGAGAGAGAGAGAGAGAGAGAGAGAGAGAGAGAGAGAGCAGGGGTGGAGAGAGGGATTGTGGGAGTAGGAGTTCACAGTAACAATGGAGGGATGAGAGGTGGGAGAAGATGAAACAGCTTAATGTCAAATACAAACACACACAGTGAGAAACATCCAGCAGCCTATTGTTCCTGAGTCATTGGCAGCTTCCAGCAGCCTGAGGGCTTCACATATTGTTGCTTCAGCAATGAGGAGTGAAAATGTTTAAACATAAAGGCTGCTGATTTTATATCTGCTCTCTCGACAAAGGACGCTGAAAATTCATGAACCTCATTTATTTCTGCTGTACTTCATATTCTGCAGACGCCTTTTGCTCCTGCTTTTACAGTTCAAAATGTTCCATTATGTCCCTTTATTGTCAGATTTAGATGCAAATTCTCTGCTATATCGCTCAACATGATGTCTTCCAATGATGTTGAAAGAAAAAGGTGTATATCATGTTGTTGACTGTGGTTTTAGGGTTGATGAACTGCATTCCAGTGGCTGATTTGCTGAGAGCTAAAATCTGAGTGGACACAGTGACAGGTGAAGACACACTATGTGTCCCACCCAAGGTTCACTCTCCACTGATTGTTCAGCATCAGGGTCTGTTGTTTTAATGTTATGTGTCGTGCTGGCAGCGTCAGGAGAGGCTCCAGGAGTGGATGTGACCCACAAAGAGGTGAAGGGAGACACAGCAGGCAGGAGGCCAGGAGAGAGAAACACAACACAATCCTCTGCCAAGGTTACACACCTACACAGCTGCACACACAGACACACTGCCAGAGGTTACTCAGCTGGCTGCCATAAAGATTCCCACTATTAAAGCAAGTGAATGGCATTAGCAGCCTCTAGCCATGGCAAAGGACAAGGAGCAGCCTGTCACAGCAGGAGAGGCCATGATGGGAACAGTGAGGGAGCAAAGAGTCATAATCTGTCCCAAAGGTAAGATTTAAGACTGGCACCGGCAGAGATGGAGGTTTAAACATGACATCCAGCCACTGTGGAGCTGACGACAGCTACAGACGACTCCTCTCTGCTACTTTCTGCCACCTCCTCATGTTGTGATGGGGCTTTAAAAAAAAGAAAGGGACCCATATTGGCATCTAGTTTTCTTCTTCAGAGAAAAGTGTTAGAGTAAAAAGGTCAGTTGTGACAGCCAGTCAGTGATGATGCATCATAGATTTACATCTGAGTCCTCAGCAGCTGTTTCCAGCAGATCAACTCAAACACACTGAGTGTAGCTTCATGTCCAGCATGAAACAGCAGAGAGCAGAAGCAAGTGATTGGCTCTTAGAGAAAGTCCAGCATCAACATTTGAGTTGAAGGACCAAACCAGAGATCAGTGGACAGTGAACGCTGACTTGTATTCGTCAGGTGACCAGAAACATGTTGCTCTGTGTCTGCTGGATGGCCTCTCAGTGAATAACTTTAACATGACAGCATAAATATTCCCTCAAGCTGTTCTATCAGCAGCATCACAATGTTTCCTCTCCTGTGTTTAGATGATGGATATGTGATGAAGTCAGGAGGCCTCGTCCTCTCTGCTGGAACTGAAATGTAAATGCTCATCGAGCAGCTCTAAATACATGTAATCCAGCGGAGCCCTGGGGGGGCAGCATTAGAGAGGGAGATGAAACAGACCCTCAGTAAAGAGGCCACACAAGGCTGACTGCACTTCAAAAACATGACGCTCATTGAGTTCACACCAACTGTATCGTCATGTCTTTTGTAGAGGATGGACGACTGTCAGCTGTTGAAAGCACAGCAATGAACAAGAAGCAGGATTATTGTGGACATATTTAAATGTAACATGGTGTGTGACTGCTGAAATGAAAGACTGTTTAAAGTCATTTATTTAGCTTTTAGCTCCAGAAGTTGGAGAGTAAAGAAACAGATCCAGAGTTGCTGCTTTTCTCTGATCGTCCCTGTTTGAGTCCTGTTGATCAAAGTTGTCCTTTTCTCTCCTTGAGAAGAAATGGTTTGCAGAGACAGTCAAAACTATTTTCTTCTTCATCTAATTTATATTTCTGCCTGTTTTTGAGTTCTCTGTGTTTCAAATGAAGGTTGGGAGTGATGGAGGAGCTTTCCCAGCTTTAAAGACACTGTTACATTATTTCACTGCTCATTATTGGACTTTTCTGCATCGTTGATGTGTTCATTGGACAGAAAGAGTTTTGCATTAATGAGTGGAACATGAAATATCAGCTGCTTGTCTGTTCTGGTCTCTCAGTTAAATATTGAATCAAGTTTCTGCTTCTCAGATGAATTCATCAGGTCGTTAGTGGAGACTGATTTCATCTGATCAGGATGGTGATGTCATCTGATGGATGTTGTTCTTACTGTGCTTGAATTAGTTTTCACAAGTCTTACAATTAGTTGAAATGGACATTTACATGAAATATAAATCAACTGAACCAACTGTTAATCATCTGTCTGCAGGAAGTTTATCTCTTCTTCATCCAGTTCAATCTGAAGACTTGTTCCGACATCTTTTAATGTTGGTTTGCATTCGATCCTTCAGTTCTCTGAACTCATAATCGCCACTTTTGTCACTTTGTGAGGCAAATGAAAATCTTAAATGATTGTGATTGGTTGAAATCCTGCCAATTCAAATTCATTGTGTTGATGAAAGCTCTGTGCAACACTGCGCATATTTTCCAAAGTGCACACTTACATTCTGCGAGGACCCTCAACCTTTCTCTTGACTCTTAATTTGACTTGATGACCTTCATTTCCACATGTTGAAAGCTGCTTTGTTAATGAAGTCTAATTATACTGAAGTGTGAGGTGAAAGCTGATTCTTCCATGTCTCCATTGTTGAGAGGCTTTAGATCAGATTGTCAGTTCACGGCTGACCATCTGATGTCCCCCTGAAACCATCTGGACAGACTCCAGATCTGTCTGGGAACCTGCAGCGACAGAGTTCAGGAGGAGAAATGATGTTCACTGAGTGAGATTCACTGACTGAACACTCACCAGTGATCAGATCCAAACATCCTGCACACAGTGTGAGAGACATGAGGGGTTGACTGGTTCTGAAATGTAGTTTCTGCTCTGAATGTATCTTCTCATGTTGTACCTCAATCAACGCTGGCACTGACCCAGCTCTCTGTGCACAGTGGATGTCCATTCAAGGAGAATGTGCAGAAAAAGAAAGAGCATGTTGCTGTAACCAGGTCACTTTGATCAGATCAACAGGAACTCAGTTCTCATGTGATGTTTCAGGTTTACAACAGTACAGAGAAATACATTTCCAGGAAGTGAACAGTTTCCCTTTGCTGCATTCTTTGTGAGATCATTGAAATGTCATTTTGAACCTTTCCAGTGCAGACCACTCTGACAGCTTCATGAAGATCCAGCAGAGACTCGGCTCGAATCGGCCCTGTGCCTGGTGTCCAGTGATCCCTGTAGCTCAGCCAGGCTCAACCTGAAGAAACAAACTTGTGGGATCATCACCTGAAAGGTGAAAGAGATTGTGTGTGGGTCCACTGGACAAAGAGCAGAGACTGATCTGATGGAGGCTTTTTGACCTTGACTGAAGAAACTGAAACATGGGAAGTCTTCTCTGTGGTGAGGAACACATTAGAAACAGTGGAGGTGCAACTCAATGCACTGTGCACTGCTTTAAGTACAGTGTTCCTGTTCTTCAGGTCGTCATTGGGTCACTGGATACATGTCACTGGGTGTTATTTGCTCTGCTGTCTCAGCTAATGAGTTCATTTCTGCTGATACACTGATGAGTGTTGGACCTCTGCCACCTGGAGGGCTGCAGTTTGGGAAAATGTCTCATTGGACTTTACGGTCCGACATCAGCAAAGTGAGCTCAGTGCAAACTTTCTACAAATAAGGGAAACAAATCTCTGCTGTAAGAAGTTTTGTTTTTTATTTGGAACATATTTGTTCCATATTTACATCTTTCCTTCCTTAAAGTGTTCTGCATCAGTAAAATCACCAACTGTTTATGGCACGAATTGGTTTGAGCTTTGCAGAATGACAAATCTGCTCCACAACAAACGCTGGAAGTTTAGTCAATGGAGTTGAAAGATTTCACTGTGTGATGCAACTCTTTCTGAACGTTGAAGAGCAGGAAGTGACGAGCACATTGTGTCGGTGTTCAGGCGGTCAAGAGGAAGCACAGAGCAGCTGTTGGCCTTGTGTTGTGTGTTTGTTATCAGGCTGCAGGAGATGCTGGATGCTCTTATTTTACACAGAAACCCTCAGACTGAAACTCTGGAGCAGGTTGGACTTTGGAGAGAGATACATGTGATTAATGAGAGCTGCTGGCAAGAGAGTACACACAAGAAGTGCTCTCTCACTCTGTGTGTGTGTGTGTGTGTGTGTGTGTGTGTGTGTGTGTCTGTGTGTGTGTGTGTCTGTGTGTGTGTGGTGGGATAAGGTGGGATGCGTCATGGCTGACTAACACAGATCAGCCGCTGGTCTTCTCTCCACCTCAGAGGATCCTGTTCATCTTCTGTCTTAAACTCTCGCTCTGTTCTTCTTCTCTTCTCTCTCCTCTCCAGCGTCGGATTCTTTCTCCCCACAGAGCGCCTCCATCTTTTTGTGTCTTTCTGTATTCAGTTTGCATGATACCAAAACCTGAACAACACATTCCAGTGAAATGTGGAGGAAAGTCAGAGCAGATCGCTCCAAACAGCTCCGCCAGCTGTCCATTTCTAAAACACCTCATGATTTTGTCTCAAAACTCCTTAACTGTGAGGTTTAGAGCAAAACCTTGAATTCACTGTTTCAAGTTCATCTTTTAATGTGCGGTAGGTCCATTTCTGCCTGAAGTCATTCGCCATGATTTACTTTTTTTCTTTTCACAGAGCAGTGGATCAGCCTGACCTCGCTCTGTGCAATTCCAATCAAATTCTGATTAAAGATGCACACATCTGCTCTTAGTGGTCATGCGAATCAAGATTGTAAATTCTAACCATTTTCTTCAAAAACGACTAATTTCAATGATTGTGCAGCCTTGTTCAAGGATGATCTCTGTTATTTCTAGTTTTATGTGCAGTCGATGATAAATGACTTGTTAACTTGATGCAGTGCAGCACCTGGATGGTTTCCTACCTGTCTGTCAAAGACATCTATTGGTTAACGAGCTGTTCATTGCTCCGCATCATGAGGTCCTGCTGGGAGCTCTGGGAAGTTTAACAAGACAGTTTAACACCAGCAAACAGGACGAGTGAAGACAAGGAAGGAGCTGCAGGGTGTGTGAGTGGAAAGATGACAATAATGATGAAGAGGTGATAACAGAGAGTGAGTGGCAGTGAAACTCTGTGGTTCTTAGTTCAAATGTTCACATTAAAAACTTCATCATTCAGAACTGCAGAGGAAGGAGAAATAACTGAGACACACAGAGACAGACAGGTGGGACAACAAAGACAGAAACAGACGAGTAAATGCAGAGAGACAGTGTTCAGTTATTGTGTGAATCTACTGAACTCAGATCAGTGCTGCTGGGTGATTTGAATGTTGGAGGAAGAGCTTTGGAAGAACAGACAGAGTGACAGCAGTGGTGTTACTCTGAGAGCCAATCACACACTGTTTATCCTCTCATCTCACTCTGTCATTGGTTCAGTCGTCTGCTGAGAGAAAACCTGTTCTGTTTTGATTGACGCTGACAGGAGATCAGATCCAAACTCTGAGCAGAGAAAATGCTACAAACATCATCTGCAAACTTGATGTGTCTCTCCTCAGACAGACAGACAGACAGACAGACAGACAGCAAACAGAGTGAAGAGGGTTAGTCAGGATGGTGTTTGGTGCTCTGAGAAATCAGCTGGCTGATCCATCATCTGAAGATAAAATCTACTGGACTGTATTCACATGAATCTGCATTATGTTTAAAGTGGAACGACACTACAAAGGCTCCATGAACGTCTTTACAACAACCAGATTAACATTTAGCCTTTCAGCAGGGTTCAGTGGGAGTTGGATTTTACACAGTCGCTCACATTTATTGAGCTTCAGCCCACTATGAACAAACTGTGTGTGTATATCAGTGTGATTCCTGGAAACCTCAAAGCAGGAAATAGCTCTGCAGTGAAGTGGACCATTATGATGAAATTCTGGAGAATAAATTCTCATGTTCTTCTTGGTTTTCACTTCCAAATGAGTGGGTTAGACTGGGCCAAACTGCACCTTGTTAAAGTCAGTCTGAGGCTTGTTTTTATTTATTTATCTATTTTATGGCCAGAGCAGATTCATTTGTGAAGCAGTGCAGCAGATATCTGAGCTCTGAGTGAACACAGATTTAGTTCACTTCATAGATACCGTCTGCTAAAATCCATCAAGCTGGATATAAATAGTGTGATTTCCTCTTTGACGTCAGTCTCTGTTTGTGCACTGATTGTTTTAGTATCCACTCTATAATACACACACACACACGTTACCTTCAAAGACATCACGGCTTTGAGTATTTCTTCAAACACATGGATGTATTCAGACAGCAGACCCTGTACTGTCGATGGGAGCTGGTCTGAGATCATCTGTAACAGTGTCTGAAATGCCACTTCCTTGGAAAAGATAGGAAAGGAAATAGATGCATTAGAGACGAGGAGACAGAAAAAGGAGAAGCTTCATGTCCACCCTGATCTTTTTTTAACGACTGACTGTGATTATGATGTTTGATTAGGATGTTACTGTGGCTCAATGGCCCATGAGACTCTGTAATGTAGTGAGAAAATGGAAAGGAAATTGTCTTTTCTTCACAATATTCCTCTCGAGCTCTTTCACCCTCCCCCCAAATATCACTGTCTGTGGATTCTCTCAGTCTGCACTGTGGATGAATGTTGACATGAAGTGATGTTTAGAAGCTTCACGTTCACATTGATTGGATGCATGATGTGGACTGACTGAACCAAGCAGCCCAAAGCTCAAATTATCAGACTGATGAGCAGAAGGTTTGTTAGATGAGATGATGAAGAAGTTCAGCACTTGGAAAAAGTGTTTTTCAGCCTGTCTGACAATTCAAGGCAATAAAAACTTTCAGCACTCACAAATGTTCACACAGCTTTAGTACTGAGGCTGAAAAACTCATTTCCTGATCAGCTTTGACATTTTCTGAGATCTTCATTTGTCATCATTGAGTTTAGGCTGTTTGTCATGTTTCTGTTCTCATCTTCATCAGCTTCGCTTTCCTCCTTAAAACAGTGAAACACATGACACAAAACACTGATGTGATCTGAGGAATAAGGAGCTGATGAATCCACTCACTGTTTGTCTGCTGAGGCCGTTTTCAAAGATCGGCCTTTTCATTCTGACTCACTGTGGCGTTCAGAGTCGTACAGTAGTTTCCTCTTAATCACTGTCTCGTGGGTCTTTATCTGCTTCTGGCTGCTGCACTTAAAACTTTCAAAGGTTTTCATACTGAGCCACCTGTGAGTGTTTGGAAATACAAGCATAGCCCACTCTGCCCGATCACACGTTTGTTTTCTGTGTGAAGTATTCAGCTTCTTTCTGATAGAAGAACCATCTTCAATATCTGAACCACCCACACAAGTTTTTCTTCCTGCTGTCAGAATGTATGAGGGGTCACAGTTCAGCACGGAGGAATATGCATTTTTTCTAAAAATAAAATATCATGCGCGATGCTGTATAATGTCAGACAGCAATGAAATATTTTTATTTGAAGAATTAAATTGTATTTCTCGTTTAACTTATTTAAGTTCTGTTTGCTGCACACACATATTCACTCCTTGACGTGGTTAATGTGCTGTAGACTGTACTTTAACTGTGCAAGCTGTGTGTAACTGATCAGGGCTGCTTCTTGCTAAATGCAGCGTTGGCCCCTCTGCTCCTCACAGTCTGTTCTTGGTGCTGTGTTGAAGGGAGGACACTGAATTAAAAAGGCTTGTTTTCTGTAGCTGAATCGTTCCAGTCCTCAGCCTCCTCCTTCATTAGACTGTGTTGAGTTTGACCAGTTGCTGCTTGTTTGTGTTATTTCACCCCATGCAGTGACAGCCATATGGTTAGTTTGTGTTTGTGTGATCAGTTGCATTCATCAGGTTCAGCTGCTTTTGGTGGCAGAGCTGCTGACAGCCTCAACCCAAAGATCATCAGAATAACTGCACACCAGACCTCATTTTCAGAATGCTAAAAAGGTCTGTGTGAGGGCTCCTGTGTTTCCTGCTGTAGGTGGTCTAATGTCAAAGGAGATGCAGACAGCAGCACAGGTTGTCATTATTCATTAGAGGAGGTCAGATTTGGCCCTGCTGTGACTCTTTAAATTTTGGTCAAGCGGCCTCTTTATTTCTGCTCATGCAGAACAAGCTGCTGTATGAATGCAGAGCAGTCTGTAGTGGGAGAGTTCTCACATAGAAGAAGACTGATGTGTGTTTCTGCCATGCTCTGAAAACACTCACATTTCCTTCTCTGTCTTCAGAATATATATTGAGCATTGCGTGTTGTGTTTGCAATTCTCAAGTGTAATTACAAGGTTTACAGGGAATTATCACTGCCTAAAGAAATATCGATATCTCTATATATGGAACCATCTGATGTTACAGCGTTTGCATTTGCTTCAGGCTTCAAAACAGTCGTCCACAAACCAGTGGGTGAGGTCACAGTGGCTGCATCCACTTATTTTCGACAGCCTATGGTTTAATCCCATAGCCTACCAATCGTATGGTTGCACATGTTGAGTGTGGATGCTGTTGCTTCATGTTTCTGTGGTTTCAGTCCTCCTGAGTGTTTGCTTCAACTTTAACATCATTCTAAACCAGTGAGACAGAAGTGTGATCACACACAGCAGAGACTGGACATTGTCCATAAGTTGATGCTCTTCTCCTGCATGCACACAGAACATGTTCTGTTGTTCTTTTAAGAGGATTCTGTGGACAGATGAAGTTCAGGACTGTTCCCCATGATGGAATTAAAGAGAAAAAAGCTCCTGCACAGTTTGAGAGTTGAGGTGATGGCAGTGTTTGACAGTTTTCAGGTAAAGCATAGAAGTTACACATCAGAAACACAGTTTGACAGGGCCAACAGGGTCAGTGGTCTTAATGTGGAGGGAGGGCTTGTCTGCCAGGAAATGTGGAAGCGAACGAGCTAACAAGTCTGCAGAGACTCAACAGGAGAATCGTCAGGAGACCAGATGAGGTCTCTGCTTTCTGTTCACTCAGTTCAGGAAATTCAGCTGAATCCAGCAGCTGGATGCAGGAGAGAGAAAGCCAAGACTGACCCGGTGTGTAGGTGGAGGGGAACATTAGAAAAGGTTGAACTGTGACTCGGTGTTGGGAAAGATGGTGAAGAAACAGCTGAGGAACAGAATGAGGGATCATCAGTTTGTCAGTTTGCTCACTAACAGGAAGGTTACAAATCTGCAGGTCAGCTTCTGCACCACATTTCTTTTCTGTGGAGGCTTCAGTGACTCCAACCTGACTGATCCACATTCACAGCACACAGGACACAGCCGTGAGCCTGTACAGCTCATTGACAGATACACTCAATAACCAACAAAACAGATGTGTCAAAAGTCAGATGATCTCAGAAGAAGTTGGCAGTTTGAATTCAATCCAGTGTCAGAAGTTATTTTGAGACTCAGGTACCTGTGTGTGTTTTCTGCCTCAGAGAACCAGGAGCCTTTCATGTTGGGTAGCCCAGGGATGTTGTCCTCTGTGCCATTCGAAACAGCCTTATCAAAGGTTTGCATCCATGTTGCGGGAAAACACACAAACATACTGTATACACACACCCTCTCCCACCACTCTGAGTTGGAGGAGAAACTCTTGCTCTTCCTCTTTTCTTCTGTCTCCAGTAATTCACTGTGTTATTTTCCCTCTGACACACAGCAGCATCAGGAAATGTCATCACAGCTTCACTGTCAAGTTAAACACAAGTAGACGATCCAAACACAATAAGAATCTGAATAATTTATCTTAAAATTGTATTAAATGCCAGTAAGTATATTGAAAATGATAATTTAATGTCATCATGTTGAATAGCAGCAGTAACTTTTCGATCACGTGACACAGAAAGGGAGACAAGCTGAACCAAGAGAGGGAGAGATTCAGTCCTCTGGCCGCCGTGTTCAAACCCTCGATGTCTGTGAGCTGCATGAAGAATGGTGGTGTGACAGTTTAATAAAGTTAAAAGGTCTCTGCTGTGCAGCTTCAGATCTACACTTTAAGCTTTCATGGTCAGACATCTGTCAGAGCAACGCAAGACAGAGAGGAGGAGGAGGAAGAGGAGAGTGTGAGAGAGTCACCCGAGAGAGAGAGAGAAGAACATATCTGCCCTTGAAACATGATCAGTGTTTCACGTATTCAATGGAGGCAGAGAAATATTTACACACACACCACAGACTGCACACAGTGAGCTCACACAGCTGTCCTGTTTACTTTTTCTATGCTGGAAATGATGCTCAACAGAAATGGAAATAGACAAATTAGAACAGGAAACTATTTGAGCTTCTGTCCTGCGTGGATGCTCTGACAATGACAGAGGTGCTGTTTACAGCTTCCATGTTGCTGCTGACTGTGACCATGATGCCATCTGTGATGCAGCGGAGCCCCAGAGATCATCAACAAGAAGCAGTGAAAGCTGTTCTGGAGCCCGACAACCCCCCAGACTCTCTCACACGCAGCGGTAAACAGCGCTTAACGACAGGCCCACTTTAATTATTTATGGGTTACAAATCATTTGGCAGTCATTAATGAATATTTGATCATGTGAGCTATTCCAAAGTAACCGGGGGATGCTAAATATTACCAAGATGTTAAAAATGAACTGACACTAATGCTTTGATTTCAGCTCTGAAACAAGTCTGAATAATAAATATCAGCAAACAGCAGCTTGACATTATTTCTGGAGGACAGCTCTTTACCTTCAGAGTTCATCAGTCACATGAGGACACAGAGCCTGTGACGGCCAGGAATCAATGGATTTATCTGTCGCCTTTTGTGTGAGTGCTGTAGTGTGAGGATTGTTTGAGCAGCACACAGCAACACGTTGGCCAAACATTCAGATGCTCCACGCTGCAACACTGGAGTCTTATTTAGTCACACTGAATCTCTTTTCATTAAATTCTCTCTGGCCTCACAGATCTCTTTCCACTCCAACCATGACTGTACTAATAGAGCCGATTTGGCCAATCTCAGGCAGCTGAGAGGTGAATCAATTAGCTTCTTTTGTCTTCCCACAGGAACACAGTACCTAGAAGAGCACACACCCTGACCAAGCATATTGGATTCACTTTAACACTGCTCTGATGCTGGCAGGCAGCCTGGATGGTGTGAAGTGCTGGATGGGGAGGAGGAGAGAGAGGGAGAGAGGGGGGCAGAGTGTGGAGACAGTGTGAGGGGAAAAGGATGGAAAGAGACAGACTGAGAGACAGAGTGCAGAGACAGAGCAGAGAGGAGAAAGAGAAGAGAAAGAAGAAGGAAAGTGAATCGTTTCTTTTCCATTTGTGATGAGACATCAGCAGGAAGTGAAGCTCTGCAGCACCTTTCTATTGTTCTACGTTCTAGAAGTGACTCTGTGTGTTTCACTGTCTTGTGCCAAACATACACTGTGTTTCACATCAGTGTCCTGAATATGAACGAGAGACTGAAGACAATGACTGAATGCATCATTGTGAGATAAACTGTGACACCTCTGTTGTTTCCACAGAGCAGACAGTGAGAAATGATCTGTCTCACCAGAGTGTCCCTTCACTATTACTGAGTGCTTCTCTTTACGCTCTTCTTCTTCTCATTCAGTTCATGTGGAGTTTATTTCCTGTCCTGAATTTGAAACTGCTGCTGAAATATTTCTTCTCAGAGCAGAGACTTGGGAGAAGTTGTCTTTTCAACCTGGTGATACTGTGAATTCTTTCACATGGTAGAAATTACTGCCCGCCGTCTGCAAACGAACAGATTTCTCATCTGACTTTCTCTCCCATTCTGATCCTGGCAGCTCTCTAAAAGTCTAAACCCAGAGACTCTCATCAGATCACACACAGTCATCTTGGTGGGTAAACAACAGGTGACTACTTCCATCTGATGAACACAGTCAGTGAACTGTGCTGTCTGCTGATGTGTCTCATCACTGAGAGATCCATCAAGATGACGAGAGGATGAGAGCTGGAGATTTAGTCTGATCACACTGAGATTCATCAGCTGCTTCTGCTTCCCTCCTCAGCTCAGCAGCTCATCCACACACACACACACACACACACACACACACACACACACACACACGTACAGACACGCTGTGTGTGACTCCATGTTTGTAACACTGAGTAACACTGCAGCTACTGTGAGCTCTGTGAGAAAGAGGATCCCCACCAGCTTTCTAAGAATAACTCAGTCACATAAAGACCTTTGACTCTGTGTTACTTCTCTGCTTGTTGCATATTTCATAGGTTGACAGGCTGTGTTTGCACACACACACAAACCAAGCACATCCAGAGAAAGTAAAGCAGCATCAGTGTGTGTCAGAGATGAGATCCAGCATGTACTTTAACCACTGAGGTCCTCTGAGGTGAGGAGCTAAGTGATATTTGATGACAGGTTGTAGTTGTTCTGTCCAGTGTGGACGATCAAAGTGTCCTTGTCTTCTCTGGCTGCAGCTTTAAACAGGTGAAGTGCTGTGGAGGTTGTGCTTCAGTGAGTCGGACATCTTTTAGCTGTCAGAGATTCAACCTCGACCTCTGAGAGCCTTTGACAGGATGAAGATGTCACTGATGGAGGCTTATTTTCTTCTCTTAGACTGAGGCCTTGACCACACTTATGCAGATATTCAGCCAAACAAACCTCTTCCTCTGCGTTTGAGCCTCTCGTTCACATGCAAACAGCATTTTAGGTCACGGAAACAGATTTTTTAAAACACCTCCTGAAGTGCAGATTTTTCAGGACTCCACTTTCTGTGTATCGTTGTCGTTGCAGCCGCCTTCTCATGACACAGATGTCTCCTGTTATGTTCTGGATTTGTTTCTGGGTAAAAAGATGGTTTCCTCTGTGATGTGAAACCTTCATCCAATGCTGCTTCATGACTTTGAATTGATCACAAAGGGACTCAGTGTATGGGAAGACAGGAGCCCACAAGTAGAGATCTGTTGTGTAATGACATCAGGGAAGAGCTTTAAATGTGTTCACTGAACACGTTTATTAAGACCTCTGAATATCCACACTCATCCTGGAGGCTTAATGGCTTTTGGGACTGCAGCAGCATCAAGTATCTGACACTTTGCACACAATATCACACAGAATAAAAACAGACATGAAATCAAAGCATCAGAATGTCTCTGGAATGAATTTGTTTGGCTGATCAGGGCTTGTCTGACAAGAATAAAATGCAAATATTCAATGTGTGGATTTTAAGGTTGTATTAGACCCTGTGTGTTCTGGCTCTGTTTGAACAGCTGTTTTTTCTGGACTCTTTAATGGTACATAGAAAATGCTCTTTGCTCATGTTTCCTTCCATCTGTTGATGTGATTTTTCATACTGAAATAATGTGGATGAAGTGTTTGTGTGGCATGAGCTTATCTGATGATCCAGCTGTTGGCCGAGACTGAGAGAGAGAGAAGTATGACAGAGACTGATGGTGAATCCATGAACTACAGGCGAGAGGTGAGGATAAGGAAGGACTGTGCAGCAGAGAAAGGGAAGTACAAAGAAGGAATTAAGGATGTCAAGAGCTGAGATAAGCTTGATTCCTGAGGGATCAGAGCTGTGCAGAGAGAAAAGACTCGATGCTGAGATTCTCACTGACTCTGGCTTCTATTCAGTGACACCTGAGGATTTAAGTCCTGTTTGACACCAAAGCTTCATCTATTCTCAGTCTCTGAATTGTTAAGTTTGAAGAACTTTACATTTTCTGAAAGACATTTCCCCCAGAGACTTTTCTCCTCTTTGACGATGAAATTCAATTTGAGCCATAGATCAGACTGAGCTGAGAACAAGCTCTCCAAGTGGTGGAAAGATGGAGAATTTCCCCTCAACTCCTCTGCAGGCAGCTGCTTCACGGTCACAGCTTGGATCACATTTCAGGGAAAGCAGGCAGATGTTTCAGCACCAGGCTCTCCAGAGATGTGCAGCAAAGCCGGAGAGAGAGGAGCAGAATCAAAGCGTCAGATGTGTGTCAGACTGTGAGAGTTTGTTAGAATTTGACTAAAAAAGAGGTTGATATTTTTCGAGCGCTCTGGAAGTGACAAACAGAGGAATTTACTGTCTGCGGCTCAATATTGAAGAGGAAGAGTTCAGATGAGTTGATGTGTTGATGAGGTCAGTCCACATTGAGTCTTTAACCATTTATTGCCAATAGTTGTGGAGACTGATGGAGACTCTTGTGTTCTGTGACGCTCTCTAATGTCTCTCTCTCTTCTGTCTTGTCCTCGTGTCTCTTTGCTGCCAGCAGAGTCGTTGCCACAGGACCACACAGAGATCTGTCCAATAATGTGGCTCAACAGCAGAATCCGTCTTTGTTCCTCTTTCATCTTCCATCAGCTCCTCTGTGATGAAGCACACTCACACCAGTGAACCGCTGTCACTTCTATCAAAGGCTTCAGTAAATATAATCTGTGCTCACTGGAATAATTCATCCTCTCTCCCTCTGAAGTCTGTCTGGACTGTCTGCTGACTGTTAGTGGTCAGAGCCCGTCTGAGACTTGGACACTGTTCTGTCCACGCAGAGACATTGATCTCGTCAATCTTGTCATTCCTCTCTCTCTCTCTCTCTCTCTCTCTCTCTCTCTCTCTCTCTCTCTCTCTCTCTCTTCACTTTTGCTCTTCATCATGAACTTTTGCATGTTTGTCTGCTGCACACTTGAATGTGTAGGAAGCTGCCTGTCACTTTAAATTGCTTCAACATCTTTTCGTTCTTCTCTCATCATAATTGTTCCTGACCTTCATTCTTCTCTTCAGTTCTTGTTGACTTTTTCTGCAGTTGTTCTGTTACTGTGAAGGTTTCTGGGATGTCAGCCTGTGTTTTGAAGTCATGTCGTGCTCTCCACAGTGATCATCAAATGTTGCCCCATCTAATCTTAATTAAAAAAGCAGCTTTACTGCCTCTGTCTGTTTGCTAATAGCTCGTCTTTCTACTCACACTAATGTGATGCTAAACTTGTGACTATAAATCAATGTTGTCTCGGCTCAGTCCAGTGAGCCTCCATGGCTCAGTGAGCACGTGGCTTTTAGGGAACCATTGTTGGACTAATCTGATCTGATGACTGCCAGTAAACGTTGAAAGGTCTGGAATGGAAAGGTTGATTCATTTGCCAATTGAGCAAGATTCAAAGACTGATGTGATGGATATTAAAATACAAACAGGATCTATCAAATCTACCAAAGCTGTCTGGTCAAAGCAAACCTCCACATCCAACATGCTGACTCTATTGAACATGGCCGTCCTGATCAATTCATGACCTGAAAAATCTGACACTTGTTTCTCTGATGTGTTTGTGCACTGTAGAGTACAGTCACATGAAAGGATCACTGAGAGAAAAGAGGCTTCATGTGCTTCAGCTGCATCCCATCATCTGCTGTTTTGACACGCTTTTCTTCTTTTCACGCAGCACATTTCACAGATCAAAATGAAAGACTCTTGGAAAATATCCTCAGTGTGCAATGGGAATATGAAATCTCTCTTCACATGACTCACCTTGAGTCAGTGCTGGAGGAAGCTGTGTCAGCTGGCTGGGAGCTCCAAGCTGCTTATGTGTTTTGTAATTTCTGAGGAAACACGTTCTTCATAATAAGAGACAGACATTTCTTTATATTTGCATGAAGCTCTTCTGACATTCACTAAACAAGGAAAGTTTTGGTCTACAATCCAAACAGCTGCTGCTTTGATATCGTCCTGTTAAAAGCAGCTGTGTCTCAGGAGAAGAGTGTCCTCATAACATTTTGACTCACTTGTATTTTGGCTCCTGCACAACCAGCTGTTCCTAATATGCTCCATTATTTGAATAAATATTATAAATATGTAAGACCTGAAGCATTGAGTCTGCTCATGTGGGATGATGCTACTCTGCCTCTTGTTTCATTATTTGTAAAGTACTTGTTGCAGTAAGAATGTGGAGTTCACGTCTTCACATGAATCACATCAACATGATGACAGAGTGGAGACTGAAGGACTAATAGTTTGCATGTCCAGGATTGTCTGATCAGGTTAAATTGCTGTGTTGTGACTATGGATCAGTATGGAGCCCATTTTCCAACACGCTGTTCCCGGCAGAAGGACGCTGTGTTTGCTCTTCAGGGTGTTTGTGTGTCAGTGAGGATTCAGTGAGATAAAGTCAGAAAATAATTCCATCGTTTGTGTGTTTACACTGCAAACTCTTCTGCTCTGTCCCATCCTTCCTTTCTCGTCGTCTCTCTCTCTTTCACAGGTTCATTCAGGTTGTTCAGTCTCTGGGTTTGTATCCAGTTAATGATTTACTGAGCTGACACACTCCTGGACTGATTTGTTGCATTTGGAGTCCAGAGGAACCTTTGTGAGAGACGGACAGAGGCACAGAGACAGATAAAGACAGAGAGACTGTCTAATGTGATGGAGAGAAATACATTTGTCTCCCTCGAACAACAGCCACGTGTACTCTCTCAGCTTTTCTTCCTCCCACTCTGACCACAGGCTTTTGAAAATGAACCTTGATAAGCAGTGGCAGTTATTTATATGGTAATTCACCAAGAAACACACCACACATTAGAGGAACCTCAGTTTAGTGGAGTGGAAATGAGATATCCTGTGTGTGTGTATCTGTGTGTGTGTGTGTGTGTGTGTGTGTGTGTGTGTGTGTGTGTGTGTGTGTGTGTGTGTGTGTGTGTGTGTGTGTGTGTGTGCTGGTTGCTCCGCATCGACCTTGTGGTGATATTATTTGGGGTTGAAGGTGTCGTATAAGGAGGACGACTTTAAGTACACACACACATCCTCACATCTCCCGTTACAGCAGCCAGGTTTCTGAATCATGGTTTGGTCCAGACTCACCTCTCCTGTGTGCCAGGCCCTCAGCAGTGGATCAGATGTTGAATGATTCTTTCTCTGCAACATTCAAGATACTTTCAGTCTACTTGTAAAATAGTGAGGACCATATTCCACCTTTTTGCCAGCAGCACGTTACTGCAGAACTGCTGATGATTCTCTCCATTCATAAGACTGAGGAGCACTGACACACAACCTTTAATGAACCCCTGGCTGCACTGACCCACATGTCTTTGGACAGCTGGGGGACACTCACACAGACAAGTAGAGAACATGTGACACTGTTAGATTTCTTTAGTGGCTGTGTGGCTCGGTGGGCTGCTTCTGTTGACAGTGAGTGTCGTTACACTGCGAGTCTGTTGTTTCATCATGTACTGCATCACTGTCACTTATTGAAATGTATATTATTACACTGATTTATTACTGTTTTTTCTTTTGTTTTTTGGCTACTTCCTGGTGTTTTAGACACCAGATGTCTGATTAAAGGAAACATTATTTGACAGAAGCTTCCTGTTCTGACCTCAGGCTCTTTAAACAAAGTCTGATAAGCAGTTATTTATATGGTAATTCACCAAAGAGACACATCACACACAACTTGAATTTCAGATGAATGGAAATTACATTTGCCGTGTGTGCGTGTGGGTGTGCGTGTGTGCGTGTGTGCGTGTGTGCGTGTGTGTGTGTGTGTGTGTGTGTGTGTGTGTGTGTGTGTGTGTGTGTGTGTGTGTGTGTGTGTGTGTGGGTGGGTGGGTGACAATTATTTGATTAATCAATAAGTCAATCAACACTTAATGAACAGATAAAAATGTGAGAATCAGTCCGTTCTTTGTCATCAAAGCCAAACTCTCTCTGCTTCCTGCTTCTCAGCTCTGTGGACTTGCTGCTTGTCTTTGTCTCATGTGAGGAGCTGTCCACGGTGCTGAACCTCACTGTTTTCATCTTTTTGTCTCTTTTGCTGCAGAATGTTTTCACTTCAGCTTTCACTCAGTTCCAAGATGTCTTATTTTGACAGAGACTCATTTCCTGCCTCTTCCTCCCTCCACATAGCATCACCAAATAACCAAAACAACAATGTACCAGTTCAGTATAAACTATGTGCCTTCAGCCATGGCCTCCTTATTGACTGCAGGACTTTAGTTCCTTGAATTTGGCTTTCAGAGATTTTTGTTGTTGAAAGCTTTGTTTTGTCTGTGCTAAGTTGATTATTTGTGTCTCCTTATTCACCTAAATTAACCACTTATAAAGGCTGACGTGTGAATGCTCACCACAGTGGAAAACAGACTCCACAGTGAGAAACCTGCAGGATTATTTGGCAGGCGGCACCTTTGTTTCGTCTTATCTAAATGTTGCAGGGCTGAGTGTGTGGCTGTGAGTAAATCACTGAGATTATCAAACATGCACATGAGGTGTGTTTAACACCTTTCGAGGGCTCAGCGGTAATATCTGACATCCCTCAACAGCTAAAGAGCTAAAGACTGCCACACTTTGCTCATCTACATGTATGATTATCCCTGGCTTCCTGCATTAATCAATATTTTATAAACCTCCTATTGATTTCAGTGACAGGTGATCAGCAAACTAATGAGGCCCTTGATGTGGCTGTCAGACTGAACTGGTTCAGCTCCAGTTATAGTAAGATCTAAAAATAGCCCATTACAAGTCTCTTCACCTGCACTGTCGATGATGTTTCACTTCTGTCCTCCAACGAACAACTGAAGTGAACAGCTGTGGTTAATCTGTGGTTTTAAAGCAGAAGAACTGGCCGAGAAGTCACTCTTAGTCTGGTTCAGTGTTTTGGCAGCATTGTAACATCAGTGTGAATAAAAAAACATTTGTCAGCACAGCTGGACATTATCTCTGTTAGGATGTCCGTCAACTGGAGCATCCCAGCAGAGATAATGTCAGAGGGGTGGCCATGCTCACTTATCTTTCCTGTTTGATGTTTATCTAAGGCAGTGCACTGCGGCCCACCCATAAAACCCACGAGTGCCATCAGCTTCCAGCCATTTGATTAACTGTAGCCTTCAAGTCCAGCATCATGTGATCAGAGCTGCTGGCTTTCTGACAGGTGGAGAGAAGGATTGTGGGTGGAGGATTGACGTTTACTACAGAGGAATGGAAGGTGGGAGGAGATGAGACATCTTCATGTGATCTTCATAGATCACTGTAGCGTGTGTCTTATGTGTCTCAAACGTGGGACAGGTCTGTGGACACACTGACTGAAGCTTGACTCTCCACAGGTTGTTCAGCATCAGGGTCTGTTGTTTTAGTGTTGTGTGTCATGATGACAGAGTCAGGAGAAGCTCCAGGAGTGGATGTGACCCACAAAGAGGTGAAGAGAGGCACAGCAGGCAGGAGGCCTGGAGAGAGAGACACATATACAATCAACTGCCACACACACACACACACACACACACACACACACACCCACACACACACACACACACACACACACACACACACACACACACTGACACATGGGCAGATGTTACTCAGCTGGCTGGCATAAAGATTTCCACTGTTGAAGCAACCAGCTGGCATTAACAACCTGCAGCTATGGCAAAGGACAAGGAGCAACCAGTCACAGCAGGAGAGGCCAGGATGTGACCAGTGAGGGAGCAGAGAGACATAATCTGTCCCGAAGGTAAGATTCAAGACTGGCACCGGCAGAGATGGAGGTTTAAAGTAACAACCTGGCTCTGTGGATCTGACTCAGCCCCAGAGGAGGGACACTGGTGAGACGAGGCTGAGAGAGTGGACCACATGGTGACACAGGATGTTTTATTCAGGACTTGCAGAGCTCTTACAGAGAACCTTTTACTGTGCTGTGATCAGTGTCGTCCCTCTGCTACATGCTCTGATAGCCCTCTGGCATCCTGCCTGGAAGGACGACACGCGGACCAGACAGCTGTTAGAGGAAAACTGATGTTCTCAGCGGCATCGCCTCTGACTGAGGTCTGAAGTTTGCTGTTTCAAAGCTTTGCGGAGGCAGTTTACTGTATGTGAAGATAGTTAGCTATTATCTATCCTGCACACTAATGTTAGCAGTTTCTGCACTTTTCCCCAGTGAATGTTTGTTTTTGTCGCTCATTGAACAAAATAATGTGCAGGACGAGAAGTGTGTTCATGTTTGTAAGTCAGGTAAGAAGAAGGAGACTTTAGCAGAAAGCTGATGTGGGTTTTTGTTCAGAGTCTGTGGCTCTTATGTGGCGGGCTGCTGTCTGACAGGTTTTTGTTTGTTTGTTTGTTTGTTTGTTTGTTTGTTTTACTTCCCACATAATTTAAAATCAACACATCGTCTGCTATGGCAGAACGGTGAAATTTCTACCTTTCACAAAGTTTTTGATTGGCTGTATGGAAACAAGTATTTGGACAGAAGTGATGAGATTCTGTCAATTCAATGCAAAAATAAAAGGAGAGGGGGGCGTCCATAAGTCACCAAGACTGAGAGATTCATGCAAAGCAGCACATTAAAGGTGAATCAGCTCAGGCCAGAGAACAAAAGTCTGTGGGCAGGAACATGTCTCCACTCTTCCAGTGTGTTTTTATTCTATGTTTATCAGTTCTGAGGAGATCTGACAGACAGGCATATCAAAGCTCCACGCTGAGCTGCAACTGTACGACCCAGCATGAAACGTTGAGCGTGAACATTGTTTTCCTTCTGCCTGCTGTTCTGCCTCCATCATCACACAGCGACTTTGTTCTGGAGCTGTGGGAAGATTTATTTGATAATGTGTGTGAATGTCATTGAAGGAAGTTTGTAAAAGCTGAATCAATTCTCCACAACAAAACACGACAGTGTTCCAGTCTCTCTGGTCCAGCTGGAGACGAGTGAGGCTGCAGACCCCGTGGTTCAGTGTCCATGTGGAGGAGACCCAAACCTTAAAAGCCTCAGTGGTCGTGAGGCTTGACACGGAGCTCCAGGTGTGCCTCGTCCTCCCCTTCCAGCTCGTGCCTTTGCCAAACTCTGCCATGGATGCTGTGGATTGTCCCAAGAGGCTTCGCTGTTACCTTCATTTTCAGGAAATGTGTTGTTTTCACAAGCAGGAACGTCGGAGTGGAGCTCCACTGACCTCCCTCACACCTCTCCACTAAATATTTATGAGGACATTTAAATAATGTGATTTTGTTCTTCCAAAATATCATTGAAGTAGAGAATGGTGGAGAGTAAGTCGGTGCAGAGAGATGTCAGAGTCTATTCCTGACCTCAACTTTAAACTGAGCAAAACAACAATCCGTGGTGCTCTGGACACTGAACTGTGATGTGTTATTCCCACAATTTGTTTGTTACTGACAGTGGTGGAGGAAGTTTTAAGTCCTTTCTTTCAGTAGAAGAACTAAAACCACAGTTTAAATTCTCTGTTCCACGTAAAGTCCTGCACTGAAAATGTTCCAGAAGTAAAAGTATGGAAGTACAATCAGGAAAATGTAGTTAAAGTATTAAAAGAACTCAGAGAAATGTCTCCTGTGACTGACTGTTACATATTATCTCATTAGATTGTGATCAGTCGTGCGTTCACGTAAAAGCAGGATTTTCCTGTTGTAGTTGGTTGAGGTGGAGCTCATTTTCAACTATTTTACAAAAGACTGCAGCTCATCATCATTATACCTCCATGTGGCCAGAGGCAGCATGTTTTCGGGTTGTTTGTTCGTCTGTCTGTACATATGTACATTTCTTAGATTATTAGAGTTGTTTTCTGTTGCCTCATGTAAAACTAAGTGAAGACAGAGAACAGTTCATTATCCAGCAAAGGTGGCATGAAATTCAGTTTGTTGATGTCAGAAAGTAAATACGACACGTTTTAACAAAGAGTGAAGATTGCGTTTGTTTCCAGGTGGAATCGTGTGGAACATTATGTGACTTTCTGTGTTTCCTGTTGTTGAAGACGTGATGTGGATGTAGAGATCATCCGTCCCACTTTCATTTGTGATTTAATGGATGAGTTGCTGAATGATTTCTTTTCTCGGTTAGTTAATCTGTGGTCGGCTGTGGTTTTCTCAGCTCCGAGCTTCTGACTTTAAAATGTATTCATTGATTTAATATGAGCCTGTTGGCCAATATCTGTACATTTATTTCCCTCCATGAATGTGTTTACAAGGCAATACGGTGACGCGATGAGCTGTGTAGACATTCAAGGTGATGGAACTCTCTGCAGCTCTTTGTCATCCTGTCAAATATATTTACTACAGGATCTTTTTAGCACGATGAGGTTACGGCCACACGGAGTCGTGATAACAGTGATCACAATAAACAAGGTGTTTAGTTGTTGTTCTCATATCTGTCAGTGCTCAAGACTGCAGAGCAAAATACTGTAAGCATCCCTGCTTTAATGAGATTGTTTCCAGACAACAAGACCACAATCATGTCGAGTCAATCATGACTACAAGTGCTGAAAGAGTTGCTGGGACTCATCAGGTCGACTTTAATGACGCCTGTAGGGGAGAAACTGAAAATGTTCATTTTAAATCTGAACTGTTGGTCATGAGTCCTGCAGTGTTTCCACACAACAATTATACAACCAGCTGGAGCACATAAAGCACAAAACAGCAGAATGTGGATCAGATACAACTGCATATTTTGTTGATAATGACTAAGTTGTTACTCATAATGTTCAACAATTCGACATTTAAATGTGCTGCGTTCACATCCTCCTCACTGACAGTTTCGAAGGCGTTTCTCCATAATAAGCTCACCTTTTGCAGAACTGCCTCAACTCCAGAAACCATTAAGACTTTCAGTATTTTCAGTGATCGAAAATCTGAAACAACTTGCATGTTCATCAAATATACAGCAAAGGCAGAATCAGCAGGATTTCCACCCTTCAGTCAGTGGAAACATTTCCTAAAATCATCCTCCTCAGTCCTCATCATTGCTAACTGTTCCTGTGTGTCTGCAGAGATCCTTCCTGCTGCCAGGGTTTGTAGCTTCTGAATGTTCAGGACATTTCTGGGTGTTGTGTTGATGTGGTGATATTTTTGATTTCTTCTTCAGTCTTATTAAGTCTTAACCTGATTTGTGTGACAGCAGATGTTTGACTCTCCACAATAATCAGACTAATGACATAATGGCTGAGTTGCATGGTCAGCCATGTTGGAGATGTCAGAGAGAAAGCTGTGTGCAGCATGTGCTCCACTTCATGGTGATGAAGACGCACACAGACATGAACTGTGACCATGAAGCTGAAGGTCTGAAATGGGAAACACATTCTCACTCCCTACTGGTCACATACAGACGCTTGGTCAGGATGAATATGTGAACGTGTCAGGAGACTTTTAATGTTGAAGGCATTGCTGCAGGCAGTGGTGGAAGGTATTATGAGCTTTTAATTGCAGCCATGTTTACTGGAAACCATGGAAGTGAAAATATTGTGACATGAGCCTGCTTTACTGACACACAACTAATGGAAAGTTTTCCTCAAGACTCCATAAGGAAGAGGCACAAACAGAGACAGAAGACAGTTGGGAAGATAGTGTTATCATGGGAGAAGCACAGATACTGAATCTTTTCAATGAGTAATGTGACTGGATAACATTTAAACACTCTCATCCATTACATCCACTGATTGAAATTCTCCCAGAGATGAAATCTGGTTTGAGAAATAAAAAGAGCAGTTCTGCATGAAGGAAGCTGTGAAGTTTAAAGAAAGCTCTGAAGACTCCAGCTGTGCTGCAGTAAATGTTGAACTGTCGGAGCAGCAATCATGTCATAGATGTAACATTTCCATTGAAATGCCACAGTCTGCCTGTCGCTCTGCAGGAGGAGCAGCAGACAAGTTCTGGGACACTTGTGAGTTTCGGTCATGCATGCTGTTGTGTTCAGGCTGCAGTGTGTTGTGTGTGCTATTTTTAGACATTAATGAGGCTGAAACACAGGAGCAGGTTGGACTTTGGAGACAGTTACATGTTTGTTCACAGTCAGCAGCTTAAAAGAACTTTTTCCATGTTTTAGTTTCATGTCTGTTGGACCAGTGTGGTGTGAAGAGTGTGTGTTGTCCAGCAGCACTGATGATCCCTGATCAGCATCATGTTGAGCTGCTGAATATCTGAGTGTCTGTGTGGAGATCTGTCATCCTTCCTGATCAGCTGAATCTTTCTGAATGGAAACAATAATCATCTGGAGCTTCTCGCTCTGGTTGCAGATCTGCTGCTGTGACTGTGATCAGGGCCCAGTATGCTGCACAAAGACTTCCTGCTGGGAGATCTGGGAGATTACAAGGTAGATTCAAGGAGCTACATCAGCCAGTAATGGAGGATAAATGACGAGGGCGGAGATCAAATGCAATCTGTAGCAACAAGTGCAGGAATTATTTCAGTGATGATAAAAGCAGAGAAAATCTGAAAGGGACAAAAAAGATCCTGAATCTTTGCTCTTAATGAAGGAAGCCATGTTTTCAGTGGAGGTTATCTTCAGAGGCAGCTTGGTTTCTCTCCTCTGTTGTGCATGGTGGCACACAGATGATCCAGTCAGTGCCTTTTCCACAGTGAGAAGTTGAAATTGACTGACGTGTCTTGTGAAATCAGCTCCTCTTCAGAGGAAATACGAGATAAACTGAAGCAACGTTGTGTTGATATTGTTCTGCTTCAGTGACACACTGACTCAAATATCTGACTTTCAACAATCCTGTGGACAGGCTGGACCATCACATTCACACACACACACCAAGAATAAGACACATCGGTTTCTGGTTTGGGTTTCTTGTCCAACAGGAAGTTTTTCATTTATTTTCCATTTTTATTTCCCTCTATGAATCTATGCACGAGGCAGTAGAGTGACGTGTTGAGCTGTGCAGACATGATCTCTGGAGCTCTTTTTTTGCAACACTGCATCATGACTTTCTCCAATTAGTGCCAATTTGTGTCCAAGTGACTGTGGAGACGATAAAGTCTGAAACTGTTCCAGTATTGAGTGAGAGCGCTGCAGCCGGCAGCTGTGAAACTGGCTGCAGTGTAATCCCTCCAGGTGTTTGTTCACTGTCAGTGTACGCCCACTAAAACTGTTTGTTTTCACCACTGACAGGCTCACACTGTTATTCCAAGTGTCTGACAACATCATGGACGGATTATGGGGGACACCAGAGACCAGCGGGGGAAAACAGCGTGTAGAGCCAGAATATTTTTACATTTTACAGATTTGACTTAAACAGATTCTCCTCTTATAAAAACAGGAAGTACTCGCTGTGTGACGTCTGTCTGTCATGTCAGGTCATTCAGTACAAAGCAGTTCTGTCCAAATGTCTCTTCTGTAGACCAGAACCCTGCAGTCCTCAGTCTAAATGAAGACCACGTCCTCACATGATGTGAACTCTGTGACTCTGTGAAGTCAGTGTTTGTCCTCTTGGTAAACCAGAGAGATGATGTGTGTCCCCTCAGTGTCCAGTCCTTGGTCCTGTCCTCTCATGTCTTTCCATGTTCTCCTGTAACTGATGCAAATCTGGACAGCTGTCCTCCCTCTTGTGTCCTTTAAACGAGGACAAAACTTCACGTCTCCTTCAGTCGTGTCTTTGTCTCTGTCCTGCTGTCTGCTGCAGCAGATTAGCAGAGTTTAAACAGGATCCATCACATCTGTTTGTTATATTTTACTGAACATGTTCAAAGTGTCAGGAGTCATTTGTTCAACTCCTCCTGATGAGACTTTATATATTTATATTTCCTTCTTCAAACTGAAACCATGACCATGACTGTTTTCCTTCCACTCTGAACTGGTTTGACATGTAATAATGTGGTGATGAAGTGATGATGCAGGTTATCCTGCAGCATGGAGAGCTTTGTGTTTCCAGTCAAGCATCAAGGAGACAAAGTCAAGTCAGAGTTAATGATGGCTGGTGACACCATCAGTGTCATGTGACCATAAAGTGTTGATGGAAACAGACAGACAGACTGTGACTGTGTGCTGATGAGCTGTTTCCTCTTTGGAAAGACTTCATTCTTCACCTGCTGTGTGTTTTACAGCAGAACAGAAGAAAAGAGCATCACTGTGCCTCACACAGCTGGACAGTGGTATATATGCTGACTGCAGCTGAGACTTGGGATTCTCGAGGTGTGTGACTGAGTCAGATGGAGAGGAAGCAGGTGTGTGTCAGATATATGGTGGACATGGTCAGCAGAATGGCAATGAATGAGCTAACAGGTCTGCAGAGTCTGAGCAGGAGAATCCTCCACAGAACAGCTGAAGTATGCAGGACATGTGTCAGTGACCCTGTGGAGCTCATTGAAGGACACATTTAATAACCAACAAAAGTAACGTGTCAAGTGTCAGATCTTCTCAGGAGAAGTTGGCAGTTTGAATTGAATCCAGTGTTAGAAGTCGTTTAGAGATTCAGGTATCCGACCTGTGTGTGTTTTCTGCCTCAGAGAAGCAGCAGCCTTTCATGTTGGGTCGCCCGGGGATGTTGTAGTCTGTGGCATTAAGAGCAGCCTTATCAAAGGATTGCACACACACACACACACACACACACACACACACACACACACACAAAGCTGTCAAGACGTCACCAAACATTGTGCAGCTCAGAGTTTGAACATGCAGTCTGAGAATGAGAGGGAGTTCAGTGGAAGTCTGTCTCCTTTTTATTTTCTCGTTCACTCTCTCGACTTCCTGTGCTGCTGCTGTTTGTCTCTTTCTCATGAGGTCTTTGAAAAGAGTCTCATGATATTAAAATGTATTTTAAATAACTCATGATGTTAAAGAACACATTGTGTCTTTAATCATGCATTGAGCTTTAGCAGGTGATCATTCAAATGGTTCATGTTTAGGATCCTGATAACTGGCACTTCAGAAGAGTCACTGATTGGTTCCTGGTTTCTCTTCACTCTTCAAAGATTGGGTTTAATTTGTCGACTGTGAGAGTGTGTGTGCATGTGTGTGTGAAAGGTTAAGAGACGACCTTTATTCAGCATTAAACCTGACAGAACAACACAGAGCTGACTGGCCTCTGGAAGCCTCAGCTGATGTGAACTGAAACTAAATGAAGCTTCATGTGGAATCAGAAACAGAGAAGTCTGCTGTTCCACTTCATCAGCTGGATAATGAACGATGCAGAAACTCTGAATGCTACAGCAAAATAATATGATAACACTCCTTCAGGTTTATAGATTTCTGCCTTTATCTGTTGACCCGACACTTGTTCTTCTCAGTGAGGTCAGGTTAGCTTCAGCTCGTTTGCTCTGTTGCATGCTGGGAGTTTCTCTTTATACCTAAAGGTGCTGCTGAAGGTACGCTTGTTTTTCATCGACACTCACTGAAGCCTGAAAGTTACACCCACCCCATGAAACTGGAGGGGCGACTCCTGAAGGCTCCACCCCCCAGTGTTCAATGGTCAGGAGTTTGTAGTCTTGAGTCGGAGTAGTCAGAGAGCTTTATACAGGGAGGTCAAAGGTCACCATGAACAGATTGATGCTCACTGTTGTGTGTTGCAGACGGTGGGGGGTGGAGGGGGATCAGTTCCTTGCTTCTGTCCCTGTAATGTTCACACAGACGTGAACATGTGCTGCCTCGAGCTGAACGGAGCAGAAAGAAAGCAAAGTGCATTTTGATGTTCAGAGGAACAGCAGGATGAATTCTGTTTCTCTCCTCCATGAAATAACACCACGAGACGACTGCACATCTCTTCTCTTCTTGTGTGACGTGTGGTCGTCTCTCTTTCTTTAAAAGTCTGATGATGCAGTTTTAATGTGGGATGTGTGTGAGACTCCAGGGTGTGGACATGCTCGTGTTCATTTATCCAAGTCAGTGAAATAATTGGTCCCACAGAAATAAGAGCAGCATGAAGCATTAATAAATCATAAACTGTCACTTTATGTCGCGTTTGTCCTCACACACACAACAGTCTATTACTGGATACTCTAACAACAGTACAGAGTTTAACTGCACTGATCTACATACTTACTGATCTCGTAGTACCACAAACACAGTGAACTACACACTGACACTGTCTTCCAGTCACTGAAAATCTCTTCCAAATGAATTGATCGGTCTGTTCTCATTAACGTCACAGCAGACTACAGTGAAATCTAGTTATCGACTCGAGTCCAGAAAGGTGATGTGATGCACTTTGGTTTAAAAAGGTAAAATGTTTTTGTCCTCAGTCTCTGAGCGTCTTTCCAGAACAATGTTTAAACATGGAGTTTCCTGTCATTGATCTGAGGTCACTCTCTGCTCTGGTTGTTAGAAGTGAGAACTGTTCCTCCACTTTGTCTCGTCACATTGTCACAGTGGTCAGCGTGATGAACGCACAGGAAAAGGCTGCTGTGCCTGCAGTGTGTTGCCAAACTGCTCTGAACAGAGAAGAAAGAGCTGCTGTTAAATCAGTTTATAAAGGCTGCTTATTAAAAATAAGTCAATCAGAGGAGGACAGAATAAAAGGGAACATGATCCACTGCAGTGAATAATGCAGCTGTGTCTCCACAGCAGTGAGCTGCTGCACTGTCTCTGTCCACAGTGTGACTGGCAGCAAACGCTTGAGTTATTTGTCAGTGATCCAGTTAAAGTCCTCGTGAAAGAAGGAGTTCACTGAGTTTCATTTTTCCTTCAGTCGTTTTCTGATGAACATTAAAAACAGGCCTGAAAAGTGAAGCCATGCTTTTAAATGTGGCAGCAACTTGTCATTTGTCAGTTATGGCTGTGAATTCATGATGATCACTGTGGTTCACAGGATCATTATCACCACAGCAGCAAACTGTTCCACTGCACACTGTGTTTCTCTAACAGGTTTGTTTGCTCATTTATCATCACTGTTGTTGTTTGGCAGAGAGGCTTTAATGAGAAGAAACAAAGTCGAGGAATTAAAGAGAAAAACTCATTTTCAAATCACTTGTTCTCCATAACAAACACAGGCCTTCAGGTGCTGCATATTTATATCAGTGTTTACCAAGAGATGCTGTTGTTGTTGTTGTTTTTCCTGTTTATTGGAGATGGTTTAAAGGAGCTTTAATGAAAATAAATTTATGAAAATAAACAAGGAAAGCCTCCTCACCTCCACACATAAAGAATAAACAGAGGGAATAAAATGTTGGAGTTATTTGTTCGTCCCTGCAGTTCCACAAATGCTTCATCCCAGTGGGAGCTTTGCACTGGAAATCAGAAGCAGAGGCTCATCTGAACTCTGGTTCCAGTAAACAGGAGTAAATACGCTGTTATTGTTCGCCTCTGGCTGTTTGATCAGACTGTACATTTGTGTGGAAAGGACAGCAGGGCTGTGATGAGGCTGAAAAGTGTAAAACCTGCAGGAGAAATGAAAGCAGATGAGAGACAGCAGACTGCACAGTGCTGAGGAGCTTTCTCCTGCAGAGCCTCGTGTTCACTTTGAATCACGGCTGTGAGACGAGGCCACTTACACAACATGTGAGTACGACAGCTACAGTGTGAACATGATCCACTTCTCTCTGCCGCTCATCTCACAAGACATCAGAGCTTTATGTTCAGCCATTAACACGTGAACAAGGTGCTCAGAGCGTCTCGTCTCCTGGCTGATGAGGACATAATGCAGGACGAGTGCTGAGGAGGTTCCTCACGTTGTTGTTACATGACTGACACGACTTCACAGCTCATTTCATTTTTCTGCTTTGTCCCTTTAACAGAACAGCTTTCAGGTTGACTTTGAATTGTTGAACAAAGACAGTTTGTGTTGTTGACATTTTCATGGTTGGTTACAGTAAACTGTTGTTTTTTCTCTGCTTGCCCTCAATGACTCCAGTATTCCTCCACAGATGCCCTTACCTGAGGCTGCTCACCACAGTGTGAGTTTGAATAAAGTCATTAATCTGCTCAGCTGGATGTTTACTGGAGAGATGAGGTCGAGCGCTTTGCTTGAGGACACCACAGCAGGAGTGTGAACAGGAAATGATCAGAATAACATCACAGTATAACACAACAGGAGAACAACAGTGAGTGGAAACAATGAGTCAGCAGCTCCTCGTCCTGAATGTTGTCCCATTTGTCCAGTGTTTGTCTGAAGGAGACGTGCTCAGGGACAGACAGTTAGTTCACAGGATGAGCTGATCCTGATCTGAGCAGTCTGTGTGTGACCTTCATTTGACCGCTTGAATCAACATTTGAGGAGAGTCAATGATTGGACACCAGATCTGCTGTCTTCAGCACCAAGTGTCTCTCTTTGTCTGCTGGTTGTTGCTGGGTAGGTCGTGTTCAGTGGATTTATTTTCTGAAAACAATGCTCGCTGCTGCTTGAAATGAGGTTAATGAGAGCAGTGAGAGTGGACCACACAGTTCATTTGAGGGTCTTTAAATCTAACAATGAGCTTAATGAGGCTAAAAATGAATTTTTCATTTCAGCCTCTTTTCTGGCTGCTGGAGAGGAGACCCCAGGTTCTTCCCTTCCAGCTGCCTCTCATGACTCACAGTCAACATGAGCTGCTCCAACATGCGATGGACTTCCTCTGTGCTGTTTTCTGCTGTGACTGGACCCTCAGGATGGACTCTGAGTGAGAAAGAAGCAAACAGGACTTATATACTGTGAGCCGCCCCCACCTCTCAGATCCAGTCAGTTTGGTTTGACGACCCACCCGAGCTCCTGTAAAAAGCAACTGAAAGATGGAGACACTTTAATTAGGTTGAAAGTCGTCTCCTCCCACTTTGCATGACTAGTCTGCCTGAATTTGTCTTTGCTGTCTTCATGTTGTCTGACTCTGGTCTCTGAATCATTCCTGAATCATTCCAGTCGTCCTCTCACCTGCTGTGTTCAGGTCACACCTGCGGACACACAAGAAACCTTGTTGAAGCATTTTTCTATCACTCAGTTTGGATCAGGTGTGTGACCCAAACAGAGTAACATTTACTCAGGTGTTTATTTACACAGTCCACAGTCAGCCAGTGAAGAGTACAGTGGCACTTTATTATATATCTGCATGCTGTTTGCTGCAGAGAGAAAGTGTTGCACATAATGAAGAAAAACACTGAACTGATTTGTTAAAGGTTCCTTTGGTGCAAATGCAAAACTGATATATTTTCAACAGGGGCAATTAAATCTGAGTAACTGGGAAGCTTTATTGAAGCAATAAGCCTAAAACACGATGTGAAGGGTATCAGCTCTTTGATAATCTTTGAAAATCTTTTTTTTCTTTTTTTTTCTCATTTTTAGAATATGTTAAAAAAAATTTTAATGAGAATTTTTTTTTTTTCTCATTTTTAGAATATGTTAGTGTGTTATAATGCAAAGACACATGAATCTTTCCATTTCTTGATTTAACATGCATTTTGTGGTTTACTTTATATGAAAATCTTTGAGGTAAACATGTGGGACACAAAGGGCACCGAATTCAGAGAATCACCCACAGTATTTACTCCAGGTGGACTAATGTGTCTTTTCTGGACATAAGTGGAGCCGGTCTGGCCTAACGCTCTGTGATGCTACAAAAACCTGCGTTGTGTTGTGTGGGATGAGAAAGGAGGTGAGGACAACTTGTCTCTTGCCAGGAGTGGGGGGATTTATTCTCTCCTCAAAGCGTCCTGTTTCCGACTGTGTGTGAAACACGCATATCATGAACAGCAGGTGTGTGTGCACGCGCGTGCACGTACACACAGGAGCCACCACACATCACATAGTTGACCAGCTTGAACAGAAAAAAAAAGTCGAGAAAAAAACACAGCGGCTCCCAGGCTCACAACGCTCCCATCGTTTCGTTCGCGACCGACACACCACTAATTCCTCTACCTGTTGTAAAAAAAAAAATAGAGAAGCAACTTGGTGGGCGTTATCCTGGTAATTTCTCTGCGTGAGAAATACAAGGTGTGACGTGTGAGCGTGTTAAAATGCGTGTTTCACGTCCAGTGCGTGAGACTTGAGAGCCTTGTGTTGCTTTATCTGACCCAGATACAATCGTGCAGCTGATTGACTATTGTGTAGCCCGCCCCTTTCCCTTTTTTTTTTTTTTTTTTTGTTTTGATTGACAGTTGAGTGGCAGGCTCGGCTCAGTCAGAACTCCATGGGAGACGTGCTTGATTCCTCCCGGTTCCATATCGACAGCGACACGCCAGAGAAATTTATATATTTATATTAGAATATTTTTCAGCTGAGAAATTCAATGTCTGGCGGCAGTGCGTGACAAAAGACCGAAAAGCGTGACTGTCACGCTCAATGCGTGAGACTTAAGAGCCCTGCAAAACAACTCCATACATATTTTCACTGGGGGAAAGAGAGAGAACAGCGGACTGCATTAGAAACCATCCCGCTGCTGTTAGCCTAACTTTACCTCGGGTAGCTAGCATGTTGCACGACGGCGCTGTACACGATATTAAACACAAATACACACTTCAGTAAAACTACAACAACAGCAGACAATATTTGTGACATATACAGAGTGAAAATGTCACTTTTGTTGAGCGTTTTACTCTGTTTTACACATAAATGACAAATGTTCGTATAATATCACCTCTCCTCTGCAGGTCCTACTCCTGACTGAGGAGAACGTCGCAAATAGAGAGCAAGTGACGTCATCGAAGTGTAAACGGTGCCTTATCAAAATAAAATTAGTTAACAAAACAAAAGCTCCCCAAAATAAACTTATAAAAACAGTTGTACACATTGAAAATCGACTAAATGTGAACAGAATTGGGTTTTTGATGAAATATAAATCTATTATAAATATACATGTGCTGCATAAGCACAGCAGAGACAGACTGGATGCAAAAGGAGCAGCTGAACATCCCTCCCTGCAGGAAGCTGTGTCAGCTCCACACAATGATTCACTCCACTGGGATTTAGCCCACCAACATGTCCTCCAACCCCCCTCTGATCTCACCTGGTCTATTTCCTGTCCACCTCTCTGTGATCTGAGCATTGACAGTGAATCTCAGGATAAACCTGCTGATGTGAAATGTAGGAATGCAGCAGTGAACTTGAAGAGTACAGAAAGTGGGAAGTGGGTAATTGATTATTTGTGTGTATGTACATCTACAGTTTATAGCAGCATACACACACTTGCATGCTCAGTCATGTGATCATTTATTTGCACCTGTCTCAGATGTTAATCTGCAGAAATCATCAGGGGATGTAGATTTAATATCTCAGACAGATGATATAAACCTCTGTGCTGTGAATCACAATTAATGAAGCTTCATCTGCTGTTTACTCCAAAATGCAGTAATGAGGCTTTTAATATGTTACAATAAAGCATGTTATACATTATTAAAGGATTCATCTACTGGCTCCGTCATTTTTAATGAATAAACTCAGAGTATTTGCATCTTGTAAATTCCCACTCAGTGGAACCTTGTCAGGATTGTTTGTTTCCAGACTGATGATGTGTCAAAGGGAGGAGGTGTTTGCTTTAATCTGTGGATGAAAGCAGCTGATGTGATTTGCTGTGACTGATGTTGATGTCTGCGTGGAACAAAAAGCTACGCTGTGGATGAGTTGGATGCAGGTCGGTGCAGCCGTCCATGAGGTGATTGTAATGTTTCTTCAGGATGTTGTAAGTCTTGGTCCTCATTGTGTCAGCAGCTTTGACAGTGTGGCCTCGGTGTGCTGCTGCTCAGCATCACTGATGTAGAGGGAGGAGGAGGCCGATGGAGCTGCTGTATCCTGGTTCTCTCTGTGTACATTGAGAGCAATTAGCCAGTGTGTCACTGTGACAAGGTGGCGGCTTCGTTTAGAGGTGAATTTCAGGGATCAGTGTGACGAAGCTGTTTGGAACCAGAGAGTTTGTAGAAACACCTGTTGGAAATGTTGATGATGTCAGTTCACACCATCTTGAGCTACATGAAGACCATAAATGTTCTGCTACATATCTTTTTTCTCAAATATTACAGTCTGCTCAGTGTTGTTGGGGTTAAAGTATCCAATCTGTGAGACTGAGCTCACAATCTTTCCTTTTTTTCTGAAGGATTATTTTCTCTCTGAAGATGAAGAGATTGGATATTTAGGCCGTTGCAGATAATAGAGTTTGCATTACTCAGCTGTAATGATTTATTGATTTCTGAGTATGTTAGATTGGTACCAACTGATTCAGCCTGGAAAAATGTTCGATGTTAAATGGCTTTTATTGTGTTTAAGTCTGTGTGATTATATATTTATCTCAGAGAGAGAAAGCAGCAGAAGCTTGTAAACAATCAGCCAGCAGTTTGGAAATTATCGACTCCTTGTCTTCAATTTCAGTGAGCAGCTGTTTAAATGCCCAGACTGATCAGTCCAGTTTAAAATGATCTGAATGAAAAGATGAGAGGCTCAGATGAGTTTGTGAACTCTTTTTTTTTTTAGGATTTCTGACCAAAACGTCAACGGTAAAACTTGTGTATTCAGACAAAGTTCACAGCATCATGTTGAGGCTTGATTAAAATGCAGTGAAGGAAGAAAGAAACAGCAACAAAGAACCAATGAAAGAATAAATGCGAGCAGTCAAAGTGAGCTTTCAGAGCCTTTCCACAAGAAGCTGCCATGTGTTTCTATTGTTCTGTCTTTGCTCTCTCCTGTCAGAGAGGCTGTGAGTGCTGCTCACTGTTTATGCACTTAATGTTGGATTGAGCTGTTTTACTCTCCACTGAAGGAGACTTAAACACACACACACACACACACACACACGTGGACAGGGTCGTGCTGGCTGTGTTGTGGGTTTGGCCACAGCGTCAGGAGAGGCTTCAGGAGTGGATGTGATGCTCAGAGGTGAAGAGAGACACAGCAGGCAGGAGGCGGGAGAGAAAACCACAACATGACTGACTGCAGACAGAACACACACACTGTGTGTGTTTGGACTGTGGATCAGAGAAGAATTTCACTGCTGAGGATCAATTTGATGTTTATTAGTATTCTGCTGAAGCTTCTGCTGAAGTTGGACTTGTTTGACGAGACAGACGAACAGACAGAGTGGGAGATAAAAGAGCTTGTGTTTCCTGTGTCGTCCCAGTTGTCTCATGGGAAGCATGACGATGACTTTTGAAATAAAGAATAATATTCTGAGACCTTCTGTTTCACATTGACACCAAATTATAAGGGGGTAAATAACAGGGATAAAGGAGTGTTTTTCTCCGTGTTATGTCGACATGGAACAGCTGCTGGATGTCATGGAAATATGTTTTTTCCTCTCTTGTGTTTTTATCAGGGGAAAGAGGGACGGACAGAGAGACCAACAGATTTGTCCAAACGGCCTCACAGGCCAAACTCAGCTGCCTGTTTACTGTCAGCTGGTATCCACTTAATGCATGTGGCTCAATCCTTTGTCATGCTTGGGCTTTTTCCAACTCTCTCTTTCCAATTAATGAAAATAATCATTTCAGGAACTCTAATTACAGCCTTTTGTTGAGTAAACAATAGTCCCAACTGTAGAAACAGTACAACCCAGCAGCTTGTCGGCTGTGTTTTCACAATAATGTCCAAATGCTGGAACAGCACAGCATCGCCATTCAGCTCAGGCTGTAAAACACAGAATCCAGTAATAAAACCAAAACTCTTCCATTTGTGATTTTCTGAAAATGCCAAGACCAGTGATGAATAAAATATAGACAAGAAAACAATGATGGGACAATTCCAGCAGTCCACCATGGACAGAGACAATCACTGGTTTCTTATTCTTCATCTCTCTGTATATTTCTACACAAGTCTCAGCCATTGTCTTTTTAGGATGCCCTCCAGCTGAAACATGGATGTCTGCGCTCATTCATCTTTGATCTGTGACTCTGACCTCAGCCAGTGTCCTCTGGCCTCGTCCCCAAACCACAATAAAGCCATTAGCCTCCAGTCAAACAGCATGAGCTGATCAGAGCTGCTGCTCTCTGACAGAGTGACTGAGGGTGGAGAGGGACTGTGGGAGAGAGAGGTCGACTCCAACAGAGAGATGAGAGGTGGAGGAGATGAAAACAGCTTCAGTCCAAACAAACACTGACAGAAATTAGAAACTGTGTTGTTCATGATGCAGTTCCAGTTCCCAGCAGCCTCTGGGCTTCAGTACGTTATTGTTTGAGCAACAAGCAGTGAAGGATTCAGATTTTCTGTCTGTCGCTTTACAGCAAACTGAAGATTCATAAAGCTCAGTGACTTCAGCTGAGTTCACCCTCTGCAGGGACCTGTGAGTTTGATGCCACGTCTCATCTCTGTCACGTCAGATTTAGAAGCACAGTCTCGCCTGTCTTGATCAACATTATGTCTTTAAACTGTGTTGCTCCCTGACATGAAGGAACAAAGGTGTGTGTCTGATGACTGACTGTGTTTTATGTGGCGGGTGTGTGCAGCGTATAGCTCGTATGACATCATGTTGTCAGAGTCAGGAGAGGCTCCAGGAGTGGATGTGACCCACAAAGAGGTGAAGAGAGACACAGCAGGCAGGAGGCCTGGAGAGAGAAACACCACCCACTGCCAAGTTACACACCTCCACAGCTACACACACTGCTGGCTGCCAGAGGTTGGTGAACAGGCTGGTAGAAGGATTCTTACCACTGAACCAACCGAGTGGCATGAACAGCCTGTAGCCACGGCCAAAGACAAGGAGCAGCCTGTCACAGCAGGAGAGGCCATGATGGGAACAGTGAGGGAGCAAAGAGCCGTGATCTGTCCCAAAGGTAAAGATTCAGGACAGACACAGGCAGTGAAGCAGGTCTAACATGACAACCTGGCTCTGTGGGTCTGACTCAGTCCCAGAGGACAGACACCGGCTGGACGAGGGAGAGAGAGACGGGCAGACAGAGAGAGAAGAAGCTGCTGTCCCAGATGTACAGGTGATGTGTTGTATTGAGCTCTTTGCACTGGTCTTACAGATAACCCCTGGCTGTGCTGTGATCGCTGTCATCCATTTTACTGGATCGCTCTCATGTCCTTCTGGCTTCCTGCCTCGGGGTTGAACACACAGAAACCAGTCAGCTGTTGGAGGAACTGATGATCTCCTCAGTGGCTTTCCCTCTGAGATCTGAACTCAGATCTGAAGTTTGGTGCTTGAAAACCTGAATCACAGCAGTTGTGATCAGCTGTGATCTGTAACTTTACAGGCATTGTATCATTGGCTCTTTGTTTGTTGGTGTTTAATGAGACTGAAGTGGAACAAAAGAGTCAAACTTCCTGCAGATTTCTGCCTTTGATGACATGACTTGAAATCTGAGTTGTCCTACAGTGAGTCTACTGGTCTGTGTGAGGACAGACTTTTGCTCTTCCAGCCTTTAATTCTGGCAAACTGATTCAGCGGCTCCACTCTGACTGATTTCATGCTGCATTTCTGTTTGGGAACAAACATCAAGGGAAGATGAGGAAAGATCTGATAATCAGCAGATCGTCTGTGAGTGTTTGGATGGTGCAAAGTGGACGTAGGAGGAAAGCAGTTATCCACTTACAACACACACACACACACACACACACACACACACACACACTCACAAGGTGACAGCTTCAAATTAAAATCTGCATGATGTGATTAATAGAATAATTCAATCTGCTCAGATGATATTAAATGATGAATCAGCGGTTATTAAATCAGTCTTTTTGACTCTCATGGTGAATTCAGCTCTCACAGCTGCTTCGTCTCAGACACTCGGCTCCTCGACAGTTTGTTTGCCTTTACAGTGAAAACATTTCACTGACAGCAGCAGTGTGAATCTAGAAAAGCTGATGTCGGTCAGTCTGTGTGTGGTTTGATCCACAACGATGGTTTGGATTTTTGGATTTTTGGACAGATGAGCTGCTGAGGGTGACACAGACTGGGAGAGGCTGGAAGGCTCATGTGTGAGGACGGCTGCTCTGCTGTTGGAGGTTGTTGGATGACGTATTGCTGTAACTTGGTGACATTTGGATTAGTGCTCATCACAGACTGAAAGCTTTTCTTTCAGAGTCACTCATAGTGGAAGCTGTGTTCCAGACAGAGAGAGAGAATAGAAAGAACGAGGACAAAGTTTAAGAAGTGGCCATCGGAGGAGAGAGCAGAGAAAATGAGATGAGGTGATGGTGCTCAGATGAGTGTTTCTCCTCTCAGGGGGAGAAGACATGATGAAGACAAAGAGGCTCTGAGGGAGGGAGAGCAGCTGAAAGAGGGAAGATGTGAGAGAGGTGTGTCGTCTGCTGTCTCTGCCACCTGATCTGAGGATACTGTCTAGTTTTCTGGTTGACGGGTCTCAGTGTCTCCCAGAGGGAGACGCGGCTCAGGGTCCAGGAAGAAGAAATCCAATCTCTCAGCTGGGATAACGGTTCCACACTTTCATGATCCACTTCTTTCTTCACACAGTCGTTTCTCTTCCTCCAGTACCTCTGACATCCTGAAGGTGGAGCTGTTTTTGTCTCTCACAGTGTGAAAGTGGCTGTTCTGCTGCAGCAGGATGTCATTTCTCAGTAATCAATACAAACCACTGATCAGCCTCCACTGCTGATTGACATGGCAGATGAAGCTCAGTGAGAGTGGGCTGTGTTGGAGGTTGGACTTGGCAGGAGCTGAACTCAGTGGACCATGTCATGAGAAAATGTTCAAAAAATGAAATATAATGTTTTGTGTAAAGTTTATCTGGTTTTGTTGTTTGAGTCATGAATAAGGAATGAAGGAATTTAGTTTAATTCATGTTTGAAATGTTTTGATTTTTCATGTGGACATTTTGAAACGGCTTCCTCAGTGACCTCCATTTATTCATGAGACCTTTGATCAACCAACTGCTGAATGACAGTGTGGAGCAGTTTTTCTTGTTGGAGTGAATGAAGAAAAATCCCATCAGTCAACCTCAAACCAGCTGAAGTTTGTCCGCTCTCTGTCCCTGGCAGCTGTGCTCAGTTGAATTTAGATTCAGTTTTACACACTGAGGAGAGAAACATGAGCTCGTCTGCTTTGACATTAAAATGTTGTGTGTTGTATTAAAGAGGTGTAAAGTGATGGAGCTTCAGGTTCTTGTCTTTCCTCAGGCCACATTAAAGGTCGTGTTACCGTCACTCCTCTGTTTTACTGCTCATCTTTTCTTTGGCTCTGACCTACAATGAGATATTCTCTGAACAGATTCAGTAAATCGACTGTTCTTCAATATAATTTCTCTCCATGCTTCTCTCTTATTTTCTAATTTATTAATAAATCAGTTGTTGCTCCTCATTGCATCATATTCAGCCTGTCGTAAATAAAAAGGGTGTGTACTTTAGTACTTTTTGTTCAGTATTTTTTGTATTAGAATGAGGGAAAAGTCTCCCTCGTGTTCAGTTTTGTCTAAATACAAGAGAAAAAACAGCCTTTAGTTTGCTTCACTGACCAAACATCCACCAGTGAAGTCACATCAAGAGACAACAGAGACACAGAGTGTGTGAAGTGTTGCTGAGTGTCTTTAATCAACCTCTCCATTAAACTAACTCTTGCTGTGGACGCTCCAAACTGGAGCCGTTATCTGTGAATGAATGTGTGCTGTGTGACTCCAATCAGTATTCAAAATAGAAGCAGTCGTGCTCTTTTATGTGTCGGCTGATGAGCTGGTGAGCCGTTTGTTTAACATGAGTGAGTTTCGACTCACAGAGGTCGGTGTGGTCGTGTGCTTTTCTTCATATCAGAGTTTCACTTTAAAGAGCTTCAGTCTCTTTCAGCTCTGACTGCTGTACAGCTGTAATAACCTGCATACACAGCAGAGAAAGGTGATGTGTGGCTCTAACGCTTTGTGATGAACATGCCTCTATCAGTCTAATGGCTCTGTCTGTGTCTGATGTCTCTGTGTGTCTGACTGTGTCCTTTGCCTCAAAGAGGAAAAAGGATATTTGGAGTCTGAGCTGTGAAATGAAAACAGTGTCTGTCATTTTCTCTGTGCACTGGGCTGAAACATTGTCTGTAATGAGTCAACGACCAGCCTCATCACTGACATTCAACTATTTTCTGACTCTGGCAGTCGTTTCAGAGACACGACTGAAAAGAAATGATGTCTGTGCCTTTAAGTGTGAAAGGAAGGTCAGTCTGATTAAAACGTCCAACAAGGCTACAGACTACAAGGGGATTAGATGATGTGGAGGCAGGTTTATTTCCTTTGAAAGACTTTTAATTAATACCTCACTAATACTCACTAATCACTATTTCTACCACAAACGTCTGAAGCTGCTGTCGAGGTCGTTCTGTCGGCTCTGTGACTGATATGAAGATTTTAATGTGGGCTGAAAAGGTTTCAGGATCTGATGATGATTTTATCTGAATGTCGACGTTTTGACATCTTGATGTTAATGTGGTTCAGAAGAAGCACAAATCATTCATTCATTCATCTTCTATACCCGCGCATCCCTTTTGGGGTTGCGGGGGGCTGGAGCCTATCCCAGCTGGCAATGGGCGAGAGGCGGGGTACACCCTGAACCGGTCGCCAGCCGATTGCAGGGCAACATAGACAGACATACAGACATACAACCATTCACACTCACACTCACACCTATGGACAATTTAGAGTCACCAGTTAACCTAATGAGCATGTTTTTTGGTCTGTGGGAGGAAGCCGGAGTGCCCGGAGAGAACCCACGCATGCACGGGAAGAACATGCAAACTTCACACAGAAAGGCCCTGCCCGACCCAGGGATCGAACCAGAGACCTCCTTGCTGTGAGGCACACGCACTACCTGCTGCGCCACCGTGCCGCCCAGAAGCACAAATAAAATAGTAATATGTTTCAGACTCTGTGAAGATGATGTATTTGTTTTGAAGATGCTTTATCTCCATGTTAACTGAACCTGTGCTTTCTGTTGTTCTCTCTCTTCCAGGTAAGTGCTGTCAGTGACCTCCGTGAGAAGAAACAGAGAGAGAGATTTAACAAAGAGCCTCCACTATCTCCAGCACCATTCACGTCTCAGAGGGTTTGTTATTCTTTGTGTTCATAAAGAGGAGAGAAGTGCTGTCTGTGATGACCTTGTAGTTCATCTTTGTTGTTTGGATTAGCTTGTTAGCTTCCTCAGCTCCCCTTGCAGCAGAAGCCAGCAGATACCTGTGTTAGCCTTGTTACCAGCAGAGTGTTGGAGCTGACAGGTGAGGCTTTGTGTTATCAGACTGCAGCAGATACTGGATGATTTGATTTCCTACAGAAACCCTCAGGCTGAAACTCTGCAGCAGGTTGGACTTTGGAGAGAGATGCATGTGTTTGTTCAGAGCCAGTGGCAACATCTCATAGAAAGCAACTTTTCTCCTGCTGTGTGTGTGTGTGTGTGTGTGTGTGTGTGTGTGTGTGTGTGTGTGTGCTGCACTTTGTGTATTGTGGGATAGAAAACACCATCTGACAGGAACAGTAATCAGAGGAAGAAGATTGATGAGTTGAGAGTTTCAGCTCTTCATTGGTCCAACAGCCACATCAACAGGTGAAACTAATGAACTCTTAACGACCCACCTGACACTGTCAACGTCCTGCCTGCAACAAGAGAAGAAAGAGCCCGTCAGAGTCCCCATATTATTGTTTCCTCGTGTAGATTGAAGCCTGACAAACATGCTGAATGTGTTTCAGACCTTGTTCACACGTTTGAAGAAGCTTTTTTCTGAATGTGTTGAAACCTGTTTTTATTTCCAGTGTTGTGTGATTGAGTAGTCGTCAGGTGACCCAGTTGCAGGTATTGTGCCTGCTGCAGTGTTTCCCACAGGATTTTAGGAGACTGTGGTGGGAGGGTCTCTGACCCTCGGGGTTGGGTGTGTGTGTACGTTTTCAAGCCTGATGTATCTCTTTAGGGCATTTTGAGACCACTGAATGTAATATAAATTGCTGTATATGAACATAACAGGTTGGTATCATCCTTAAGAACATACAAAGGCATATCAGGAATATTTCAAATTTAATCTTGAAAAAAAAAACCATGACACAAAGTCATTAATTCATTCACTCACTCATTCAATCAATTGTTCATTTGTTCATTCACTCACTCGTTCATTCATTTAGAGCATACAAAACTTAACATCAATCATGTGAACAATCTTCACTGTCAAACAAAACGATGAACAAAGAACACTTGCTGTCCATAACACACTATTGTGACACTACTGACACACTCTGCACCATGGTCAGCGCCGTGGATTTTACCAATAATTTGCTCAAACCTGGGTCAGACGCCCGCACTTCAATCAGATGTCACTTTCTGTCAGATGCACACACACGCACAGCGAGAGCGAGAGAGAGAGAGAGAGAGAGAGAGAGAGAGATCGCCAGACAGTGCAAGAGAGGTGGCATGTCCTCTTAATCTTCAGAAACGCTCTGATTCAGACTGTTTTCTCCCCGTTTTTTTTTTTTTTTTTTTTACACTTATATCTTTACAAATACAGCAGTAAGAGACCGACTTTCCCTTTTTGTTTTTTCGGCATCAGCCTTGCGATGGGCCCCCTCATAACCGTGGGCCCGGGGCAGCCGCACCCTCTGCCCCCCCACAGCTTTTAAGCCATAACCTCACCCCTCTTCACCGATAAGGCTGTGGCAGAGTCCCTGACTCAGTGCTGTCGGATCCCTCTTTTCTTTTTCTTTTCTTTTTCTTTCTCGCCGACGAGAGATATTAAATAATTAATTTCATGTTAATTTTTATAAACGGGTAGAGAGAGAGCACAAACGACAGAGGGATGAGAGAGAGAAATAGCGCGAGCGGGAGAGGGAGAAATAGCGGACAAGTAGCTAGCTACCGGGAAATCAGCACGAGGGATAGCGGAAAGTTAGACTCTGTTTGGTATGTTAGAAGTTGACTGGTGCAATGAGATCAGCAACATGGCCGACACTGCTCCGTTATCGAACTTGATACCTGCCCAAAAGGGAAGTTACACTTACCTCACACAATCTTGAAATGCCGTCCCGGCCTGCTGTCATGTATGGATCATAGACTGTATGGATGCGGATCGCGCCAAATGCAGCAGACAGTAGGACCGTCTATGAACGCGACCTGTTGGCGCGTGCGTGTGTGTTCACGCGCGCGCTCTCGCTCGCGGGCTATAGAGTAGAGTAGGCTACAGCTGTGTAATCGGCTGACTGACGGATCTGGTTATTATTATTATTTTTTAGGTGGGGAGGAGGGTGGAAAGCGGGGGGGGTGGGGGGGCGGGGTGGGGGGGGACGAGACTGTGGCGGGCCCAAACGAGACTGTGGAGGGCCGCCACAGTCTCCTTAATTGGTGGGAAACACTGCGTCCTGAATATGAGTGACAGGTCAGAAATGAATCATAATAATCTTTTCTCACCCAGAGGTCTGGTTCAGTCTCAAAGTGCAGTGAACTAATTCTGCATTCTGGACACAAACTGCATTTTGTGTCATGAACTGTTTGTTAAATACAATCCATTATTTAAAAGAAATGCACAGTCAGCACATCACTGGTCTCAGCTGTCAGATTTAGTGTAGATTTTTAGTGCTGTTTCACACAAATAAGAAGTCAGGCCATTTTCTGCCTCTTCTGCTCCTGAACAGTGAAGTGGAGCCTGAAAGAGGTTTTACAGACACACTGAAAGATTTCAGCAACAAAAATCATCTTGTTCTTCTTTTTTTGTGGCTCAGAATACCAACATAATTATTCTTGGCTTCATTTTGTGATGATCAAAACAACTTTGCTGCTGAAAATATTGGCGTTTTGTTTTTTCCACAATGGGGACGACTTCCTCTGCATACAGTCGATGGATAAATCTAATGGGGGATCAGCAGTGACAGTTTAGTCAAAGAGAAAGTGGCCTGTTGTGCCGTAGATTTGACCTCTTTTTGAACGCTGCTGATGGTCCAAATACACTGTCTGTTACCAGAGGACTCAGCAGACATAAATCCCACAGAAGACACTGGAATTGGCCTTTTTTCCTGCTTGAAGACACTAATATAACACGGATGGAAACTGAAGTTCTTTGTGGAGGTTTTCTCTCATTCAAAATGAATTATGACCTTTTAAAGAACCACTGGAGACACAAGACATGCGAGCTCTGCAGTTAGAAGCATTTGGCTGTGCTTGGAAACGCTCCTGAATGTATTTAGCTTCCTTCTGGTCAGGGTTGGCTCCGCTATTGAACAGATAAACTGTCTGCTGCTGCGTTAAACTGTAATCTAACTGAGGAACATGACTTTTGTTACACTGAGACTTCCTGTATTCAAAGATAAAAGAAGATACACTTTGACTTTGTGTCTTTTTATTTTAGTTTTCAGTCATTGATCTGGATTTGTTCCCAAGTGTTTGGCTGATTCCAGCACTTTCTTCACCCAAAATCAATGATGCATTTTTTAATTCCACATGTGAAGCAGCTTGAATTTCTTCAGCCAGCAGCTTCAATAAGATCACTGAAAATTCACACTTTAATCTGACAATAATTAGCTCATAATTGGCCTGCTGACAGACTGTGTCATAATATCCTGAGAAGAAGCCTCTGGCTGGAGGACGAAAAGACACACACACGCACGCACACACACACACACACTCACACACACACACACACACACACACACACACACACACACACACACACACGCACGCACATGCACACGCACACACACATACACTCTTCTGGATGACAAGCTCTGCTGGTGTGAAGCTTTTTTTTCTTCTGGGTAAAATGTCAGACTTCTTCTCAGTGTCTCTCTCTGCTGCTCTGTGCTGTGACTGATAGAGTCATTACTCCATCAAATGCTGCAACATCCCTCCTCATTTTATATAAGAGTCAAAAAAATATTTGATATATCTTTAAATTGTGCTGATATCATTATATTATATTTCATATGAATATTTCTGCTCTTTCCAGTGGAGTCACTGTTCATCCTGCTGAGTGTTATTTCTGAGTTCTGCTTTTTCCAGATGTCAGATTAGACTCTCTTGGTGGTTCTCTGTCAGTCTGTTTGGAGGCTCAAGCTGCAGCAGAAGGACAGTACAGGTGGGGGGTGGGACACCACTGTGATGTAGAGATCAGGTAAAGGCTCCCGACCAGAGGTCAGGACCCCCTGATGGTTCCAAGTCTGAAGGTTTGACAGTTAATTAATGTGCATGTTAATATCCAGAAGACACAAAACACAATCCAATCCAAAGGAAAGTGTCGCCTCCAGCAGCATCACTCTCAGTTTGATTGACAAGTTTGTTCATATGAAGATGTTTTCTGAAGTGTAGTTTCAGTGATGTCAGCAGTGTTTTTGCACCTTTTCCTTGTTTTCAGTCTCTTCTGTGTTTTTCTGTCTTTTTAACAGCTGATTCTGTTGTGAACCTTGTGCCTCTTATCCTCACACCAAATGTCTGAGCGTATTATTGGCTCCAGTGTCAAAATGAGAACTGCTAATGTGCTCATTAATCTGGGATTGCTTGGAGGGTCTCAGTTATGAGCACAGAGCAGAAATGTCAGAGCAGCCGTGATCACTGTGAGCCAGGTTAGATAAATCACATGAATCATTCCTGCTTCTGTCACACTCTGATCTTCATCTTCACACCTCAGTTGCTCTGCAGCATTCAGACACTTTCTGTTCATCTGAGCTTGAACTCGAAGCTGTCACAGACATCCACACTTGGAGGGTCACAAAAATGTCTTTCCATCACTGATGAATGAACTGATCAATGATAATCTGTTGATGAAACTCTTGTTTGCTCTTTCAGCATGTTGGTTTTGGCCTCTCAGAATCCTCAACAGAGAGAAGCTCCACTGCATGTTGTTGAGGCAGAGACTGCTGTCTGACAGGAGGAGAGTTTAGGAAGCAGATGGAGAAAGTCAGGTGGAGGAGATGGTGCTGGAGAGTCAGAACAGTGGAGTTTATACTGAACAGCTACTGGATAACAAGCACGTCTGCACACACCTGGAGCAGCTGTCAATCAAACCAGCACCAGCTGTCACAGCCATCACTGTCATTTCTACAGTACACACACACACACACACACACACACACACACACACACACACACACACACTGGACCATTTATTAACTTCACAGTTAACAGATCACATTAACGCTCTGACAGACTCGTTCTGCATACTAAGTGCTGTTCACTGTTCTTTCTTCATCTTATTTCAGAGACAAACAGCTGCAGTATATTTACTGGACATATTGTCCTTCTAATGAGTTTCTTGTCTGCTGTAAATGGTGAGCAGTGTGAAGTTTGTGTGATTCAGTGTCGGGCTCAGTGTTGGTCACTGAGGCCTGTCTGTAGCTGTGATCTGCTTCACTGGAGGGAGAATCTCTGAGGGTCAAACTCTGATTGGCTGTTTGCCTCTTTGTCTCAGTGCAGTAATACAGACACGCTGTAAGACGTGTTTCCATCTGTAAGAGTCACTTTGTTTCCTCTTTTCATTCTTCACTTCTCTTAGTTTCTGCTTTCTTTCTTTCCACCTGAATCTTTTCTCTGTCTCTTTGTCTCTCTTCTTCCTTGTCCTCATCTTCTTGTCTGTCCACATGTCCACCTGCTACATTAGAGCTGAACTGTCTTTCTACCCATCTGTTTTGAGTTCCAGCTCCACGATGTCTTCACTCCACAGGGGGAGACAGAACACGCTGAGCCCCTTTTGACTCGTCCTCCTCAGGCTTCACCTTTCATCTCCACCTGTCTGAACACACAAAACACACATTCAGTCTCTTCAAAGGCCTTTGCAATGTTAGCTTGAGAGTCCAGCCTCTCCTTTTCTACCTGAGGAGAACAGACTCCAAGTTCTCTCCATCCTGCTGTTTCTGATACGTTCTCTGTCTCCATCCTCAGCTCTCTGCTCTGAGCTTAGACTCATATCTCAGATCAGACTCAGAGGAAGTGCTCACTGTGTGTGAGTGAGTCGACTGTGTGAGTCCACTAAATAATTAACTGATTCCACAATATATGCACTGGACATCCCACCCATGAGGCCTGGTTTATGGACTTCCAGGGACAGTATTATAGACAGAATAACCACCATAAAACTTGCGTTACCCTCACCTGAAATTAGAAAGTAAAACAAATTGGGAAAAAACATACTTAGAAAAGCATATAAAATCTTAATAAAGGCTTTATTCAGTAATTCAGGGAGAATGTGGCATCATCTGTGTCCTGCAGCTCATTTCACAGCTCATTTCACACAGAAGTCTCTGTGCTTCTTGGGAGCTAAAAGCCAAAATGTTTGATGAGGTGCTGCAGCTTCCCTGACTGCTGGGTGAAGAGCAGCAGCCTTCAACCAAAGCAGCATAACTTCACTGTAGCCTGGTCCATTTCTTCAACTGGGCCCCGTCGTGGAGGCAGAGTGACGAGTTTCTGTCATCAGTGACAGCTGGGATAGTAGCCAATGCCATTAAGGCAAAAAGGCAGGCACCATCATTCAACCACCCTCTCCTTCCTAAAAGCCTTTGGGCCTAAAAATACACAGTTGTCATCCTGCTTCCTGCCCACTCATGTGCAAGGCAGACTTGATGATGCCCCCACCCAAAACCCACTCAACACTGTCAACACTCAACGTTGTAACTCAGACTGGATCTCTGAGCACAGACACGTTAAAATACACACACTGCAGATGACGTTCAATAATGGAGACATTTACAGTGACACAGAGACAATGAACCTGACAGAATCCTGTTCATTCATTAATTAGGACTTTGTAGATGTTTAATGTTAAATGTCTGTTAAAGTTCCTCCTCTCAAAGGGTCTACAGGGTACAATATTTATTTAAGGTTCTACCTTTATCTCTGCAGGTCATGAGCAGTCTGAGGATCATTGTGATTCCACTCGAGTGGAAAAATGAACTGAACTGAATGTTTGCTGCTTTAAAATCTTCTTGCTCAGCAGGTCCCTTTACAGTCACATGTCGTCCTCTGTGAGGAATAATATTCTGTCTTCTCATAAGAATGTAAAATGTTCCCCTGTGATTTATTTCACTGCTGTTCTTATTGTTGTTCCTGGAAAGCAGCAGCTGTATCTTCAGGACCGTAGTGTCTGAATGAAGTCTGCACTGCGTGCTTTACTTGTCTTTTGTAGCCACAGCCTCTTAAACACTCCATCAGTAATATCAATATTTCAGAGTCCGCCACAAGGGGAGATAATGTCTCATCCATTTGTCAGGACGTGCACACACTGATGTCATTTAAAGGATTACAGTATACTGAGATTTGAACACGTTCCTGCTAAATGTCAACCATCCAGCCTCAGAGACAGATATCGGTCTCAGCATCGAGCCTCATCACGTCCCTTTCTGGAGCGTCTTTGGACGAGCAGAGACAGATGTGAGAGATGTGATGTGACTCCTGCTGCAGGGGATGAGGCTGATCAGAGCCAATAAAACACGATGGCAGCTGCTCTGTTGCTGTAAACCTGTAAAGGGAGAAGAATGAGTCTGACTGGAGTCCAGTCCATGACAATGATCCCGTTCACCCTCAACACAGTGTTGTATACTTGTGCAGTTTGGTGCTCAGCATGTGGATCTCGTTGAGTCACAGTGTTTCTGCTTGAACAACATGAAACCTGAAGTCACTTCAACAAACACAAAGCGTGTGTTTGTCCACTCTGTCCAAACTGGCTTCCAGCACAGAGGGATAACTGCATGTGGTTTAGTGTCTGCTGGAAGAAGACGTTCAGAAAGAAGATCAGTTCGTGGAGTTAAAGCAGCCTGTGGTTCAGCTGCAGATCATCTGATTACTGTTCTGTCTGCAGACTTCATCACAAATGAGTTTCATCCACATGAGTCAGTTATAACAGCAGTGGAAGCTGGTAAAGAACTCCATTATCCAGCACACACACTGGAAAGTGTTTGAAACACTTACTTGATATGAAACCTGATGAATTTCCTCCATTTCAAAGTCAGGGAGAGCAGAGATTAGAGACCAGAGTCGTGGACAGTAACTTCTTTGTATCTCTTGATGGAAACTTTGCTTCTGTTGAATGAAGGTTTTCCTCCAGCAGGATGGATTTATTGTAGTGGACAAAGAGGAGGGTCAGTTCTCTTCTTCGTCACAGGTCAGCAGGTTTAACAGCTCCCTCCTCGCTGTCACCTATCAGCTGGAAGAGTTTCTATTTGTCTGCTGGACAAAGCTTTGATGTGGATGAGGCTGTGTGGTGCAGCAGGGTGTGTCACTGCAGTAAAGACTGAGTCCTTTATATCAAAGCACATCTAGCTGTCCATGGATGTTGTTTCCTGTGTCACACTGACGTGTTTCTTCAGGTGAATTACATGCAGTCACTCTGTTCACTGACATTTATTGTGCTCAATAAACATTTTCCATCTTCTGTCTGAGAGAAATATGATAACACAGGCTCTGAGCTCTGAGTTTTTCTTTTTTTTATCAGAATGAAACTCTTGATAGATCAACACAGATTGATTGAGACAGTGTGAGATTTCAGCTCCACAGCTTTGCTTTGTTTTTAAAGTGATTGAGGATTGATTTCTCTGTGGAGCAGAATGGACTGAGTATTTGGGCAGTGATAGATGTAATCAGTGAGGTTTATGAGAGGCCTGTTTGTGCAGATATTACATTTTCATATCTTAAATCTTTGGATTTGCAGGGAAAACAATCTGTGAGGCGGCAGACGATGAGCATTCAACAGTAAAGTGTCCTTTAATAAGTATTTGAATCCAGCTCTGTGTCCCTCGTCTGTCCTCTCATCAGGACGCCTCTTTTATGCTGCTGATTGTCTGTTCAATGAAGCTGACAGCTGAAAACATGATATGTGAGAAGAGAACATTTTGACAGTGGACGGCAGAGCTTTAGAGCACAAATTCATGATCGTCTGTGGACAACTGGCTCAGCTGAGAGACTTTAGTTTTTTACCTGAAGGTCTCTCCAAAGAGTCTTTAAAGGACAGCTGCTGGATTCAGTTATTTTCTCCTTCTCTCACTTTATTTCCTTTTCCACAGTGAAAGAGAATCAATAAGAGCAATTACATTCAGCTTGTGTTTGTTTGCACGTGTGGTTTTCTGCCTGTTCATGAGCCGAGTGGATATTGTTATTAGAGAACGAGGTGGCTGTTAGGAAGATTTAACGGCTTTCATGGAGACTTCAGTGATGCGATTTGTCAATGTGAATTACAAAGACATAACTGAAACACCACAAGGAGCCGTTTAGCTAAACGGTCGTGTAGCTGTTGTCTTTATGGTCAATGAGGTGAGAGAAAAGGATGGATCATGACAAGAGGAGTCCCTGTTGATCACTTTTACTGAACTGTTGTACAGTGACAGACGACAACACTCACAGGAGAAACAAAACTCAGGTTGTAAACAGTTGGAACATTTCTCATGTCTCAGTCTGAGGACGCTGTCAAACAGATCAGACTTTAATGTCGTTGCTGCAGACAGTTACAATGACAGCAACGATGACACAGAGAATAATGAGATCTCTGTAACATCAGGCAGCAAATGAACTTCATTAAATGTCTCTCAACTCTAACAGAAGAAAACAAATCTCCTCTTAGCACTAATAAATAACAGGCAGGGAGTAAATATGATCCATCTGAGCTCACTATTGAATCCATTTAATGAACCATCTTTATTTTAGCAAAGTGCTGCAGCTCTGGAAGAGAAACTTTGATTTCAGAGTGAACGTAATGGATCAGTGTGACCTGAGGTGGACTTTTAGAGACCACATGTCTCCTCTCTGACAGCTGAACAGTGAAGCAGATCCAATCAATAGTTACTAAATATCCCACCTACAGCTTATGGAACAATAAAACAGCTTCACATCGTTTTAAACGTGATAATTAACAGGAACTTCCTGACGAGTGGATCCATTTTTATTCACCAATATTTTCCCAGCAGCATCGGTCTCGGCAGAGTCCTCCAGACTGTAGTGCCTGACCATCTCGAGTCTCGCTGGCTGCTGCTCAGTTGGCATTTAGCAGACTGAACACAGAATCTAACCTTTAGCTGGAACAATTCAAAACAAAGATTCACCTCATCTCTGACGCCATTTTCATCGAGTGTCCAGACACAAGAGTGAAAATACAGAACAGCCAGGAAACTCAGAGCTCCATGGCCCATTCCTCTGTTATTGAATTCATTTGAAGTGTGACGGCAGGAGATGAGGAACACATTGTTTTGCTGTAGAGACGTAGTTTGGTTTTACAATACCAACACAAAGGGAGGTGAGGGATCTTCTCATCTCTTGTGGTCATGTTGAGCTGGTGAACGTCTGTCGTGTCTCAGCTCTGATTACTGTCAGCTTTCTCTTGCTGTCAATCTGAGTCCCTCCTCCTGTAAGTGGGAATCATTTCGAGCTTCCAGCTCTGCTTGTTGCCAGCAGGGCAGATCTGCAGGTCTGAGTGTGAACTGATTGCAGCATGCTGCATCAGGAGGTCCTGCTGAGACGGTTCCACAGTGCTGCATGAATACAGGATGAATGAAGAGATGACAGGGCTGCAGTGAGCCGTCAGGGTGTTTGAGAGTCAGAGTCCATTATTCTTCTCTTTGTCTTACTGTGACTGAGGAGATGCTGAACTGTGGAGCTGCAGAAATAAGAAGCAGATTCAGAGTGAGCTCCTCTCCTCTCTGTCCTCCTGGAGTCTGAGAGCCAATCAGACTCTGTTTATCTTCTCATGTCACTCTCTCATTGGTTCAATCCTCTACTGAGAGAAAACCTGTTCTGTTTTGACTGACACTGACCTGAGATCAGGTTTTCAAGTTTTCAGGTTTCTGATGAATTATCTTGTGTTGTCCTTCGTCACTGTCGCTCCTCTTCTGATGGTTTGTGTATTTAAACACTGACATCAGTGTTTGTCCTTCAGAGTTGTGCAGAGGCTGAACTGAGCTGCGTCTCTCTGTCACAGTGAGGTGGAAAGATGCTCTCATGAGTGTTTGTCTGCTGGCTGCTGATACAAATGACTGTCAAGTGTTTTTGTGTCTTCCATCAGTCCATAATAAGTCCTCTCCCCCTCACAAATCCTCCAAATGAAAGTTTGTCAGAGGCAGAAAGTGAGCTGCTTCATCACTCAGCCTGATGACTTCAGAGAGGGTTGAACAATCACATCACTCACTCAGACTGTTGACTCTCTTCTTCTTCTTCTGTTGAACAGTTTACATGTCAGCTTTGAGCCTCTCTTCTTCCTCCCTTCTCCTCTTTCCTAATCAGTTAGTGTTAATGAGCTGCCGATGCAGCAGGTTGTGCATTTAGATGTAAATACAAACATGTTCATCTCAAATACTGCCTCATACATCATTTATCAAACGCTGTGTTTGACTCTGATTCATGAAGCAGCTTGTTGAGTCTGTCCAAAATGAAATTCACACATTCACAAAGACTCCCTGCATCCTCAAACAGCCTCACACTCACACACCTTCACACCCTCACAGTTCACACAGAGGTTTCATGTGTGATGAGACACATGAGAAGAGATGCGTTTCAGTGCAGAGTGGTGTCAGTGGGTTCTTCTTCATCTCTCTGCTCTGATCTCTGCTTCATACTTCTGTCACTTTGCTGGATCATGGACTCTTTCCTGTTACTCTTTCTTTGTTCTGTCTCTTTCTCTCTCTTCCTCAAACTACTTTTTCTGTTGCAGTCGATATTATTTTCTGTGTGAAGTGTTCATCACTTTTTTCACAGGCCGCTCTGGATGTTCATCCTCATGCAAAAGATGAATGATGAAGCTACGCAGAGAATAATTCAGACTAAATGATGTTTGATAAGGACCACATACGACTACTGCTGCTAATTATTGACTTTGCAGAGCTTTTCTATATTTGTGCAGAGTTCTGCTGTTGAATGTTGAATCCCTTCTATGAAATCTTTCTTTTCATCCCACTGAGCACGAAACATCAATCCATTCAGCCTCCATCTGCTAATAGACTGAGCCCTTTTCACCTGATGTCAGACCTGACCTCAGGCCAGCGTCTCTCATGCTGCCATGCCAGGCAGAGCTGGCACACACACTGTCTCAGCCTGGCACAGACCAGATCCTGTCAGCCTCTGTTCCTGCAGGAGACATCAGTGAATCAGGCGACAACAAAAGACACAGAGAGAGACGAGTTTTAAAGATGCTGCTGTTAAATTCTCAGTCTTGATGAGCTTTGTATCACTTCCCACCTCTTACATGATGCATGATGATGCTTCATTTTAGTGACTGTGAATCTTTGACACTGTTGAACCTCTGAAAGTCAAAATATAAGCTGCCAAAAACACACCTTCAAATAACAGTCACACCTGTCATCTGAGAAGATGATGAAGGAGGGCAGAGTGCTGATGGAGGAAGTTCAAACTGACACCATATCATCTTATTCTGGGAGGTGAAGCTGTGAAATGTAACCAGGCAGTATGTATCATTGAAACACTATTTTCAACTATTGGTATTTTTGTCAGTGTGAGTCGAGAGAGAACATGATTCGTTCTTATCCAGATGAAGTGTGAGAGTTTACATGTCGGTGTGTTTGTGTATCACAGTGAGGTCAAGGTAGTGAAGTGAAGATGTTTGTGTTTGGGGGATTTCCTGCATCTGTTTGTGGATACAGACAGAGAGAAACAGGCTCTGTCACTGTGTGACCTTCTCTTCTGCTCTCACACCCAAAGCAGCTCTGAACTGTTTTCACATGTGAGCATGTTGATGGTGTGAAGTGTCATGAATTCATCAAGTGTCAGTTGAACTCATAAGTCCACACAGGCTGTCAGTGTGGCTCAACAATCTGCATTTGAACACATGCAGTGACTCGTTCTGAAGCTCATCACACAGAGGGACAATGATTCTTCATTGTGGTTGAATGACTGACATGTAGAAGGTTTTGTTGCTGGATGTGTGTTGATGGAGACAGAATGGGTCAGAGCTGTCTTGCTCTCTTCTGATAAAAACCTTTGCTGATTCTTTCTGTGCGGCTGTTTGTGAAATGGAGGAATTTGGATCGAGTGGAGATCTAAAGGTGTTTTCAGCATTTTATTTGATTTGCTTTTAGATGCATTTTATTTTTTCAGAATAAATTGTTGAGTGATGTTTGAGGAGGGTCTGATGTGGAGAATATAGGTTTCACTACATTGAGCATTCAAAATGCTGTTGTGTGTGAGCACGATACAATTGGTTTCCACCTTTTGGTTCATTTGTGTGCATGAGATAATTCACTACATTGAACACAAAGGTAGACTATCAACACACAACTATGCTCCTCACATGAAACCACCATGTGAACAGACACACAACTCACTGTTAGCTGTCCCAGGAGACAGGTCTGCAGCATCAGCAGTGTCTTTACATACAATCAGGGAATCTTAACTCATCCAGTTTATTCTCATCTTGTTCAGAACGAGCAGCAGGAATCATTCCAGCCTCTCCGTGCTCTCTCCTCATGAAACACTGCAGACACAGTATCGACTTCAGCTCAACAAGCTCTGTACTGTCAGCAAACCCTGAAGCACTTCAGAGAAGCCACATGTTGTGTTTGGATCCAGATACACTAATGAAGTGTCTGAGCATTGTGTGGTGAACCCAAACTAATGAAGAGCCAGTCATTAGACTGAGCCCGTTATTTTCTATGTACCACATCCAGCCAGGCGTTACCTTTAGTGTTTCAATTGTCATTTTCTGTGATTGATGTCCTGATTTAATAAATCTGTCCTCATTAAAGGTTCTGATCTTGACATTCACACCTCCACATTTTAATTTCACATCATTGTCTGAATGCATGACTGTTTGTTTGAATAACAACACTTGTGATAAACACACACATTATATTTCCTGGACCTGTACAGTCCACTGTCAGCTTTTTAAACTCCTTCACACACAAGGCTCCCCTTGGTAAAACTTCACAGTCAATCCTGAGCTTCTCATAGCGTCTCCTCAGAAATTAAAGGAGTTTCACAACTTTTACAGTCAAACATAACAGCAAGTTTTATACTGACATCCAAAGTTTAGCTGGGGGACAGAAACACTGAGAGCTGGACATTAATTATAAATCAAGACACCTCGAGGTCAGGAGCTTTCAACTGAGTGTTCAGTAGAAGACATGAGCTCACTGCATTAATGTGAACTTTCTCTTTAATGAGGGAGTGTAATGAGGAGGCCTTGTTTTCCCCACAGTGACACGATTCTGATTGCAGAGCTGTAAAACCCTGAGGATTTGTCTGTAATGACAGATTTCACTGGACTGGTGGGTTTGCTGCTCAACTTGTCTTGTGGTGTCAACTGTCTGTGTGTGATGTTGTAAAAACTTGAATCTTTTGTAGAGATTATTCTCACATCGGCTCTTTGAAGCTAATTAGTACTGATGTGTTAAAGATGTCACCTGCCCACAATGAGATGAGTCATTATCAAACCACGACCAGATCAATATGTAAAAGTCAGCACACATACAGTAAAAGTTCTCCAAAGAAATCAGCTGGACTCTCTTTGAACTGCAGCAGAGACTCGAGGCAGAGGAACTCCATCAATCCTGTATTAGCTCTGCAGCGCTGAGAGGAGATCACTCTGGCATCCAAACGTTCATTCATCATCATTTTGTGCCGTGTCATGTATCACACAATGGTTGGAGTGATTCGTCACTTATCATATTTAAGGCTGTTGGTCAAATATTCCACATGATCTGTTTCAGTCATGAAGTCTGAGGTTCAAAAACTTGTTTCAGTCTTCATCATGAAATTGAATCAAACATGTTTCCATGCTGACAGGAAGTTTTCTGCTCTTTGTAGTTGTACTCTGTCCATTTAGTGCCATTAGTGTTTATTAAAGCATGAAATACCAATCCTCTCCAGTGGACCATAAAGCCTCCACCCCTCTGACTCTCCTCCTGTCTGAGATTCTTGTAATAACGTGTGAGCAGAGTCAGAAGCTGTTAAGTGTTCTTGGTTATCTGAGTGTCATCAGTGTAAAGTAGCTTCAGCTGGCTGAGTTTCTTGTACAGTACAGGATGAAAACATGCTGCTGGTCATATTTGAGACTCTGCTGTTCTGATGTCAGCAGTGACTTTTTGTTCTGGATGTCAAGTCATCGTCGAAACAGGGAAAACCTTCACATTTCTGCACACAAAGAGAAACTATCCACAGACTGCTGAAGGTGTTTTGTTCGTTCCTGCAGTCAAACACAAACTCTGAATCCCAGTGGGAGCTCTGCTCTGGAGATCAAGAGGAGAGAAACACTGAATCCAGTTTAACTTCTGCTCTGCTCTCACTGTGCTGTGATCAGATACACTGTACATGTCTGAGGTGACGACTGCAGGCTGAAATATGGAACAACACCTGCTGGATAAATAAAAGCTGAGTTTATTTTTCCTGAAATGCTCTTTAACATTTACACAGTTTGAGCAAATACTGAGCAATGAAACATCATTCAACTTGTACACAGACACACACACACACACACACACACACACACACACACACACACACACACACACACACACACACACACACACACTGGGTAATTGCTTTCATGGGGTAATTGTGGGTAATCAGGTATCTCCTCTAATCATCAGGTTCAAAGGCTGGCCACCCAATTGCATGCTGGGTCATCACTGAATCATTGTCAGTTCACTCAGACTAAACGTATTAAATAAATGAACAAGTTGCAGGAAAACAGAGTGAGTTTGGATCAAAGAGAGACAAAGAGGCATTTTCTGCAGGTGAGAAGAGAAGCAGCCACAAATTTACAGATGTAATGATTTATGCTCATGTTTTCCTCTTTAAGGACCTCGAGTCCTTTGGCTGTTTCAGCTACAGTCGACAAAGTGGTGTTACTGTCACCACCCACATGTCTTCAGCAGCCATCTAACAGCCAGCCAATAGCTCTCTTTAGTGTTTCTACTAGTTATGTGACAGGATGCGTTTGTGTTTCCACGCTTCATGATCGTCTCTGAAGAATTAAGAGAACTGAGACGTCCTGAATGATGGCAGAGTGGGTCGAGATGAGTGGGTGGAGATGTGCCCTCTGTGTTTGTCTCCATCATGTTGTGACTCTTTCTCACACAGTTCACTCATCGGTGAGATCAGCTCACTCTGTCTCACAGAAACCTCAGTAATAAACATCTGAGGACTGAGGAGAGGAATGGTTGTGTTTCCTCAGCTGCTGTATTCTCACCACAGATGCCCTCAGCTGAGGCTGATCCCCACAGTTTGACTCTGAATAAAGTTGTTCATCTCCTCAGCTGGATGTTTACTATGGCTGTTAAATTTGGTGCCTTGCTTGAGGGCACAAGACTAAATCATCAGTAAAATGAAGCAATATGAGAGCCGCCAGCTTCAGTTGTTTTTGCCAGTTTTGGTTTGAGGTTGGATTCAGAAACAAATAGAAGCAACTGAGTGTTTCATTCATTGATCCATGAATCAGCTTCATGGAAAGTTCTCATTAGTCTTTGGCAGACAATGCTCCACAGGAGTCCTCGAGCTCAAAGACAAGCAGTGACAGAATTTTTTTTTTTTTTTTCACTGATCAGCATCCTGTATTTCAGTGTGGCTGTAAAGTCAGACCAGCACAGAAAAAGCAGTCGGCCATTTGAAGCTCCTGCAGAGAGCAAAGCACGTTTTTGTGTGGAGCTGGTGGAATAAATCTTTCTGGGAGGACTCCCACTGGTCTAGACTGGAAGTCTGGCTGCTAAAGAATGAGTGCGATGAAGAGAGAAATGGCTGCAGTGAAAGAAGAGAGGCTGCTGTGTTGGCAGAGTGGGTGTTGTACAGTGTGTGATGCTGAGAGTGTTGCCTCAAACCAGTGGAACAGCACTGGTGAACACTGTGGTGCTTTTCCATGAGCTAATCTGACTGTGGAGCTTTGAGAGGGTTTCAAAAAGCAGAGAGGCTACCTTTCTATTTAATGTGTGTGTGTGTGTGTGTGTGTGTGTGTGTGTGTGTATGTGTGAATGTGAGGATGTGAGGATGTAAGGATCTGTGTGTCCTCTGGTCTCTGTTCTTGTCTTCAGGGTCTCGTGGCTACATTAGATCTATTAATTATGTCCGTTTGAAACAGAGAGCGAGGAGAGGATCTGACAGCTCCAACGTCATTTTTATCAGTCAGACACTGTTTGAACTTCTCCTCTTCACCCTCTGCTGCCTTCCTGTTGAATTGCTCTTCTTCAGTGGAACTTCTTCCTCTTCTCCCTCCAGAAGTAGCTTGAAATGCAGCAGAGCAGCTTGAAGGTGTGAAGCCTGTGAGGCCGCACTGCCTCGAGGAGGATTTACTGAAAACCAGAGAATTCATGAGCCGACCTGCTTCACTGCTGCATCAACACTAAAATACAATAAGTTTCAGGAAAATTCTCCTCCGATCAGCAGATTGTAATTAGTTAATGTTCAGAGCCTCCATTATAATCACAAGAGGTGTTCCAAAGTCATGAATTCATTTTGAAATACTGAACCACTGAACAGGAAAAAAGACGACATCATCATACAGTATATCACCTATCAGAGCATTTCATTTGTGCATTGGTGCCTGAACTCAACACATTATTGTAAAATGTGCAGACGTGGTCGAAATAATGGAGACATTTTAAGAAATTAAACACTTAAGCAGTGTCAGATAATTTCATGATGATGTTAAACTTGATGAACTGGATGTTGTTTTTCTGTTCTCTCGGGTATTTAATCCTTAGATGCCTAAGTGAGGTCAAAAATGACCCCAGTGGTTGTTTTTTTTTTTTTTTGCAATATCTTTGTCATTTTAATTTTTTATCATTTGATCTTCCATGTATTCCTCAAACAGGTTGTCTTTGACATGAAGCCATTTGGATTTGTATCTAATTGTTATATTTTTTAAGTAATTGCATTTTTTGTATCAGTACCACACTCTTCCATCCGTGGGGTCAAAAATGACCCCAAGCATTTTCTATGGAATTCTATGGAATATGGGGAAGTTCAACCCTAGGAACCTTTGATTTTTATCAACTGTGACTGTCAGGTATACATTTACTGTTGATCCACACATCTTATGCCAGCAGTCTCACCACCCTGAAGGTTATTTTTACACAGCAGCATACCCGTAAGTATAATCATCATTTTTATACCTTATATGTGCTGTTATAAAATATGAACTTATTTTCCACATCCATGAATTTCTGTGCGATAGTGTTGCGTTATCATCATCAAATTACTATTTAGCTACACTAAACTAACACTAAGCAAACTAAGCTAACTAAGCTAACACTAGATAACTAAGCTAGCAAAAATCATTGCATTTGTTGTGTAGAGAAACAGACTCTTACTACAATATTTAAAGCTTCTAGTAATAAAATCTAACCCATTAGGTGGCCTATTATACCATTATTGATTACTCAATGATATCATAAATATGTGTGCGCGCATGTGTATGTGTATGTGTGTGCATGTACTTATGCAGCTACATATTGATTCGTAGTTTTGTGTGCCAATCAAAAAATCTTCTTTTATGTTCTCATCTAGAGTATCATGGCTGCTAGGATGCCTGCTAAGATTTCTTTGGACCTTGCCATAGAAATGATCCTGGAAGATGATGAACCCATCATGGGGTTTGACTCAGGATCTGACATCTCAGAGGAGGAGGACCCATAGAGGACCCAGACTATTGTTCACCTAGCGTTGTCAGGCCATGTGTGGAGGTGCGGCAGAGGGACACACAAACACTGAAAGTTAATGTTTTGATAGCTGTATTGATAGCAAGTTTGTGTTCAAAAGAAAGATGATAAGAAATTAACATGTAAAATATGAATATCTCATGTTGGGATCATTTTGGATGTTTACTTTTTTCACCTTTCTCAAAGTTGTTTTGTGATAAAATGTTAATAAAAAGTGATAAAGGAACATGTCAAACATGAAATAATTCTTTTGTTGACCAAAATATAATTAAAATAATCATCTTTAACCAAAAGGAAAGAAATTTCTTAAGTTTACAGCTTTAAACGCATTCATTCTAATTGGGGTCATTTTTGACCCCACTCATGGAAGAGTGTAGGTACTGGTAGGTCATGCATCTAAGGGTTAAGTGGATTCAAAATGGTACAGATGCTGTAAATCAGCTGGACGGTGAGTTTGGGTGTGAAATGGAACAAAAAGAAAACAGAAAAAGTTCATGTGGCTGAAATCACATGAGATCTGGTTGTTGAGACTGTGACTCTGCTGCAGTGAAGTCGTTCTTCATTTGGTTCATTTCTGATTCATCTGGAGTCAGAACCTCTGAAGGAAGTGAACTCTGAAGAGTTTTTGAAGGTGGAGTCCTCTGGTCTTCACATCTGTCTGTGCGCCTTGAAGAGGAACTTGAAAGCTCTTCAAGTTGAAGTGTCGTCCACTTCAGTCCAGTGGAGAGCAGGACGTGCTGATTTTAACGGCACTTGCAGAGATTTCATTGGATGCCTGCGAACACTGTCCGTGTTCAGTGAAGTTTCATCTGGATTTTGATTCACACAGCAAAGATGCTCCATGTTCCTCCTTTTTTATATGAATGAGCAAGTTGGAGAGTTTTGAAGCTTCCCTGAATTTTTTCTTCTGGCATATTAAGACAGTTCAGCTTATGTCAAGTGCAGATGTGGACAGTCTGTCTGCAGTTCAGAACCAGTGAATGTGTGATATGTCGCTCTGTATCTGCTCGTCATTGTCACAGTGACATCAGAGGCTTGTTGGACGTTATGTTGTAATACACACTGTGATAGCAGGTCGAGGTTGGCACCTTGCCGCAGTTTAAACTCTCGTATGTGCTGATGTTTGTGAAAAGATCAAACAGAATCTGTCAAATCCAAAGTGATCCTGCTCTCTGCTCTTCAGCCAAATGCTTCACATTTCTCTGACTGACACAATGGCTGCCTTTCCTGAGGCGATCACACACCATGGAGACACATAGATGGAGCCCTGAGGTTTAAAACTGTCTCCCTTACTGTCTCTTTCTCTAGTTTCTCTCTTTGACACTCTGTCTTTCTCATTTCGACCTCTGAGGAAATGTTCCCTCTGGGTCAGCTGTTCTTCCTCACAGCCACCGTCACACCTGCTTCTGAATGTAGTCCAATGAGAAAGACGGTTTAGAATAGACGAGGGGTCCACTGATTGTCCTCTAATGAGACGCTGATGAGAGGTTGATGTTATTGTCCAGAGCCTCTCTCCTCCTCTTGGCTCTGTGTTTGATAGCAGTAACCTCTTTGGGCCAGAACTGTTGAATCTTTATTGTCAGATGGATTTAAACTGTGTTAGTTTCTGTTTCTTGATGTGTTGTTGTTGTTAAATATACAGTTAGTCCTGTTGTCTTGCTGAGACACTGGTAATTCATTGAGTGACACTTGATGTGGTTTGACAGATGGCTGAAAGTGACTTTTCCTCATGAAATTGAAATTACAGTGAAATAAATCAGCTGGAGTTGAGGATGTCACTTTGTGAAAGTTTGCTCTGTTTTTATCAGTAAAGTCTGCAGAAGTGATGCACAGCTGAATTTCTTCATTCTGTGGTTGTCGGCTTTCTCACCTGTTGGTAAATTGACTGATTTCCAGCCTCTTCACTGGCTGTCTGTCACTGTGACGTCCTAATAAGATCTAAATCCTTCCAGCTCCATTTGAAAATCATCCAGCTGCTGTCAGGAAGGACAGGACAGGAAGTGCTGCCGTGGTCTGATCCGTCTGTCTGTCCAGTATGAACTGCACCTGCATCAGCCTGGTTTCAGGCTCTTCTCTCATTTCAACATCAGTCACTGTTGTGGCAGTAATCTGATTTCTTGTCGCTCCATAAATAGATGCTGGGATGTCTGATTGTGGAGCTCCTCTTCTGCCATTTCCTCCACTCGAGTAGTGATGCCCCACAAACCTGACTGTCCTGCTACAGTCACAGATGTCCTGACATTTGACATCCAATGCGATTGACTGGCTGCCACTTACCACTTGTGTCGTATCAGCGTGAGCTTGAACCTCTTAAACAAACATAGGGTTGATTGTAGAAGCTCACAGAGTGAAACCTCAACAGTCTCTGTGCTTTTGGTAGAGAGCATATTCACACTTGATGCTGTTTCCTTTTGTTGTTTTACTGTATTACATTTATTTAAATCTCTTGTGAATTATAATTAGAGGCCTCTGTCTGCACATCAGCTCCAGCACACAACCTGTATTCAACCAATAAAAACTGGGGAGTGAGCAGAGAGAACTCCAAATAAAACAGTGAATTAGCGAAGCTGCAAGATGAGCTCCTGTACCTGCTCCAGTGTTGGAGACTGACTCTTAAAACCATCCATATCCATTCTAATTAAACAGCAGGAAACAAACCTTCCTTAGTTAGAGACTGGATCTGAAATGCTGCTGATTTCATTTGGCAGTAAATCAGGTTGGGAATTAACAAGGTTGTTGTAAAGGCAGTTGAGCTCCAGAGAGATTCATTCAGACAGAGAGGAGGTGATGAACAGAGACAGAAAGTGTGAGGACAGAGAGAAGTTCCACACCTTTAATCATTCACCTGTGTTGTCTGACAGGTTTCTCTCTCTCAGGTTTAAGCTGAGTCATGCTCTGCTGCCAGACACCAGTCAGCATTAATAATTAGTTCATCTATCCAGAGACTCACACTTCTCCCCTCTCTGTATTAAACACAGACCTCCTGCAGCTTCTGTACATAATGCAGACCTCTCCAGTGGCAGCAAAGCTTTGTGTCAGAACAGCTGTATGTTATTACTCACTCACAAAGAAAAGAGTTTCAGCAATTTACTCAAGCAGGATCATGTCTTCATTTACATTTGGTGTGGAAGCTAATTTTCCTCCAATGGATTCTTCTGGAAAATCTAATTAGTGCTTTTTATTGTCCTCATGAATTCATTGTCCTGACTAGAAAGAGCTTTTGTGAGTGAAGTGCTCGGGGCTCAGCTGGTCCTGGACTGACTTTGCTTTGCTTTCTAAATCCCATCACCTCTTTTCTCTGTTGTTTGAAGCTCATGTTACTGTGTCATCGGGAAATTCATGAATTAAAATTCAGCTCGTATTAAATATAAATCATCCTTTCAGGACTTAAATGTCCTGATGGACTATAGATGCTCTGCATGCTTTTCTCTGGCCTGTGCAGCCTCTCACACAACCCACAGCCTCTAAAATCCTCCATTATGAAGATCAGTGTTGCAGAATATCCCATCAGCTGAGATCATGTCTATTTCATGCTGGTCTTGCTGATCTCAGCCATGTGGGACTAAACTGTTTCTCATTCAGCCTCAGTCAGTTTCCCATTTTCACTGGAGATGAAATCTGAGATCAAATCATTCATTTTAACATTGTCTGTTTTTTAAGTTCTGCTGCAGTCACATGACCAAATTTATAGATGCAACAGTTTTTCAATGATAATTTTGACTCACAACAAAGATTGTTGTTCACTTCAGCTCTGAACCTCATAATATCTTCTCTAGTGAACATTTTTTTAGGATTCTGGACACAGAGGGCGTCCTCCATCATTGTTGTGTTGTTTCCAAGGGCAACAGAAATTGGAGGATGATGAAGGTGAAGTCAGGGATGAAGGAAGTTTAGAGCTGACCTTTTTCTTGTTACCTTTCTCCAGCTATGTTTGTCTTTATCTTTCCCAAACTTTCCTCCACAGCTTGAACAGAAGGAGAGGCAAAGAAAGGAGGTGCAGACAACAGCAGCTTGTTTTTGCTTTAGCAGAATGGAGGTATTGTGTGGCTGAAAGTTGAGGGTCAGTTCGGTTCTCTGTCACAGTTCACCAGGTTTCACAGCTCCCTCTCTGCTGTCAGCGAGAAGACTTTCTGTCTGTCTGCTGGAGAAAGCACCATTGTGGATAAAGCTGTGTGTTGCAGCAGGTTGAGTCTGAAAACTTTTGTAACTTTCTGAAACACAAAATTCCTCTTTCCTGTCTGCTTTCTGCAGTGATTGAGCAGCTGTGAGTTGGTGTGAATGTGGCCATAAGTTTGTCCTCAGTAAATTTTGTGCTTTGCAAATTCTGTTTTACCTCAGCCCTCCCAGTACTGACTGTGATGAAGGAAAGTGGGATTCAGGGTTTTCTTGGACACATCTTTAAAAAGGCAAACAGTTGGAGAGCAGCACATCCTGTGTGTGTTTGCGTGATGGAAACTGTGAGGAGGAAGTCAGCAGTGATCCAGTAAGATCACAGCCACACACCCACTCGTCTTATTAACATGGTGACAGCTTTGCCTGCTAATCTGCGTGAGGAGATTAATGAGGATTTGATGCAGAAGAACATGATTATTATCATTATTCAGTCCTCTCAGATGGCTGTTAGGGATAATAAAATAATGATTTTAATGTTTAATTCTGCTCATTCTGTTCACGCTAAGTGTTGGTTCAGGTTAGCTGCTCTGTCCACATTCTTCAAACCTCAAAGGAATGAACTGAATATGTATGTGCTCTCTGACTGATGGAGCTCTGAAACCACTGAAGTTACTGGAAATTCTTGTCAGTGGATAAAAACAGTCACTGTTCACTCGAATTTGCATTCAAAATGCTGTAGAATCAGGCTTCTGATTGGCCAGCATGACTTTAGGGTTAGAGTAAAATCACCGCCTGTTGGTTTGGCATCACAGCCCTTCAGTTGTGTTTTCACATGGATGGAGATTTGTTTTAACACTGCTTGTGTAGGTGGGATTTTTCCTGACAACGAAGGAGGAAAAAGCCTGTTTTCAAAGTACGATGTGTGTGTGGACGACAGGCCTGATTCTGTCCAACAGCACAAACATGAGAGAGGAGGAGAGAGCAGCAGATGCACAAACTCTACGATGTTGAACAAACACTGATAATCTGGCACGAGAGCTGAATCACTGTCAGCAATAAACGTGTGAGACATGAGGGACAATAAATGTCTCAGCTGAAGTCGTGATATGAAGCTTGTCTTAATGCCTCCAGCTGAAATATGTTCAGACTCTGCTGACAGCTGGTTTCCAGCAATGTGCCTCCACCTGCACAACATTTGTGATCTTTAAGATGGAGGGTGGATTTTAGCAGATTATTAGGCTGATTGATGTGACTGTACAGTTTGCCATTCAAAGAAATCATTCAGAAATCTCTCTCTCACTTTCTCTCTCTGTATCTCTCACATTCAGTTGTCATTCAGTTGCATAATTACAACAAGCAGAAAGGTGGAAGTAGAAAACCTCGCCTGGCCTCCCTCATACCTCATCATAAATATTTATGAAGACATTTGAATAATGTGATTTTGTCACAACAAAATATCATTTGGAGGAAGGAAGAGTAGAGAGTGGGAAGTTGAGGAATGTCAACAAGCAGAGGAGGAAGAATCTGCCACAGTTATAGTTTGGTCTTCTGGGGCTGATGAAGGAGACGCAGTTTGGATGTGAAGATTCACATTTTAGTCGCAGTTTTAAACATTAACCCTCCAGAACAAGCTCCAGCTGAGCTGGTGGTCAGTGGAGATTAGAACAGAACAAACAGAGGGTCTGAATGGTAATCCTCCACTGTCTGTTCTGTTTGCTGGAATAGAAAAAAGTCAATAAATAAATAGAAGCGTCACATTTTCTATGAGCTGATGTCCACGGCACGCAGAGTCACCAAATCTATTTCCACAGAGATTATTCAAAGCGGAGAGGACTGTCCTTTTAAAACATGGATTATATCTTCCCCCTGTGAGGACGGGATATTCCTTTGTTTGCGTGTGTTGATATCAGGTAGAGCTGAACATGTGGTGAGGATGACAGGACCTGAAATTCACTTCTCAGCACAGCAGCAACAGACTCTTTGTGACACATTCAGAACAGCAGGAAATGTGCTGGAGATGAATCTGCTGTATGTGTGGATACAGAACAGGTCAGACACGCTCAGTGCAAACAAGAGAGGCCTCTGGACTTCATTACAAATCCAATATGCAGTCACACACAATGAAAAACCTGCAGGTTAATGTTGGAATATTGTTTCCATCTTTATTCTACTTGTCATGTCAGTTTTTCACTGGAGGTTTAGATCATAATGTTTGTGGATCTCTGAGTGACTGAGTGTCCTTGTTTGTCCAGTTCACCATCAGATATACAGGAAGTTTACTCCACTGTACTGAGTCTGATGTCTGGCAGCATGTTCAACATTTTCTGCTCTCCTGCTATTTTATACACATGTACTTCACATCTGGAGCTCAGGAAACTGTCATTGAGATGAAATATTCCAAAGTTTTACTGGTAACAAATGATCATTGGTCCAAATCATTCAGTCTGTTCCTTGATGTGGAATTAAATGTATAATTAACATGTTTGACGGGTTTTCTTTCTGCATGTTAATACAAATCTTATATTCATCGTGTGATGATGAAATGAGGTTTTTCATCTTTCTTTCTGCTCATTTATATCCATCAAAGGTCTCAGGCTGCTCCTGTTCTGCAAGCTTGGCACATTTTACAGACAAATGTGTCTAATTTATGTATTAAAGGGATGATTTTTTTTTTTTCTTGGAAAAAGAACAGATAATAATTTCAGTGATTTAAATAATTGTAATTACTGAAGCTACTGGATAACACTCTGGTGCAGTCATCCATTCAGCACAGTGAAACTCCCTCAGAGAGAAAACGTGGTTCTGGCCATTACACAGAGCAGTTCTGCTTATTAAACAGAAACATTTTCACTTCTCACTGATTCATTTAAAGCTTTTAACAACATTTAGTTTGAGTTTTGTTGAACAAGGTAGCCTCAGTGGAGCAGTTTCATTTATTTTCAGTAGTGGATTTGTACAACAGTGAAACAAGTCAATAAATGTGTGAGTGTGCCTCACTGAGCTGATATTCTGTGTGCAGACTGTATCAGACATATAAGTGGGTGAAATGTGGATATCCTAGAAGTCAAAATGTCTCGTGTTTGTTCAAATCCACACATGCCTGCAGATTCAGATGCAGTAATCATGACAGGAGAGACGGAGAGTTTCAAACATAAGCTATAATCCCAGTGAGAGCTGCTCCTGAAGTGTGTTTGTGGAGAAGCTTTAAATCCTGTTTAAACGCTGTGTTTTCTCTGTCCTCTGTCGCTGTTTCAGCCAATGAAATCAGCCACTAAATTCTGATCAGATACTCTTTATGTGACAGATCAGCCATGAGATAATTGCTGATGAAACCAGGGGATTGTGGGTAATCAGATAAGTCTTTTAATCAAAAGGCTTTAAAGGCTGACCACCTAATTACATGCTGGGTTATGACTCTATTATCGTCTATTAGCTTGTATTAGACTGTGTGCTGAACAACAAGCTGGAGGTGAACAGTGAGGATGAAAACAGGCTTTTGTTTCAGTCGAGCAGCAACACTCAACAGTGTCAGCAGAACAGAGAGCAGCACTTTATTTTACTGCACAGCAGGTTTGTTGTGGTCCAGTCATACAGTGGTTTGTGTTTGTGATCAGAGGCTGATCGATCGAGTGCAGCTCTGCTGTCAGTGGACAGACTGTACGTTGATCTGTTGGTCAGTCTGATCAGGTTTCAGGTCCAAGTGCCCCTTAAGAGCCCCTCAAATCACCCAGACTGCCATTCAGGAGTGAAAAAGATCCAATCTGTGAAATATTGTGGCCCTGATGAGAATCTGTGCTCTCCACTGTTTCTCATCTTTTCTGACCAGTGTTGAACAGTTTGACCAGGACTCTGCTGTTAATTCAAAGGCAGAAAGTCCAACAGTTTCAACAGGAAACTCATGTTCTTCTGAGTCTGTGCAGAAAAGGTCGTCATTTTGTTCATGTTCCACATCTGCACACTGAACATAAAGACTAGATCCTCCTGACTCATCTTTCACATCATTATATTTGACATGTATAACTGGGCCATGTGTAAAAATATTCCAGTGTTTGACTGTATTAGGGTTATATATGCTGTCCATTAGGAGGAGTGTGTCCAACACCACATCTGACAGCTTCAGTGTCATTTTAATCAGTCAGCCACAGTCTGAACCTCCCTCTTTAACCTCTCCTGCCCTCATTTTATCTCTTGTTTCGTTTCTCATTGCTAATGCAGATGATAAATGAATTATTGATGTGTTACCTCTGCCTGACGCCGTATTAAAGCATCTTAATATTGTCCACTTTCATCTTTCCATGTCTCCAGTAACTTTTTCTTGACTAACTTGCTCTCAGTCTTGTGTGGGTTTGGTGAACAGTTCTCCTCTGATCTTCATCACAGTATCTGAACACAACTCTGTTAAACATCAGGGATCAATGAACGTGTGATTCATTCTGCGGCTCATTTGCTTCGTACCAGACTGTGAAGCTGCAGCGCTCTAATTGAGAGCAAAGGCAGGATGTGAAACATCTTCGCAAGAGATTGATTGAGAATCGAGTTCACTGTCTTCAGACATCGTTCACCACAGTTCAGCAAAATGCAAAGTACAAACACTGAAAGGGTTTGATCTGTGAGACAGAATATACAGAATAATATCTGTGTGAGGAGGCCATGGTTTCCCTCCATCACCATCACAGCTTCTTCCTAATGTCGTCCAATGAGAATGAGGCGTAAAACTGGATTAAACTGCTCTCAGCATGTACAGTTTGGATCTAAATGTTCGGTCTCTGGAATACAAAATAAGATCTTTGTGTCTCTCGTCTGTAATTTGTCTCATTTTTCTCTGTTCCATTGACACAGTGTTTAACTTTGTGCAGTCAAGAGTCTTTATGACTAATAACCTTAATCACAAAACGCAGCTTTAGTGCAGAAGACAAACCTCTGCAGTCTCTGGAAAAGCTGTTTGGCTGAATCTTTGTTTATTACATTCTCACAAAGAGAATCTTTTTTCTTCATCCACTCAAAGCAGGATTATATTTAATGTTCTGCAATTATAAGTCATGAAGTGGCAGAAGCTTCTGTTCATGTTCTTTCTGTGGTCTCTGTTGGAAAGTCTAATTAGAGCTTAATCTTGTCCTCTTGAAATGATTGTCCTCATAAGAATGAGCTAATGTGTTTAAAGTTCTGGGGGCTCAGCAGGACCTGGACTGGCTTTGCTTTGTTTTCCCAAATCTCATGATGTCACCTCCCTTTGGTTAACTTAGTTCAGTTTTTTTAAAGAAAATGTCTGAATGCAGTCGTCATTTTTCATAGAATAAACATACATGAGTTCCTGTGACAGACAGCTGTGATGGCGCTGTGCTCTAGAGCTTCTGCCTTCATATCATAATGATGTGTTTGAGTTGTTTCTGCTGCTGCTCATCTTGCTGATGATGCATCTCACCTCCCACCAACAACCAGCATCCATCTGTCACAGCTGTGTGCAGCTCATCTCTCTGTGCTGTCACTTCCTTTAAATGATGGTTTGCACTTAATGAACTTCAACAGAACAGAATATGTTAATAACATGTTGACATCCAATATGTCAGCCATGCAGCTGGAATGTTGCCTGTTAAAAAACTAAACTTGAGCTCATTCATGTTTGACGTTAGAGCACGGTGTTTCATCCAGTCACATCGTCTTCATGGAGCAGTTGTACCTCTGGAGATCTGCAGTGCTGTCACTGAATAACAAGATGTTTTTGCTCTGTTGATCTCAAGCTGTGTACTTCCACTGTCAGACATGGCTGTGTTCAGCTTCAGCTGCAGTAATCCCTGCATTTACAAAGTCATTCTCATGTTGAGAGCTTTGCTGCGTTCAAGGCCGCTGAGCTGTTGACTTCAGCCTGCACTGACTCTACAGTGTCATGTAATGCAGATGAAGAACAATATTTGTCCCCTCACCATAAAAGACAGCAAACAGTTCTGCCTCACAAACATGTCCAGCTTGTATTTTAAGACCAGCCTTTTATATTCACTGAAGACTCAAATATTTGAAGTGAACCTGAAGCCTCGAGCTCAGAAGACAACTGAGAGATGAAGGGTGCAGCAGCTCTACATTTCAATGAGGACTCCTCATTTCAAAAGGTCAAATTCAGACTTGAATTTCAATTGAATCTTCCAGCAGGGAGAACTCTGAAGAAGTAAACAGTTTCCTCAAGGCCACAACAACATGAGCAGACTGAAACTTTCCTCCCTGGAGAAGATTGGAAGAGTCTGGTCAACACATCTGGCTGCAATTGATCAACTTTTCATTAAATCTCCACTCTGGATTTTTCCTCTCTTTGAAAGCAGCTGTTGAATAACCAGCTGAGCTGCTCAGGTAGAATATTTTCATTCTTCAGACTTTTGTACAGCAGCAAAGTAAATACACTCTGGTCAATAGTGTTCATGAAGCTGAATGAATGAACTGTGAGTGTGTCAGGATCACAGAAGGCAAAACTAATGTTGTTTCTCATCCAGCACTAAACGATTTTCCTCCATCTCCACCTTTTTATGAATACTAGTCAAAAGTCCCACTTTTCCACTCCTGGTAATTTACATGACTGAGCACATTTTTCCCAGAGTTCTTTTCTTTTCTCAAACAAAATGGAGCATTTAAATGACAAAGCACAGCCACAGAGAGGTTCAGCCTTGTCTGCTGGTGTTGTGGACAATAAATGAATCTTATTTTGAAGACAGTAAATGAAACATGAGCAGCACACTCCTCATGATTCAGCCATATTCCCTCTGTTTATCATAGAAATGAAGCTTTCTCCACTGATCAGACTGGATTCAACATGAAGTCGATGAGTCTGTATTTTTTACAGGCGTCACACTAATGTGATCTTTTGTCTTTATTCCATTAAATCTTCATCTCACATAGCGCACGTCCCAACATTAATCATGTATATCTTTGAAGGAACTTCACTGCAGGTGTTTACATGATTTTCTGCTCTCATATCTGAAACGACTGTCAGACTGTTTGCAGGTTGATAATCAGCCTGAAACAAATTGAACCTCACTCCCGATCAGGTTGTTCTACCACAACTGTCACAGTGAATCACAGATCTTAATGGAAGATTAAAGTGAAGCTCTCTGATAGGTTTAGCTGTGCCTTTTGATTTGCATAATATCTCCAGAGTCACACAAACAGAGTTTTCCTTCCCCCCTCTTCAGTCAACACTCTGACATCTCAGTGATCGTTCAGAGAGTCCAAACATTTAACAGCAGTGTGAAATCTCTCTGGGTGTGTGCAGGTGGAGGATGTGTCGGGGCTCACTGGGAGCTCCAGTCTGCTCCATCACATGAACTCACACTGGGTTGTAGGAAGCTCCACATGTCCTTCCATCCTCCTCTGAGCTCACCTGCTCTACTTCCTGTCCACTCAGTGACTGTAAATCCAGTATATTCAGTCAAAGATGGGATTACAGCTTGTGTTTGTGGATCAGAATGTGTCAGTTTGTGGGCTGAGCTGTGTTGTTGTTCTGCTTTAACAGCAGCAGCAGTGAGTATACTCTCTCAGTACAAGTCTGAGTGAAAGGCAAACCATTTCTCTCTTGTGCATCTTCACACACTGATATGAAGAGTGTGCGTGCTTTATGGTGTGATCTGCTCGTTCTCATCAATGATGCTTATCTGCAGAGCTGATTTATTTTCAGGAGTTGTTGTTTTACTCCAGATGTTCAGAGTAATTAGAAACAAGAAGAACTGTGTCAGTGGCTCAGTGTTCACAGCAGGTGAAATATTAATGACATTTAGCCTGTTTCTTTAATGTTGCTCCTGGTCAGTGAATGTGTCTTCAGTCAGGCAGCGCTCGACAGAAATCTGGATGTGTTGCATGATTTCACTTGTCTCATGCAGACTCCTGCACAGCCTCACAGCTGAACCACATACTGCTGAATCTCTGAAAAGGTGAAATCATGTTTTTGTGTATTTCCCCCCTAAAACTGATCCATTACATTTATTAGCACTATTTCAGACATCTGTTTCATGTCAGATTTTAGTGCTAAATCTCATCCCTCCAGCGACACAGAAGGTTATTATTCTCAGCACTGAGACATTTTCCATTTATTTCTTGGGTTTCTGCAGACATGCAGCAGCAGAGCTGAGAAATGTGATTTGATTCCTGCTGCAGGGGGTCAGGCAACCAAGAACCAATGGAAAGCTGTGGCAGCTGTTGTGGAGCTGAAAACATCTGACTGGTGGTCACATCTCACACAGCAGAGGAGAGAGACAGTAACAGAACCAGCAGCAACCTCAGAAACAACAACAAAGAAAGATGGAGAGGGTTATGGAGGTGAAGAGAAAGGGAGAGACAAAGAACTGGTGGACAGAATAAACATTATTGTGATGCTGCTTTTAAAGCAATTATCTTTTAAAAGAGTTGAGCAGTTTTGGTGGAGAAGGAGGAGGGTCAGGTCAGTTCTCTGTCACAGCTCAGCAGGTTTAACAGCTTTCTCCTTGTCACCTTTCAGCTGGAACAGTTTCTGTTTGCTGGATATAAAAAGTGCCAAAGCAGATTAGACTGTGCTGGAGGAGCTTGGTGTGACGAGGCAGGTGCAGCTGTGCATGGAAATGTTTCTTCTGGATGTTGTAATTCTTGGTTGTAAGTGGTTGGTGGGCTGGTGGCAGCTGAAGCCTGAATGCTGCTTCTCTCAGTCTACGTTCAACACTTGCAGTCAGTTATCAGAGACAATGTAAAAGCAGCTTTTATCAGCTTTTAAATTCCAAGGATTTCTCGTGACTCAAAGCTTTTCTCTGTCAGATTTTGTTACAGTTACAGCAGAAAAGAGAGAAATGCTGCCAAGTGTGATCTCAGTGGAAACAGTGAATTTAAATGCTCTGCTCACACTGAAGGTCATTATTTGTTCCTTCTTGTGTGATGATGAAAAGATGGTGATTTACTCTGTTGTTGAGGTAAATAAGCTGAACGCTCAGCAGGCTTTGTTTGTCACTCGGTAATGAAGGATCGTTTTTTTTCACAAGTGGAATACATTGAATATTTAGACACAGATTAACACAACAGGTGATTATGAGAGGGCTGCAGTCATTTTGGAGAATGACTGCTCAGAATGATGTTTTAATCACAACAGATTAAAAACAATTGAGTGAGAAATATTTGGGCAAAATGCAACACAGATAGATAATCCATATCTAATCCTGAGGCATTAACACCTCCCAGGTAACACAAAGAGTTCAGTGTGAAGGATTCACAGTCATTGAAGTTACTTTACAGAAATACATCTTTCAACAAACACCTTTGTATTCCAGCTGTGATCTCTATGGTTACATAACTGTCTCGTGCCAAGGGACAGATGTTATGCAGAATGACCTTTGACCTCTGAGAAAACCTTATTAGAGCCAGAGTCTCTGCAGCAAACAGCTGAACTCCACCAGCAGCCCAGCATCACTTGATTTCCTCTGCTGATTCATCAGTATGAATATATTGGAGCGCTGACCAACGTTATGAAGAGGAACCTTTTAGAAATGCGTGACTGAACCACTGGGCTCAGTGACTGGACCACTTTTATAACCATCATCACAGAAAGTCCATTTACCAACCATTATTTTAGATGATTACAATCCTGTGTTTAATTTTCCGGTCGAGCTGTTCCACATGCAGGTGGTACCTGAACATTTCCATCATGTCAGATGTTATTCAGACCTCCCACTGAATCATCTTGGCCCTGATTGATGGCTGAATAAATAATAAGTCAGTCTATGAAACAGGATGACAGAAGCACAGAGGAAATGATGGACAGCTCCCAGTGGCTTCACTTCTCCTCCAGCTGCATGTGGAGAAGGAGCTCAGAGGACAGGCTGCTGTGGCTGCAGAGCAGACTGACACAAGTGAAACCAGAAAGTGCAGAGAGACGAGGAAACACACAAATAGATCCCGAAGACACTTCAACAGACACAGTGAGGAGATCTTTGAAGGTCAGCTTGTGGTTTTAGTTTCACTTTCCCTCTTTTCTTATTTTTGTTTCCAGTGCAGATCACTGACATGAGTTCTGGCAATATGAGTTAATGCTACTAAACTTTGTCCACACATGTAAAAAGAAATTAAATCAGTTGGACTTCAGTTTGAATCTGATTCAAATGTTACTCGATGGTTTTCCTCATGATTATTTTGCAGATGAACTTTGTGACCCCAACCCATTAAAAAAAAATCAAAAACAAAAACCATGAGCTGAATCTCAGAAAGGAACGAAGCCTTCAGATCCAGCTCTCCTCAAAGAGCTTTATTTCCCATCATTATTATTGTCCAACACAACAACCACATTATTATCATCAGGTTCATCATTTCTCTTCCGCTGTCGATACGTTTTTAGTCGATGTTACATTGAAATCTTTTGCTGCATTTTCTGAAGAGAGAACATGAGATTGCAGGTCAATGATAAGTGGCTGAAAGTGATGAACTCAGAGCACAGAGCGACACTGTGTGGGCAGAACCATGTTTTTATGATTAGAATAACTTTCACTCAGTTTTTCTATGCAGCCTTGTGTAATCTTATGAGGACACAGGTCACAGCAGCTAGCTTAGCAGGAGCTATAACGCTCTCTGCCTTTAAATGTGACGTCTTCATTGAGTTTGTTATCTCCCTCCTGGCAGCGTGCTGCATGAATGTGAAGACACAAAAAGATCTGCAAGAATTAAAATTCTTGAAATTGACTCAACAATTAAACAAAGCATTCATTTTCTGATGTGAGTGATTGTCAGCTATTGTAATCCTTCAAACGGTCCCTCCTGTTCCTCCCTTTGTGGGCTAATAGCTGCTATCCAGATGCTCTTTCACAGGAATGTCACCACTGGCCTCCCTCACAGTTCCCTTTTCCTCCCTTTTAAAACAACAATATTCATGAGACATTTAGCTAATTATTTTCCTTTGGCAAAAATGCATTTGGAATACAGAACAGCAGAGAGGAGAAAGTGAAAACAGCTGAAGGAAGATTCATCTTTGAGATGAACATTTGAGTTCATGACGACTCAACTTTTGGTGCTTCAGAGTGGAGGAAACAATGATCAGTGTCACTGTGACGACAGAGGCTGCAGTGTGTGAAACAAGGAGAGAAAGGAGAAAGGCAGCGCAAATAAGGTAGAAAAGTGACAGAATCACAGGTGAGAGTTTCTCCTCTCAGGAGAAGAAGATGAAGGAAGAAGACAAACTGTGAGGGAGAGAGATGAAATGTGAGCTCTGAGGAAGAGGGAGGGCTGTCTGGTCTTCACACTGCTGTCTCACATGTGGACAAAGTGGACAGTTCAATAAAAAGCCTGATGTGTTCACACATAAAATGGCTTCAGTTCCTGAAGTTTCCCCCAGTAGACCAGTCAAATCATGTCATGTGACTGGTTGAAGTTCAACCAGTTCTTCTCTTTTCTCTTTGTATCCCTCGAAATCTCACAAGCTGATCCTGCTGCAGAGAGAGAGAGAGAGAGAGAGAGAGAGAGAGAGAGAGAGAGAGAGAGAGAGAGAGAGAGGATGTGTGTCAGGACATAAATGGAAAATGTGTCTTGTGAGATGTGTCCTTCAGTGAAAATGATGAATGGGATCAACAGCAGTGTGTTGATGTTGTTCTGCCTCAGTGACACAGTGAGTCAACAGCTGCTTGTCTTGTTAAAAGCCTCTTATCAGGCTGACCGCCCTCCACATATTCACACGTGTGCACACAAACACACACAAAGACACACACACACATATAAAAGTGTAAACCTCAGAGAGCCCCTCACCCTGTCCCTGAGGGTGAGTCCAGACTCCCTGCAGAGGAAGCTGGTTTTACTCAGAGTTCATGACCTCAGATGAAGCTTTGAATGGAGATTTTGAGCTTCTGCCTCAACAATGGAGGCTTTTTTAAGCTGCTCGACTGGGATGGAGGAAATATTCTGACAAAGTCCTCACAGTCAGACACTCCCAGTTCACCCACTGTACATGTTTGGCTTTACCAGTTCTGTTGACTGTTCAACACAACTCCAGATATAAAGTCAAAGTCATCAATCATTAGTCTGCAGTTTTCTGGTGTCAAACCCCCTGATGATAAACCTTAATGCTGTGGTAGTTATGGATGTATGAGTAGCACAGAAGTCCAACGGCAGAATGAATTATTTTGATCTTCAAAGAACTCTTCTAAGAGCCTGAGGTTTCCTCTCTAATCTATATTCATCAGTCAAATGTCATTACTATTTAATATTTACAATAAAAAATGAATTTAAAGTTCACAAGGTTGGACTGCTGGAGAACTTCTCTGTCTGATAGATGATAGAGTCAAAGTAATAATAACAAAATGGGTTTTGCTTCATTGTCACAGTCCACAGAAGTGATCTTCTATGAACCCGACAATCCACCAACTGACTTGGAGACTGAGGACGTATTGTATTTATAAATGTTGTATGTCTGCTGTTATTCGTAGTGTCAGTATTTTTAGACCTCCGTAAAGTGATGAACTATAACTTTATTCACAAAGTCTGACTTCTCTCAGCAGTGAGGTGGAGGCACAAGAGCCGACTACAGAAGTGACTTGAGTTGAGTGTCGGCACTGGATCACCAAATAAAGTGAAACCAGGCAAAATGTTTTTGCTGCAGCTCTGCTCTGCTCCCAGATCAGTCAATAGATTGTGTATTGTCTGGACCATCAGTCATGCTTTGACATCGATGCATTACCAATCAGTCCAGATATATTTCTCTTATGTTTTATGTCTCAGTGCTCACACATTTAACATTCTCTCTATCAGTTTCATATTAGAGTGAATGGAGGCAGGGGGGTGTTTGAAAGCTCCCAGAAGGGCTGTTTATATCTCCCACTGCTGATGGAGCTCTTACTATATTGGATGAGGCAATATTCCTCCTCTTCTGCAGAGCAGTAGAAGTCGGGTGTGAGAGGGGTGTGCGTGTGTGTGATGAGCACAGCTGAGCAGAGTTTTAACACCCGGGCAGCTGCTTATTTGAGAAATTAACAAGCTGTTAGATCTAGTTAGAAGTTTGAGTGTGAAAGTACGTGTTGTCTTTCTCACTAAAGAGTTTTTTTTTTCTTTTTCCCATCAGACAGAATTAATTTTCTAAGTATTTCAAGTCAGTTAATATCAGCACGATGTATCTTTACATCTACTGAACTTGAGGCTGAACTAAATCTTGGGTTTATTCTGTTGTCCTGTAGAAGTCGAGAACATTGAAACACCATCCTGTCTCTGAATTTACAGGAAGGGACTGCAGAAGAAAAGAGTGGAGGGAAGAGAAAGAAGAGAATAAAAACATGAGCTTTGGTTAAGGTGTGAGAAATATTGTGATTTCAGTTAAATTCTAACAAAAATCTTCCATCTCAAGTCACTGCTGCCTTTTTGTCTTAAAATAGATTCTCTTTCCTGAACATGAACCAAATGCTGCCAACGCCTCAAGAAAACCATAAAAAGTTGAATAATGCTGTCGTCACTACAAGTGGATCGTGCATTGGTGGATTTGATGGAAAACAAATGAAAGATGTTGTTGGTGAACATTTTAGTGACACTGTTGGACCTCAGCTCACCTCACTGTGCACTTCTTCACAGCCAAATCTACTGAAGTCTAAGGACAGCAATCCTTGGAGCACTCCTCAACAGAGAGCAACATGTTGGCACAGCCAGCCTTAAATTCAGACATATTCAGAGTATTAGTCCTCTTTTTGAATAATTGTCTTATTTACTGACTGTCAAAGACACACCACAGACATGCTCTCACATTCATTCTCAGTTTGAATTGTTTCTGTTTGGACTTTAATTTGGATGAGGTTGTTTTGGTGGAACTCAGGGTTTGTTTTATGGTTTTCAATCAGGGGTTAAACACACACTTGGTTAGTTTTGTTTCAATGCAAATTTTCCTTTTTTCCATGTTTGATCCAAAGACGAGCAACAGCAGGAATATTCTGTTTTGGCAAAGCAGAGAGAGACAAGATGGAACATTTTTGTCCAAGAAACCAAGAAATTACATTCACAAATGTTTCTCTTGCAGTTTCTGATTTTATGAAAAGATATCTGAGGGACTGTTTTCTCAATGTGGCTGACTGGGTGCAAGAAAACTATGATGCAGTAACTCAGCAAACTGTATGAAAATCCATCTGTAAGAAATATCAGCAGAAAGTCGGCTGAGCTAGAGAGGAGCAGAGCTGAAAACAGTCTGTCAGGAACAAATGAGGAAGTCTGACCCAGTTTCTTGAGCTGGATCTTGTGTCCATGTTGGCTCAGTGAAGATAGAGGAGTGACAGTGAAGACAGTTGTTGTGTTTCACAGGTGGAGTTCAACTTGAAACTGTACTGTAGTTTCAGAGTTGTAGTACTTTGTGATAGATGTTGTTGTTACAGAAGATAAATCTGTAAATGGAGGGATATGTTGTATTTTGTAATAGCTGACAGTTTGTTTCCACCGAAGACAGAGACGTAGTCCTCAGTTCAGGTCAGATGGGAATGAGGTTTTTCTAAAGAGGCAGCTTATAGAGCCAAGATGTTGACGATGATGTCATCATTCTAGAATGATGGTCATAACTGAGCATTCTCATCATGTGTTCTAGATCCTCCCAATTCAAACAAAGCTTTTTTTCTATCAACCATTTGAGCACAAACACCCACAGACAGTGTTGATCTCTGTATTGTCACAGGGAGTGAACACACTTTGCTCTTGACAGTAATAGGAGACAGTGTTTTATGGTCTGACCCTCCTCAGTCAGTGTCCTGATATATAACATGATGAAATTAGTGAATACAACTGATGTTTGTGTTGAATCAAATCAGTTCAACAATCAGTGATTTGAGCTTTTCTTGCTGTAATTTCTCAAACCTCCAAATGTGTCTGTGATTCGACCGTCATTTATTTGAAATCCACAAGTTCTTTTGTGCTGCTGTCCAACCCACTTCAGTCCCAGCAGTGTTCAGTCATTTGTTCTTGTCCAGAGGCTGAACTGGGCTGCATCTCTTTGTCAGAGCGAGGTGAAGAGGCTCTCTGATGACTGTTTGTCTCCTGGCTGCTGCTTGAAATGACTGTGGAGTGTTTTTGCAATCCATTCAGTCCATAATAAGCCCTCTCACATTCAGAAAACCTCCAGAGGGAACTTTGTGGAGGACACACGTTTGAGTGGAACGAGCTTCAATCAACAAGTAATCCTACAAGTTAAAATGGTTCAAAAATATCCAGATTTCTTAACTTCTCTTCAGTTGATGTGTAAAAGTCTTTTCAGAACTGACCATGTCTCAAGGCTCATGTCTCCACAAGGTCTGCACTGATACATTCAGACAGTGTTGTATGGACACAGGTTTTTCAGAGTCTTGTCATGTACTTTTCAGGGAATCTTAATTCCCACCTAGACTTCACACAGCTGACTGATCACTGACAGCAGCCTGTCAGTGAAGATGTGTGTCACTCATCAGTCAAATTAAACAGAAAAGCAATGAAGTGTGAGAAATCAGCACATCATTAGATCCTGAGATTTAAATGGACTTTATCAAGGGTTCAATCAGTCCTCATTTTCTTTGGTGCTGGTCTATTTGTTCTGTATCTGGAAGGATTTTTGTGTTTTTTATGAGTAGGAAGTTTCTACTGGAAACTCCTGCATCTGAACTCTCTGACTCTTCTTATTCTCTGTGTTCTTGCTGTCATGCTGTTTTGTTTGAACTCATCAGATGTGAAGACAGTGTGTTAATGGAGGAGGTGTTATTAAAGTTTGGATGGAAAGAAGGTCGACGTCTTTGTGGAGACCAGCACTCCTTCAGATATCACCATGGCTCAATGACCCATGGGAAGTTATAATGTAGTGAGGAAATGGAGTGAGAAAGGACTTTTCAGTCAGTCGGCCTGCAGCATCACTCAGAACAATTTCACCAGCCCTCCAATAAACCAATTATTGCAGCCAATGGTGGTCCAGTTTTTCTGCTGTCTGATGATCCACTCTGCTGAAGATTTTGCTGGAGCACATTACAAATCACCCGAGGATTCACACAGAGCAGCAACACTGCTGAGTTAATGCTTTAAAAGCTTCCAGAGACTCAACAGGGAGAAGCAGCAGGCAGAGGGCCGGTGAGGTGGAAGCAAAGTGGAACAGAAGCCAGTGAAGGAGGAACAAGAGCAACAGGTCATTTGAACAGAACGCCTTGTTATGAGAAGGGATTTTATTTGATGTGTGTAGGGATCAGTGGACAGACTGCCAACATGTGACCCTCGTGTCCTGTCTGAACTGACACTCCAGTCCAGCCAGAAACACTCGCCAAGTGAAACCACTTCTGAAAACATAGTAGTAATACATGACGAACTTCAGTGTTTATAGACATACAGTCCAGTACTTGTGGCATTCATGGACTCTGGCACATAAGCAGAAACATCGACACCTTAAACAGTGAACTTTAAAAACAAAAAAACATGGAGGTCTGAACAGGAGTGATGGTTGGATCAAACTAAACGTATCAATGATTCAGTACCTGGATCTGACTTTTTAAGATCCACGTTGATCATTTATTTTGTGTGAAACACACAGTAAATGTCCCTCAGTGTGCTGTGTGTGTGTTTGTGTGAACATGAATCTCCTCTGATGAAAAAGAAGACAGACGTCTGTCACAGTAGAACATTTGACTTGAGATGGAGCGTCGTCTCTTTCTGTCATTCTGACTCTTCAAAGGAAAGATGTTTGCTGTTCATGCTGAACTGCCAGTGGCTGTTTCCAGTTTGGCTCTGTCTCCTCCTCTGCTCTGTCTTTGCCTCTCACAGTCTTCACGACAAGTTTCCAAACCTTTTCTTTCTCCCTCCATGAATGCAGAGCCGCTCGTGGGCTGTGACACTCTCACCTTTCTGTCTTTGTCCTCCTCCCACCTTCTCTCTTTTCCTTCTCTTCAGCTCAAAGTCATTCAGTCTCTCCAGTTTGTCTTCTCATTTTGTCTCAAAGAAGTGGAGTGCAGTGTGTGGATGTTTCTCTCATCTTGTGTTTCACTGTGGAGCTTGACTTTCCTTTGACCGACTTCACACACTCTTTTCTCTTTATTCATTCTACATTATAATAGTTAGACATGCAATACTTGTGCAACCCTGCCCATCACACAGTCTCTACAAGGCCTGTGTGAGCTCTGTGAGCAGAGAGGCTGAGGCCAACAGGACGACAGAAGATTTAAAAATACATAAAACAGACTGGAAAACCCACTGAAAGTCTTCATTTCTAATCCTGAACCCTCTGACACAAACTGTGGACCACACATATCAAACATCAGATCTTATCTAATGACTCTTATTTTAAATCATTTCATTTCAAGCCATAATTTAGACCTTTTTCCTTCTAATTGAACATTAGTAAAGCCAGGGCAGAGTGGCTCTTTCATTAAGCTGTTTCCTTCTAATCATAGTGATTTAAATATCCTCCACCTCGGCGGCTCAGTGGGGAGCTGGGACAGACTCCACACAGAAAGACTGCAGCTGGGCTTTTCACTGCCTTTGGTTTGAACCAAAGCAAAAGCTCGATAATTGTTCAGACTTATAACCAAAGATTCTTTAGTGTGAGGTTGATGTTAAAGAGTCAAATTACTGATGCTCGGGTGCAGCTGATCCATTATAATGCTGCAAAGTCACTGTGTTGTGATGAATCTGTAGCAGCTCAAATAAATGTGAATGTGTTTTTTTTCTTACAAATTATGTTAAAAAACATTACTTATTTCAAAAACTCACATTTATTGTGTGTTTTTACAACAGCTGATGTTTGAATGGAGTGAACCTGCTGCTTTAAGACAGTGTTGCATGTTGGGTAGTTTGCAGTTGAATGTTCCAAAGCGAGCAAGTTTCCACCTCATCTAAAAATGAGCCTGCTGTTATCTTTACTACAGAAATGGAGAACACAGAAACTGTCAGTCAAGCAGGAAACAAATCCAGTTTCAGGGAACATGATGGAAAAACTGCTGAGCCAAAATGGCCGACAGAGAAAGTTCTTCTCAGGTTTGAACGCTGAGTGTGTGAAGACGTGACTGAAGGACTAAATGAAGCACCAGCTTTGACTGACTGCAGTGGAAACATACTGGGACAAGAGACACACAGGTGAGATTTCTGCTTCATGTGAAGGAGTTTCCAACAATGAGACCAACTTTGACAGAACAAACATATCAAGATGAATGTTTGTGAGCTCACATATTTGGATATTTAGTTGAACAAACATGCTGTGTTGGGCTGAAAGTTGTGGAAATGACAGTTTAGTGTCTTCTGGTTGAAAGGAGGGTTTGCTCTGCTTTGAGCCAGTTCAATCAGCAGGTAGAGCCTGCTGTCTGCAGCAGCCATGTTTGTTTGTTTTGTCATGTATTTGTTTGTTTCTGGTTTCTTGAAGTCTTTTTCTTCAGTCGTCATCAGTCTGCTGTGGTGTCCACATCCCCACAGAGTTAACACTGTGAAGTTTAGAAGAGAGACCACATGAAAAAGCCTCTGAGTCCTACCAAACAACATTTTAATGGTGCTGTCATTAGTGTGTTTTCTAACTGTGTGGCTTTAATTGTCTGGGTATGAATCAAATTTCAGTCTGTTTCTGACCAAGTTTCTGATGTAACAACATTCATTTCCCAAGAGCAGCTTTAAATGAATGAGCCTTCACATCATCGGCTGTTTTTCTTCACCTGTTGTTGTTTCAGACGGCTGAACACTGAGACCACAATCACAACAAAATCCCACAATTCTCCTTTAACTGGCTGTTGATCATCTTCTCTCCTCCATTCCCTCATTTATGAAGTGACACAGCAGCTGTTGGTTCACTCACAGCAAAGAAACCTCATGCTGTGATTTAAAGGCAGCGAGGTTCAAATTCATTATTTCATCTCTATTAATTCACTTTTTTTTTTTTTTTTTTTTTTTAGAGTTGAATTGGCCTCACAGAGCAAATTTAAAGTATTTTTCACATCACAGTAGAGACAACCAATCTGTTCCACTATCAGCAGTATCTCCACTTTTAATCAGTCAATGCAAACCTGCTGAGCAACAAACTCATTCTCACCTCATCCAGTTTATTCACATCTTGTTGAGAACATGCTCACTAAACCAGACAGCCTCTTCATGCTCTCTGCAAATGAAATACTGGACACACAGAAGTTGGAGTTCAGTTCACCAAACCTTTGTTCAACAGTCCACACAGTGTGTTTCCTGCCTGTGTCGTCCACTGTCGAGTCTTTGAACCCCTTTAAAAAAGCGGCTCCCTGCTATTCTTAGTAAGACTCCACCAACCAACCCTGCTGTCACTCACCAGAAAGAAAGACATGAAGGAGGAGAAGGAGGTCATGTTGTTCTCCCTCTGTCAGTCAGCACAGAGGACCCCTGCCCGGGCTGAACCATGCCTGTTCAAAACACCTGTCCCCTGCAGACCCCTAACATTTGTTTCACACTCACATCCAGTTTTCCTTGTGAATACTGAAATGCTGAAGGCGGGACATTTCTCATCACTTCAAATCAAAGCAGCTTGAGGTTCACGACTTTGTCGTTGAGGGAAAATCCTCCTCTGTGCTGCTGCAGTGAGTTTAGACTGTAAAATCAATATTAGTACAAATATTTTCTCCCTAACCTGGAAACCAGAGCACCAAGACTTCAGATTGATGATGTCATCAGGTGACACATTGAGATATTCAACCCAAAAGAGTGTCATGTGCAGGTCTGCACGCTCACAGCTGTGAATCAGAAAATGTGCCCATCTCACAGTAAAATCAGCTGCTGTCACAGTGTCCTGTTGTTCATCACTCTCTGTCCACAGAGCAGCTCCAGGATCTGTCTCTTGTTCACAGTGTGACTTCAGTCTCTCTACGGTCACAGAATAGAATTAGTGTGTGTGGACTGAACAGTGTAAAAAGGCTCTGAAGAGGAAATATAATGAGGTGGGTTTGTTCTTACCTGCAGTGACCCGTCTTTGATTGCAGCATTGTAAAACTCAGAGATAATGTCTGTAATTATAGACTCAGTTGGACCCGTACATTTCCCATGATGCTCTGCGTCACGTGATGTCGACTACTTTAGATTTTTGCTTTATGTTTTGTAAAATGATTCCCACAGCAGGTAAAAGCTGCCATCTGCACTCATTACTAACAGTTGTGTGTGTGAAGCTCTGCTCATCAGTGCAGTTTGTTGCATTGAACCAGGATTCAAAGCAGAACTAGAACCAGAATGTGTTTCTGTTTCTGTTTCTTCTCAGCAGTTGGTCAGATTGGACTGAATGAAGGGCCGTCAGCTTTTCAGGGTCCCTCCTGTAGTGGGCAGTTTATCAGCTATAGAGAAGCTCTGGACTCTCTCATTGAGGAGCTGCTCACAGTCAGGTGGTGTGTGTGTGGGTGTGTGTGTGTGTGTGTGTGTGTGTGTGTGTGTGTGTGTGTGTGTGTGTGTGTGTGTGTACGTGTGTACATGTCAGTATGTTGATTTGAAAAGTCAAGACAAGACAGCAGGGTCCACATAACTTCATGGAAGTGTCCCTCTGGCTTTCCCTCAGTGTAAAAGCATCATTTCTACCTCGCAGTGAACATCTGTGTGAATCAGTCTCTGTGTGAGAAGCAGCATCTGCTTCAGTCTGTTGATTCAGCTTCACTCTGCTCTTTCTGCTTCTCATTGAAGTGAACAATCTGCTCTCATTCTTCTTCAGTCTGTCAGTGCTCTTCATCTTCTGAGCATCATTCCAATCACAGGTAGCTGTTCCACCTCTTCTGTCTTCCTCTAACAAGGCTGCTGATCGTTTATCATCGCTGCTGTGTTTGACAGAGACGCTTCATGAGAGAGAACTAAGTGGAGGAAATGAATTAGAAAAGCTCCCTCATGAAACGTGAATCAATTTGTCACCATGAACAACGACTCTCACAGAACATGTTTGTACTGGAGTTACTACAGTAAAACAAATCAGGAAGTCATTTATTCCTCTAACATCTGACTTTGTTCCATGTTTCTTCTGTCAGACTGCAGCTGGCTGAGTGTCAGCATACAAAGACTCCACAGAGGAAACGTAAAGCAGCATTAGTTTGTCTCAGAGATCAGCATGTATTACCACTGTATGGTCCTTTGAAGGTGAGGAGCTGCAGGAAGATATAATGAGTTCAATGCTTTGGCTCGTACATCCCGAGGTTGAGGACAAACTGAACTTTTCATAGTTCTGATAACAGCAGCTTTAAAATGTAAAGTGCCTGAAAGGTTGTGCTTCAGTTCATTGGAACATTTCTAGCTGTCAAGGATTCGGCCTCAGTGAGAAGGAGAGTGTTAAAGATGCATTTTGTGTGATTATCAAAGACTTTGAGGTCAGATTTCAGAGAGAAATGACCTCTGGCAGATTTCTTTTCTCAGAGGAATTCTCAAACATGTGTTGGTGTTGGCAGTGGAGAGCAGATCATATTTCATGTGGCCTGAACCAGAATCATAGTGAAGATGTGGGAATTACTCAGGATGGAAAATATCTGCCTGAAGAGGCGCTGAAGCTCTCAGTCTGCTGTTTTCTTGAATGTTCTCTGCCGTCTCTCCTGTGAACTTCCTCACCTCTGACTGGATTTGTCCACTGAGGCAGCAGAATAAAAGCTGTTTGGTTCTTGTGGGGACAGATGGGCTGCAGGTGTCTCTCTGTTAGGGAGCAGGTCCATCACTTTACTGTCCACGCTCAGATTATCGAGGCCTTGACTCTCCAAGAGGCTGATTGAAGTTTCCTGTCTGGTGTTTTCCAGATCATCAGGACATTGTGACCAATTCTTCCACACATGAGAGTTTGTGAAGCTCTGACTGGCCTCAGAGTGACAATTACACTGATGATAATGGAGAAGAGAAAAGATTTTACAGTCTGTCTTCTCTCTGTTCTCTCTTCTAGGTAAGACGACCGTGTGTGTGTGTGTGTGTGTGTGTGTGTGTGTGTGTGTGTGTGTGTGTGTGTGTGTGTCTCCTGCTGGCTGGATGAAAAAGACTCGACCTCCTGCTTTATCGTCGTCCTCAGAACTGACAGTAAGAACAACTCTGATATTTCTGAAAAGTCAAAGGCGATTGTTTTGGATCAGCTGATGATCAGCTGATGATCAGCTGATGTGATCTTCATGAATTTCGTGTCTTGTCAGAAACTCTCTGAATAGAATCTGAATCTCTCCCTCACTGTCTGTTCTTTCATGTATCTTCCCTCATTCCTGCCTCTGAGCAGATGTTCCTTTTGTTCTTGTTGTTCTCTCGTCTTTGGCCAGTTTTCCACCAGCCACCATCACAACTACTTCCTGTTGTCGCCCAATGAGAAAGAAGCTTTAGAATGAGGTGATGCTCCACTGATTGCTCTCTAATTAAACTGTGATGAACAGGTTGATGTAACTGCTCAGAGTCCTTCTGCTCCTCTTGCTGTGGCTCTGTGTTCAATAGCAGAAAGCTGGTTGAGGCAGAGCTGCTGTCTCTTTAGTCTGAGATCTTCTTGGTTGGTTTCCTGCTGTCTTGTGTTTTGTTTGTGTCTGCAGTCTCTCGTCCAGCTCTCTGCCTGTTGCTGCTTCACAGTTGTGACACTCAGCAGTGAAACAGACTCAGTCTGTTGCTCGTATGGACACACATACTGGAGCTGTGAGTGTCTGTGAGGCAGCAGTCTGTTTGGAAATGTCCTGTGGTTCTGAGAGACTGCTGATGGATTGAGACATTAGACTCTGAGATGTTTGAGTTGTTTCAAACTGATAAAAACTGGGATCTCTGCTGCTTTTTGTTCTTGCATGGATCTGTGAGTTCTGACTGGAGCTCTGGAGCCAGACACTAATGATTAGCCAGCATTAATAACTGCTTCCATGGAGTCTAATTCAGTTGTTCATTTTTGTCCTTGTCTTTCTAAACATGATCTGTGTGAACAGAGAGCTTGGAAATGGGCTCAGCTGTTTCTTTATGGACCTGCAGGTTTAGTTTGCTGGATTGTGTCTTTACCTTCTGAAAGCTGAGCATGTTGCACCTTTTTATGAGCTTCTAACACATCAGGGGTATCAAACTATGTGTCATGCATCTCAAAACAAGTTTTTGTTCCAGCTGCAGACCACAGCAGGTGATTTCACTGATTCCTTCTTCTTTGGCTGCTTGAAGGTGTGATTATCAGCTGTCACAGGGTGAGAAAAACACAATCACTACAAGAGAAGAACAGGAAACATGTTTTATTCTGAAAGATCCACCTTTAGTCAGGAAGGGTTTATTCACCTGAGGAATGTGTGGATCTGCACATCAAACCTCTGATTTTTGGAGATGTTCATGAACACTGACACACATTGTGCATTCACACCACTTTAGGCAGCAGCACTTCACACTGAGAGTCATCTCAGACCATCAATATGCTGCCAGACATCTTGGCCCTGAAAAGTGTTTGTTTATTTCATATTTATTTTTGTCATTGATTTCACGAACATGCTAAGCTAGTTGTGCTAACCGTAGCTAAATGCTAACCCTTTGTTGTGGTCCAGCAGCAGTTGCAGCAGTGTGTTTGCCTTCGAACTGAAACTCTGATCATTTGGTCTTTTTACTGTCTGTCGTCTCTTCTTGCTCTTCTTTTCTCTTTCCTCCACTCTCAGCTTGTGTGGTCAATACATACGTCAGCTCTTGAAACAACACTGATTATTATCTGTGCACTTGAATCCTTTGAGTAATCGTTTCAGCCGTTCTCTATATTTCACGCCAGACTTCAGACTTTACTTTTTCTTCATTTTCTTTCCTCTTTGACTCAAGCATTTTATCTCACTCACTGCTCCTCCTCCTCCTCAAACTAATTACCAGGACCAAGACTCATTTTTTATTTTACCTTTAACCAAAGTTTGCTTCTCAAAGACAATCTGAATGCAGCATAATGGGAGTGACAAATGAGATGGAACTGCAGCAGGACTGAAAGTAATGAAGCCCTGATACATCTATCTATCACTGGAGAGAGACGGAGAGAGAGAAAATAGAAGAGTTTGTGAAAACACAATCAGTGAGATTTCTCCTCTGCCCTCCTTAAATGGCCTGCTGACAGACTGTGTCTGAACATCATGGAGGAGACTTTTGGTGGTCGAGTCTCAGTGACATAAAGAGGAACGAACATCTTCAGCACAGACACACAAAGCGCTCCACATCCTGAAAACTCCTGTGGTGTTTGAGCCAACATGACTTTGTGTGGTTGAAATGGAGTCCAGTGTCTTCACAGCTGTTCTCTCTGCTGCTCTGTGATTGATGGAGCAATTACTCCATGAAGTGGTACAAGATGACATCCTCCCCCTGGTCTTTATGTCGGTCTGCTCAGTGAAACACACCTTTATGATCATCGCTCTGCAGCCTCACACTGTTTGAATCATCAAACACACCAATCCAACACAATCACAGAGCTTAATGTGTGTGGAGGCTTATTTTGTCCTTCTTTGATAGAGACACAGGCACTGACAGGTCTGAGATGCTCATTTAACAACAGAATGCTGGACTTTAGTTGCTGAAGTTGCAGTTGTTGTACTGCAGTTGTATTTATTGTTTGAGCCTAAAACCTAAAAACTTTCCTCATACATTGTTGATTCCACCTTCCATGGCCGATGACATTCCTGTTCATCAGACTTCTACAGTGTTCCTTTCACATAAAATATTAATTTGAACCTTTGCCGCATACCAGTAGTTCTTGGCTCACATGGTGACTGAATGATGGTGTTTTGTCCAGCTGAAGACACTGACACTTACACACATACTGACATTTCTTCCTCACCAGCGCAGCCTGCTGTTCAGGTGGGTGGTCGGAAGGCGCTTGTAGCCATCATGTAAACAGGAGCAGCTGGTCCTCTCACAGGCGTCAGGAAACAGTGTGGCTGTTTGCAGCAGAGCAGAGAGAAGAGCTGGCCTTAACTCCCTGCAGACTGACAGCTCCCTGAGAGTCACACACACTCTGGCTGCAGACAGACTTTAGCAGGGAACAGCTTTTTGTTGGCTGAGAGGAAGCAGAAAGCTCCTATGTGTAGATAATGAAGTTTGATGACTTTGGTGAAGCCTTTTTTACTGTGTGATGGTTAAATGTGATGAGCAGCAGATGGAAGTTAGTGTTGTCTTTTGAGGGATTTTTACATTTCCAGAGTACAGCACAGAGTCTGACAGGACTTTTGAACAGTAATGTTACCTCACAGCATGTTGAGATGATGATGACTGCAGAGAGTCCTGCACATTTTATGCTGAATCACACTGATGCAGACAGACGCATAAATAAAGACATAAACACTTCAGAAAGCCCTGATGTCTAAAGCCATTAGAAATGCAATCTGAATGTGTTTGAGAACGATGAGCTGAGGTCACTGTTTAACACGTAATGGCTTTAATGTCACGCACTGTTGTCTTCCCAGAGAGAACTTTAAATGAGCCACACTGAATGCTTCATTTGCTTTGAGGTCCTTTTAGCCTTTGGATTCAGTGTTAATTAGAGGCCAAATGAAGTGTGTCAGAGAGATTAGAAGAATCTCCTCCTCCAGGTATCACCACCTCCACTAAACACAGCCAGTGTGTCACCAAATGTCAATGTGCCTCCATGAATATTCATTTGAATCAAATTACAATTAATGTGTTTATCTCACTTTACTCTGATAAACCTCATATTCAGCCCAAGTAACTCTTTCAGCAAGGGCCTGACTGGCAAGTTAGAAAAATATATACACATAAAAAACAAACATAAAAAAAACTCTGACTCTGCAGTAAAACCTACAGCCTGAGTCATTTTATATTATCCATCCAGTGGACACCTTCAGATAAACCACAGCCCCTAAAACACATCCTGTTTAAACTGATGTGATTTCCTGAGTTCATACCACTCAGTGCTGACTGGAAACTGAAATAAATAATTGTGAGTATCATAGAATCTCCCAGCAGCAAAGATCAGGACTCGTCCATATTCCAGGACGCTCTGCTCTCAGTCATGTGGGATTGAGCTAAACCTCATTCAACCTCTGATATTTTCTCTTTTTCTTTGGAGACGACATCTCAACTGACATCCATCCATTTTCATCATTATCACTGTATTTCAAAACATCTGTCACACTTTCATCTTTTAAAGTCTGACAGACAGATTCTGATCCTGAACCTTTTCCTCTTAAATGTCAACCCTTCAAGCTGAAGAGAAAGTTATCAATATCAGCATCAGCATCATTCATTTGTCAGGTTTCTGTGGACGTGTGAAGTGTCATCAGATGTGACAAATGCAGTGTGACTCCTGCTGCAGGATGTGAGGCAGATAAGAAGCAAAACAACACTTTAAAAAGCTGCTCTGCGGCTTTAAACCTGTAGAGAGAGAAGAAGGAGAGTTCAGTCAAGTGTCAGAGAGCAGTGGAGGGAGACAGCAGCAGGACCACCACTGCAGGCCAACATGTCCATTTAGAAAGGCCAAAGCATGTGCTGTGTGTGTACTGTAGACTGGAATGTGTGTTTAATCTTTGCTGAGATGAGGAAAAAACTGTTATATGACTGATGCCAACACAGAGGAGCAGTTTATTTCTACTGGAAGCCATTACTAAATGGATAGAGGCTGAGGAAAAAGGCTGAAATATGAGGGTCAGTTCAGTTCTCTGTCACAGTTCAGCAGGTTGAACAGCTCTGTCTTTGCTGTCACCTATCAGCTGGAATATGTTCCACATACCTGCTGCAGAAACACTGAGCTGGATTAGACTGTTGGAGCAGGTGAGTGTGACAGGGCAGATTATCCATGCAAATGATTTTCCACATCCTGCTTCTCTCAGCGCACGTTGAACAATGACAGTCAGTTTGTCACTCTGACAGTGGAAAGACTCCTTTTGGCAGCAGATGAATGCAGGAGTTTCTGGTGACATCAAGACATTTGTAGCCAATCTGTGTCTTTGCTGCTGTCATAATCTGCTGATAAGAAGACAAAGAGACAGTAATTAAAGCTGTGATCTGAAAAGACACAATTAAAACACAATTAATTGACTATTATCTTCCTGAAGTGAAGGCACTGTCTGTGCTTCATCACGTCAGCGTTGTTTGTTTTTCACTGCTGAAACTGGAGCTGGTTGTTAGTTCTGATTAAAAAGGTGCTGATGTTGTTGTTCTGTGCTGTTGAGACAGAAAATTCGAAGCTTGAGCTCCTCCAGCTCAGTTTGTTGAAGTGTTACGAAGGATTCTTTTCTCTCTGAAGGGGAAGGAGAGAAATTCAGGAATAATAACAGGAATACATTTTGTTCATGAGGCAGCTGCTTGAATGTTTCTGTGTGAGTACAAACTACTTCATCACTATTACTGTTAGATCGAAATCAGCTGGTGGAAATCTTCTTCTTTTTTGTGACGTTTCTAAAGCTCTTCAAATTGTATCAGATGGAAACTCGGCTCATGTTTGACACATTCTGTTGCTTTATATCCAACACATTTCATGCTGTGATCTCACTGTCGCTGTCTCTCTTTCCTCTCAGCCAAAGTAATGATCTGTTGAGTGAACATCTTTCCTCAGCACAGCTCTGATTGTTTGAGTCTCCCACATGGAAGAGTCATTTCCTTCCAGAATGACCTTTGACCTTATTAGAAACTCAGGAGCTAAATCATCCTCAACAAACTCCCTTCATTTCCTCTGAGCTCCTCAGGCTGCTGTGCTGTAGGACTCTTCAGTGAGACAGACAGCTCTGCTGTGGCTCTGGTTTATCTGCTCAGTAAAGCTGACAGCTGAAGACAGTGTGAGAACAGAACAGCTGACAAAGAGTTTGACAGGAAGAAGAAATGTCTTGTTACATGCAAAGTGCCAAAGGTCAATTACTTTTGGCTTCAATGTAAACTTGTGAAAAGAACTATTCTGCTCTCATATCCCAATCGGTACCTCTCTGTCTCCTCAGAAGGGAGGGATCATATGAACCTGCAGCAGAGTCACACCTAATGAGATGGATGAACTGGATTACAAGATATTTTATAATTTCAAAGAGTGTCCATGACTGCTGTTGACCCCTGCATGGTCAGAAGATTTAATGAAGCTCAGTACCATCCAATCAGAGAAACAGGCAACAGTCCACCACATGAAGCCACAGAAATGACAGAGTTTGGTCCAATGAACTCTATAAATGACCTTTATTCTGGGTCAGATTTTGTGAATCTCTGTCTTCTCGACAGCACAAAGGTGAGCATGAATGTGGCTGCAGAGGCAGCAGCACAAGCAGCCAGGATTTTAGAAACAACATTTGAAGTCCATGCTCTTCTTTGTCTTGTCTGCGCAGCTTGTTTGGATCTGATCGTTCTTCAGGTTGATGAGTCAATCCTCTGCTCTGCTCCCTGTAATCAACTGAAACCTCTTGACTTTACACAGATGATCTCCATTGAACTGATTATGTGACTTTTAAAACCAAATGGCAGCACTGGTAATGATTCAGTCTGACTGCAGGGCCTGAATACTGATACAAACACTGATTTTATATTTATATCTTAAATTAATTCAGATACTTTATCAAGATCTGTTTTCACCATTTTTAGTTTTAGTAACAGCTTCTGAAGTTCTCAGTCTTTCTCTCTCTGTCGCTCTGTTCTGGCTTCTTAAACAAAGCTTGATAAGCAGTGAAACTGAAGTCGTGTTGACTCTTTGGATGATTGTAAGGAGACTTGCTCTGCAGTCAGACATCAGAGTTGAAGCTATGTGGAGGTCTATGTCTGCCAGATTCTGTGTCCAGTCCAGTGCACGCTGCCTCACAAACTCTCCTCTTGTTAACTGAAGTGATTCAGCGGCTCTGACACTAAACAGCTGTGAGCTACAGCCAATGGGACGTGGAGGGGAGGCAGCAGATGAAACTCTGCTGCTTTGCTGCAGAGTCAGATCTGAACAGGCTGAGATCTCAGTGAACCTCATCATTATACAAACACTGAAGCTGCTATGACATCATATATGTTCATGACAGATAGAAATGTTAATTATGTATTTGCATGTTAATGGAGACATTGACTTTTGTCACATAACAACAGAAATCTTCAGTCCTGCAGATGTGGACTCACTGTCATCACGATCCCAAAAATCCCTCCTTTGTCATCTTTCAGTCACGAGTCACAAGAACAATGAATCCTTTTCCAAATTCTGATCAAATTCAGTTTCAGTCACAGAAACTCTGTTCTCTCTCTACCTTTCTCAAAGGAGCTGAATCTATTTTCCTTATCAGTCAGACAGTAAGTTGGAGGAAGAAAAGAGCAGAATGAATGGAAGCCGACATACATAAAGGATGAGGAAGGTGTTGAGATGGATTTGAACAAAAGCTTGGCATCTGGAGACGAAACGGTCCTCCTGAATAAACAGAGCTGTGGAAACTGTGGTTTGAGAATTTTAAAGAGATGATCGGAGAGGGAGAGGTGGAGAAACTGAAGAGGGACAGAAAGATAAAGACAGACAAAAGAAGATGTGAAGAAAGGAAAGAAACAAAAGAGAAAAGAGAAAAGGAATCAGGACGGGCCTGTAGAGAGAAAACAACATTATTTTTTAACTTCATTTGTCTTCTTCTGTGGTGGTCAGCTTCATCTTTTGCCTCTCCAGGGCTCAGCTGGATTATATGTATTTAGAGCTGCTTTCAATGAATAATTCCACTTCAGTTCCACCAGAGAGGACGAGGCGTCCAGACTACATCAGATATCTGACATTTAATCTCACTTCATTTGAGGGTTTCAGTCTCACACGTGCTGGAATAATCACTTGTTGCCACGGTAATAAGTGGACATTTTCTTCTTCATTCAGACAAACTGCTCAGTGATTTAATGTCACACTCTGACTTCCAGACTTCTGTCAGTGATCATGTGATGTGTGCAGGTGGATCCAGCTCAATGCTGATGAACAGAGGCAGCTGAACTCCCCCTCCGCCTGCGTCCATGACACAGACAGCCTGACACTTCACATGTATTCTACGACTGATGACAACAAGCTCTTTGTCTTCCACTGGTCATTATTATTAAGCTCAGAGTCATTTTCATTTACTTCAGTTGAGCTGATTTCTCCAACATGTTCTGAAGATGTTAATGTGCTGTGAATGATGAATTGTCCTTTGTTGTATCAGCACATTGTTTCATCTGTCTACTCAGCCATGAGTCTGTTCCTGTTTACACTTTCTTCTTCTTCTGTTTGTGAACTTCAGTGCCGTCTTTCTGTCTTTGTCAGAGAGGTTTGGTCAGACGATGGAGATCAGTTGGGCTTCTAATGTCTCTCCATGGTGTGAAATGTATGAATGAACTTGAATGAGGAGCTTCACTGTAGTTCAGTCCTTGTGTGGTCTGAAGTTTCCTCTTAATCCAGATTATATCACAGAGATGAAACACTCACTAAAGTCTCATTAGTATTTAATATTCATCGTGAATTATTCACATTCTCAAGGCTGGAGGATCTCAAAGAAGAACTGCTGGAAAAATAATCAGTCTGATTAATCATGACAGGAAAAACAAACTCAATATTAATGGACTTTAGTCTGATTGAGGATGATCAGAGAATACATTTCAGACATGGATTAGCTGGAAAATCCAGTAGAGACGAGAAAACCTTGTCTGGACCCCAAAGCATCTTTTAACAGAAGGTATGAGAGCAGAATAAGATGCTTCAGCCGTCCTCTGCTCCCTTCAGTCTGCAGTCTACACTGTGTTGTGTGATGCATCAGTCCTGCTGTGACGTGTGTGAGACTCTGTCTCTCATCCGAGGGGTTTGTTCAAAGCAAAGCCGATTGAAAACACACAAAAATCCAGTTTATATCTGTTTGTTGACATGTGTGAGTCCACCACCAACAGCAGCCTCCTGCACCGTTCAACACTGTGACAAAATGTGTCTCTGCACTGAGACATCAGTGCAATGAAATTAGATTTCATGGTTCTCCAGATCTGAAGGTTACCGACACAGAGAGAGAGTGTGTGTGTGTGTGTGTGTGTCCGCTCAGCTTTGTGTGTGTGTGTGTGTGTGTGTGTCCACTCAGCTTTGTGTGTCTGTGTGTGTCTCCGCCTCTCAGCATTTGTGAGTGCTGTCTCTGCTGTGACACAATTCACTGTTGGTGCTGATGAAAAGTGGACAAAATAATCTCTGGAAGAAACACAGTGATGATTTCAGCTGCTCAGAGTTCAACTCAGAGATGAACAGTTTGAATTTCATGTTGAGGTGAGTCGTGGTGATGAGGCACGGTACTGAGAGAGGTTTGATGAGTGTCTGTCTGCAGGCTGCTGGGAGAAATGACTGCACACATACAGAGAGATCATTTATGTATCTACAAATAAATCAACCACATGGAAACAAAACATCATTCCAGAACAAAAGCACTGATCACCATCGAACCTGACGGGGAAGCTAAAAATAGCAGCGCTGCATTATTCTGTCCACAATAACCACATAATGACTGAACACTCAGAAACACTGAGGACTGCATGTCCACATGTTCATGTGACGTTCAGGGACTGTGTTGACATTCAGTTGGTGCAGCATGAAATTAATATTTTGGGAGCACAAACTTCCTGTTTGTGAAGTTCCAGCGTCTTTGAGTTTCTCAGCTTTATTCATGTTCATAGTTTCTATAGTTTTATTTATTTTCTGACAAGTAATAATCAGCAGCCTCCATCAGCTCTCATCAGTCTGTCAGTTCATGTGTCACTGATGAATCACGTGAAACAGGAAAACAGTCAAATGGTGCAGAGAAACAAACAGTGAGCCTGAAATGAAATGGGATTATCAGTGTTTTCATCGTCATAACTCACATGTGTGTGTGTGCAGAGTGGAGCAGAGCTGTTTTTCTCCTGCATGTCTCCTCACCTGTCTGATCCTGTTAGATCACAACACGTCTGCTGAGCTGATCAACACTGCAGCCCAGCAGATGGTGAGCTGATGACCGTTCAGAATGGAGGAAATGAACATTAAATCAGCTGATAACAGCAGTCAGATCAGCTTTGACCTCCATTAAGCCTTCAGACTCAGTGTCGTGCCCAGAGGTATTTCCAGTTTGGACATACGTGGTTTCGTTGGTTTCGTTTTTTTGTTTGTTTGTTTGTTTGTTTGTTTTTTGCCATTAGCAGCATCTATTAATGGCAGTACATCCTGATCTCAGCCTCCTCCTCTCCCACTTGTTTTTTCTCTTCATCTCCCACCCGCTCTTTCATTGCCCACTCCTCTACTCTCATTAACAAATGACATCTTTTCAGTATTAATACATGTGGTGCTGGTTTTACATGGAAAAATGGACAATGAGCTGATGATGCATCTGGTTGGAGCTCAGCAGAGACAGTCAGAGGCCCAAAGGTTCGACTATCAGGCTGAGGAGCACAAGGTTGATGGTCAGATTTCCAATGACCAGATGAGACTGTGTGTCTGGAAAAGTAAAATCATTCAGAAACGCGTCACTGTAGCCCACAAGGTGACATTATTTGTTTTACACTTAAAGTGATTGATTGGACTTCTACAGTCAGATGGCTTTTATTTTGAAATTGGTAGCCTGAGGAAATCAGGCGATCTGAGTTCCTTTCATTCAGTCCTTTTCAGTGTGTTTTATTTTAGTGATTATTTTCATTTCATCACCTGCTTTAGTCAGTTGTTTGAACTTTTATTGCCTTTTTATTTACTTTAATATATTATTTTCCTTTTTGTCTTTCCTGTTTTGCATATTTTATTTGCTGCTTTAGACTCTTATCTGTCAAATTCCTTCTGTAACTTTGTCCATAAAACACATGAACACATCATTTCACCCCTGACTGACCCTTTTAAAGGGGCGTGTTTGATTGACGGCCATCAGTCTCTCTCTTGCTCTGAGGAATGCTGTTGGCTCCTCTCAGTCAGTGTTCACTGCCAGCTCACACTTCACATCACTTTATACTTGCCAACTTATACCTCAAAGCCTTTACAGACAATCACACTGGTGCAGTGTGTATCACAGCTGTGATGGATGCTGACATTTCACTTCAGAGTACCATCTGTACTTCTGTCCAAACCTTTCCCAGATTGTTAGCAGAGGCCAGAAATGCTGCGACAGCTGTGACTGAAAAGTGACTGAACAGAGAGTTTTCAATCACTGACTCATGGCAGCACTTTGGAGTTTGCTTCCAGTGGACTGTGGTCAGTTTGTGTTCCTCCAACTCCAGTCTGTCAGTTTACTGACCTTTATTACTTATTCTTCATTTTCCTTGTTCCCATCTGTTGTTGAGGAAGAGAAAACTCCCTCTCAGGACAATAACATCATGTTATTTTAATGAAATCCATTTGGAGAGAAAATGAAAGTGAAGTTCTGTGTTACACTCACCATCTCGTCTCCTCTGTTCCTGCATTTTAGCTCCATTAAGGAGAAACGACTTCAAGGTCCACCGGCCACATTTAAACAAAAGGACTGAGGGCGAGTGCAGGAAGGAGAGGAGCGACAGATGGTTCAGTCAACCCTGTTTGTCATCTGGTCACTTCACTGATTTCTAGAGAGCTTCAGACTCTCTCATTGTTTTGATCTTATTTATTTACAACAGAAGGTCTGAAGAAGAAGCTGTTTGTTCTTCTGCTGTGTGTGATATTCATTTCCCTCCACTTTGTACTTTGTACTGGCAAACAGTTTCTGTAAGTCTTGAAAATATGTGGAGATGTGAATGCTGCAGGAAGCTGAACGCACACCTCTACACACACCTGACGGGTCGGTTATCACTCAGTATTTTGCTGTTTCATTGGAAGATGTCAGATTCTTTCTTTCTTTCTTTCTTTTTCGAAAACATTGAATTCAATGTTTGATGCTTCACACACATGAAGATCTGTGACAGAGCTGTGAGACCAGTCATGTGAGCGGCTGAGAGAATATGTATTAATCAGCACACCCTCTGATTTATATTCACCTGCATTCAGCCCTTTTCTACTTTGCTCTGCTGCACTGACATGAGCCAAAGAGCAGATGTGCTTGGAGGCGTCCACACAGTCTGTATGCACAGGACGCACCGCTTCACTCTTCCCTGCTGTTCATGGACAGACCACACGTCCATTGTGTTTTCATTTCGCAGAAGAAAAGACATGAATGAGGATTCAACGCTTCTGACAAGTTTCCCTGAAGCCTAAAACAGTTCTTCCCCTTCTGTCAGTCACAGTTCCTCTTCAGAATAACCAGTCTTATAGAAAAGCTCAGCAGGAGCTGTCCGACCACTTCCTGTTGGAAACCCCTCCAGAACAGAGTGAACGCAGCTTTAATGGCTCGTAGCTTCATGAGAGTCTGAAGCAGAATGGACGAGTCTTGTCTTCTTGGGAAGTTGAGCTGAGAGTCTGCAGAGAGACAAACTGATGGATATTCATGGAGGTCAGAGGTGGAGATCATAGATGTCTCACCTTTGCTGACTCGTGTTGTTTTGTTTAGCTCTTGTTTGTTACGTTGTTTTCTTGTTATTTTGATTTTTCTTCATTTCTTCTGTCTTCAGTTGGGCTGCGGTTTGATCCAGGGATAAGCAAAGTGTTCACTTCAATCCCAGCATGCTCGTGGGTCTCAGTGCATCATGGACAGTGAGCTGTTACCTGCCTCAAACTCTGCTGCTCTCACTGTAAAAACACTGTATGATCAGAACTTGATGGTCCTCCTCTCACAAGCAAACACAGCATGAAGACAAAAATCTCTCAACGCCTCCAAGTCGGCCCTGAGGTTCTGAAGTTCTCCTGAAAGAATCACAGAGTTTGAAATGTGCTCAGCTCACAAACACACAGACATCAAGACAATCTGACTGAACATCCTGAGCTGGAGGTTTTCTCACTGACTGCAGAAGCTCAGTCAGAGAACAGAAACTCTGCAGGCTGGAAATGAATTATGAGTGAAGACACCCAGAGGTCAGAAGCTTTGAACCTTGTGTTCAGTCTAAGAGACGAGAGGACGAGACTGTGGAAGGTCAAGATGAATTTTCTGCCTAATGAGGGACTTTAACGAGCTGTTTCTTCATCTGCAGTGATCAGTTTGTTCTACTTCAATCTACACGTGTTAACAGTAACAGATTGAAGTGGATGGTAGATCTGAGGGCACATTCACATGAATCTCATGTCAACTGTCTGATTTTGGTAAAACACAATGTGAAAAAAAAAAAAAAAAAAAAAACATGTTGGCAATTTGTTGTCTTCCAATACATTAAAGCTGCCATCTGCCCACAACAGAGTTCCTCTTAACAGTCATCTGTGGAACATTTGTCTGCATATTTATGCAATTTGTTTCATGGAGCCTCGATTCAAAGCAGATTTAATGAGCTTTCTGTGTACTGCTCCATCTGTATCTCAATACATCAGGTGTGTTTATGCTGTGTACAGTGTGTGAGTCACCCACGACTGAGGCACATGTTCAGTGTGTGATGGTGTTACAGTGTGTTACACTGGATGACATGTACTCACACACTGTACAGCATCATGAATAATGTGGATGTCAGTGCAGTTCTCATTTCCATCACATCGTCTCACTTCTCTGACTGGCGGCAAACTTTCTTTTTCATCATATTTATTTGAACCTTTGTGTTGTTTCTGCCTTTGTGTTGCTGCTGCCACATTATAATGAACACACTACCCTCTCCTCTGAGTCCAAAATGCAAGTGAGCCGTGTGAAACGAGAGGGGAATGTCAATGAACTTTCCCACAAAGTCTACCTGCACCTGAAGGTCTCATGTGTTGAAGCCCCACAGAGGGAAACTGAAAGCAAAACAAATGATCACAGAATGAAATGGAAAATATGCCGGCAGCACAAGTCTGCCTGTGTTTAATTTAACTCCAGTTCTCCAAGTAAACCTTCATTTCTAGCTCACAGACACACTGCACTGCTGCCTCCTCACATAAACAGCTTCTCTGCTAATGAGCTGCTGCTCCAGTTGGCAGCCAAACTGGAGGAGACTTAAGTGAGAGCTGATTGGTCAACGTCGCGTTGAGTGTCGCAACCACAAAATCAGAATGACACGAACAAGAGGAAGCTGTTTATAGCTGGTTCCACTGAGGAAATTACACCACTAATATAAGTAGTTTTTACTGCCCTCAGTGCACATCACAGGATACTAACAAGAGCAGAAATATCAGGAATTTCCAGACATGATCTGCTCTACACACACACACACACACACACACACACACGCACACGCACACGCACACACACACACACACACACACACCCCTACCTTCCTGTATCCCTCTTGAATCCACAGCGTTTTCTGTTCTCTCCCTCAAAGATGTCTCATCATTCGGCCTGAGACAGACTGGATCCTCACTTTGATACTTTCTGCTTTAATATTGACAGGTTTGGTAAAAACAGCTCATCCTCACACTCCCCATGTCCAAACCTTCTCTTACACATGGATTATTGATCACCTGATCACCTGTCTCACGTCAGTACCCGAGATGAACTCTCATCTCCTGACACAAAATGACAGTTTCCAAAGGACAACTGGATCATTTGTAAATGATAAATGTCTCAATTAAAACTTTTTTTTTATTATTATTTTTCGTATTGATCAGGATTGTTCAGTCTTGGATCTCTTCTTCCACTCAGCTACAGTTGCAGCCAAACCATGATGGAAAGTTGGCAGATCTGATCAGTGGACCAGTCTTGGTCTGATGCCACCACCATCAGCAGCATTTTGTCCTCCATCTTCTAGCTGGCAGCTGATGGTGGCTGGTGGTGCAGCGCTCAGCAGTGCATTTACAGCAGGATGCCACAAGCTTTTCCTGCTGTATGTCACCTCCACCTGGCTCACTGTGTGCTTCAGTAGCTTCATATATCTGCTGTCTTTGTCTTCATACTGTGCATGTGTCTCAGAGGTCACATGTTCACAGATCTTGTCTCATCATGGCTCCACTCACAGAGCTCATCTGGCCCTTCTCAAGGAGCTGAGAGTTCAGACAGTCGTGTCCCTTTGTCTACTACATGAGCGTACTTCCTGGAATATCATGAGAGATATTGGTCAGGGTGTCGACACTTTGACTCTGGCTGCTTGCCGACATCAGCCGAGTGTGACTCGAGAGAAAAACAGGAAGAGAAAAAAGAGCTCTGCAGCTGATACCATGAAGCTCCTTCATGTTGCTCTGCTGCTCCTCAAGCTGACTGACGCTTGTTGTCTGATATTTCACTGCTCATCAGGGCAGCATTGATGCCCTTTTCTGGAGGATTCATCCAATTAATTAGGACAAATTAAACTTTGTCATCTTAATGAGAGATTTGTTTGCTTGTTGAGTTCACAGTGAGAGACACAGAGACAGAGAGACAGTCAGGGGAAGACTGAGTGTCAGAGAGCTGTGTTTTCTTTGCATCCTTAATCTCCTCACGTCTCCATTAATGAGTTCACAGTCCCAGAACACTAATGAGTTGTTTTGACTGCTGTGTTGGAGTGAAATAGGACACACACTGTAGTCTTCATCTGTTAAACATGAGAGCCTCACCTACACTTCCACTTTAATGAGTAGAATCATGTTTCTGCTCCAGAAGCATCCAGATATGTCTCAGCTAATAACACACCAGCAGTTGTTTTCAGTGTGTGTTCTGTCAGCAGTGTGTGTGTTCAAACACTGTTTCATTTGTAGTGTTCGTCATAATGTCTGTAAAGACAATGGACTCCACCACTGGAAATCCAAATCATGTTGAGTTAATGCTGATCAGTGTCACACCATGAAACAAATATCACACTGAGAGATTCACCATCATGATGTGTCATCACCCACCCACTCACACACACTCAATTATTTCATTACACACGTTATTAATTGTGCCTGATGACAGCAGGAGATTGGGAGTAATCAGTCAATAATCAGTCATTTAATCAACAGGCTTGAAAGGCCGGTCATCCAATTACCTGCTGTGGTGTCACAAATGAACTTATGGGATGTGTGTTGAATACCAAATGGGTGGTGCAGAGAGCAAGGAGGCATCCAGCTGTGAGACAGAGGAATTTGTTTCAAGACTGCATCATTAATGCATCAGTGGATCAGCTCATAGCAGCTCACACATTGAACTGTAGCTCCTGATCGTTTTCCTTTGGAGGTTTTCAATGCACACTGACTGGGAGGAGACATGGAGGTCGTGGAGTCCCCAGGAGGAGCTGGAAGAGGTCGAGGATTTTGAGAAATACACTGATTGGTTTTCTTTGCTTAGAGTCAGATGAGAAGTTTGCTGTCATCAAAGACAAACGATCAACAGGAGTGAAGCTCATCATACAGTCAATGTGCTCTCCTGCAAAGCAGCTTTGTACAATGATTCAAATCAAAGCAGTTTTAGTTTGACATCATTTGATCAAGTTCACTGAGAAAGTGAATCAGTGTTTTATTACCCAGATTGTAAAGTTTAAGATGTGAATTGGAATTGTGAACTGAACTTTTGATGAACTCTCTCTCTTTCTTTCTGTGTGAGTTTAAACTGTTGATGTAGAAAATCTGTTGAGGAAGAAGAGATGGTGATTGTAACGTTTGTTCTGCAGATTGTAGTTCTTATATTCATCCTGGAAAATGTCCTGAGTGCTGCTGCGCTGCATGTAGTCGCTCGTCCTTTAGTCTGGTCGACCTTTGAATCAAAGAGTGGAACTCTGTGTGAATGTGAATGCAGAGCCGACAACATGTACCTGCAGCAGGTGTTCAATACTTCATTTAAAGAAACCATTATTTATTAATAGCTTATTCCATAGATGAGCTTTAACTGATGTCACCACACAAGTGAAGTGATGCATCACATTGAGTAGTTACTCAGTAATCCCTCATTACTTCCTGAATATCTCACCATTAATGATCATTCTTTTGTCCTCTCGAGTCAAACAAATGCAGAATGAAGAGATACGAGGATGCAGAGAGCTGCAGAAAGACTCCGAGTCAGAGAAGATAAAGTGAAAGTGATAAAGAGGGAAAACTTCTGCTTCCATTGATTCCGTCTCCTGTTGACTTTTGTAATTGAATGTCAGGGTTAGTCATGAAACTCTTCATCACCTGCACACCCTGACAGGTGAGCAGGTGATGGAGCGGTAACAAAAGAAACACAGTGATCGATCAGCAGCTCAGCTGGACGTAATCAGGAAATCTCTTTCAGTGCAAACTCAGCATCAGGTCTGCTGGAACCAGAGGAGACCAGCTCGTCTAAAGTCTCTCTATTCCAGTTTGAAACCTGACACACACTGAAGGTGTCAGTCCAACATGTGACACCCACATACAAATATATCAAAGTGAAGATGACAAAGCTGAACACAGGCAGGATTTATTGCAGGGCTGCTTGTTCTGAGCTGCATCAGTTTGTATCAGTGCACCTCCTTCACTTTCCTGTCAAACACACTGATAACACACACGGAGAAAGCCTTGGGAGTAATTGGGTGGAAAATAATCTAATTTTCATGCACACACACACACACACACACACACACACACACACACACACACACACACACACACACACACACCTCCTCCATGGGCTGTCAGACTGTGGCAAGACTGAAAATCTCTCAGGGGAGAAACAGATGCTGGGAGACACACACACGCACACACACACACACACACAATCACAATATCAAATGAAACAAGCAAACATGTAACAGCTGACCTGGAGCCTGCAGTGTGAGTTCATGTGATCTCTGATGTCTGTGTTGAAGCTTTGTATCCAGTCAGTCTGCTGTCAGACTGAGTCAGACTCTCTGTGTTTGACTTTGCTTTGTTGCTTTGTTTTTGTCTGTGGGTCAGGTTCAGCTTCAAGGTTCCTACAGATATTTGTCAGTGCACAATGGACAGAAATAATCTCCGGTTATCTGCAGTTGCTTGAGTTTTGGATTTGAGTGTGAAGCGGCTGCTCTTCCCTGGATCCTGCAGCCTCGTCTATATGCACAGTAAAACACAACGTTTGGAAACTTTCTATTCCACAACTGTTCCACTATTATCTGCTGAGCAAGTGTGCAGGAACGCTTTCTAAAAATGCCACTGGCTCCATGTGGGCATGACTTTTTATGAATTCCTCGAACAAGAGAGGAAAATGTGATCTCTGTTCAACAAGTCTACACCCCCTCTGTGGATATGAACTGATCTCCACATGGCACAAGCTGGCATTTTGTTCACTGCTGTATTTGTGCTGCGTTTGTGCCTCCCACTGTGAGTTCAGCTGGATATCAGAACACAGGAGAGTCTGACTTTGATATTTCACTGCAGACGTCGATACTCAGCACTGAGACAGAAGCTTCAGGTGTCAGTTCAACATCTCCTGGTAGCAATGACGCTCTGTGTGTGTCCTTTTCTTTCTTCAGGAGAGGAATGTTTGTGTGTTTCCTCATTCAGTCTGTTTCCAGGTGACTCAACAGAAAAGTCAGCTCTGCTTTACTCTGAACAAAGTTTGAGTTCAACGTTTTGCTTTCAGCTGTTACACGATATTTGTGACCGTCTGACGTTGACACTCATCTGTAATCTGTGCTTGTTGTTGGTGGAGATAGGATGCACATGTTGCAGTGTGGAGGCTGTGTTCAAGAAAACGAGGCAGTGATGTTGAGCACAAACAAGCGGTGAGAAGCAGCTTAGAAATATCCAGTCATAGACAGCACAGAGATCGCTCCTGTTTGTTGGAAATTGGAGTATCAATGGATTTGAGAGACAACAAAGGAGATATACAGGAAGTGAGATAAAGCCTTAAATCCCCCCATTGGAAATAAACAGACACTGACACAAACACAAAACAGCTTCACATACTTGTTGTGTGCCAGAGGCTGTGAACACTGAAACGATCAGCTCCCAGCTGAAGCCCATGAATAAGATGAACAAGCTCTTTAGTTCATCTGCTTCTTCCAGTCAGCCTCCGAGTGAAAGCCTCCACAGTGGCTTCATTCAACACAGGCTGTGCTGAGCTCAACAGGCCTTACCTACAGCCTCACTGATATGGACCTGGTATTTACAGAGAGAGAAGAAGTCCAGCTGCCCACTGACTCTGCTGCTCTGTCACTGAGCCTCCTGAAACATACAAGAGCCTGATGATGGAGGAGCAACAGGGACGGACTGATTTCCACAGATTCCTTCTTTACCTGATGGACGACAGTCATTGACAGAGCAGATACTGAGGAGGGAAACTCAGCTGAACAGAAACAAACATTCACAGGACGGTTCAGAAGATGACCTCCACCTGAACCTGAGTCAGACATTTCAGACCTCTTTAGTCTGTCTGAAGGGTTTCACAGAATAATTTGCTGCAGTTTTAGACATTTGTCTGTTTCTGTATCAGCTGAAAATATAAGATGAAGTTTGTTCTTTCCCTTTAGAAATACTTCACGCTCTCAAATGGAAGTGAAGTGTCACGAATGAGCTCTTCAAATGTTGTTTTCATCCTTCACTTCTGACCTGTGGGACATCTTGTCTTTCTGCTTTTACATATGATTGTTATCAGCAGCTTTGTGTGCTGACTGTGGATGAAAAGTCAAAGGACAAAGTCCACACTGCTGTTGATGTGAGGGATTTGAGAGACGAAGAAGAGCGTAGAAGAGTTTCTCAAATGTCTGGAGATACTGAACATCCTTCATGCACTTCATGTCTCCTTCAGGACAAATGTCAGCACTGCAGACAGATGGATGAACAGAGGGATCAATCCTGGTGTTTTCTGTGGGAATGTGTCTTTCTTCCTGTTGGTCCTTCCTGGTCAATGTTTGCATTAAGCTGAAATGAAAATGATCAGTGTGTTCTTTAAGTCTCACAGACAGAGAGCCTTGCTCAGCACATTGAATCGCTTCTCTGCTGCACTCTGGGAAATTGGTTTCCTCCATCAGCAGGTGTTACATGTCTGTGTCTGTGACGAGCAACAGCAATAGGTCCCGATCACTTCATTTACCTCCACATTTAATGAGAGGTTCAGAAACAGTCAGTGAGTGTGGATGGAGTGAAAGGATGCAAACATATCAGCTGCTTTCTGGATTCATGAGCTGCTTCATGTCTCTTTAACAAGCAGCAGAGGTTTTTGATGTTTGGCTCCATCAGTTCACAGTCGATCAGCCTCACAGTTTCCTTTGACATTGTTTTCATGATCAGAACAATATCCACTGCTCTGCTGTCCTATTATTCTGGATGCAGTCGGTAACTTTCCATGTGAAAGCTGCAGGAGTTTCCTGGTTGCAGATGGATGCAAATCCTGTCCCTGCAGCAAATATTGGGGATTATTATGAGCATACTATTATGTCCATATCAATGTATGCTAATCCACTGTCTGCACACACACATACACACTCTCTCACAACGTCTGAACAATACAGACATTTATTTGACTTTTTCTACATTTTTTATTCAGAATGCCAGAGAGACACAAAATACTCTAAATAAACAAACAGCTGAATGCTGAAAGCTGTTTCTCACCAACTGCAGATGCCAAGATCCGTCTGACAGACCTGATTTAAATGGCAGTCACATATTTCACATGTTAGCAGTCAGGTGTTCCATTAAAGCAGGAAGTGAACATGGGAAATTAATTTAGCATCAATAGTGTCAGTCAGAGAGAGAAGGAGAGTCTGTCTGTCAGCAAGAAACACTTTTACATCATTTCTCTTCATTTCCATTCAGTCACATGTGAGACTGACTGGGTTTACATCATTTCACTTTCCCTGAAACGTTTGGCCAATTAAATGATTTCCAGTGTGTAAAAGACACAATTATCATATTCTGGATTATTAAATAAGGATTTCACATTCAGAATATCAATAAATACAGATTCAAATAATGAATAAATCATATAAACATATTCTGCCTGTCGAAATGGTTCCTGTGCCTCTGAGCACGACTCAGCACTCAGTATAAATACACAATGCAGGTTGTTGTTCATGTGCAGGTGTTTGTTACACAGCTAACAGGCTACAGAGGAAACACTGCTGCTCTGGCACTGATAACTGTGTGTCTTTATTAGTGTTAACACAGTGCACATGTGTGCAGACACAAATTCATCAAAAGTCTCTGCAGCTCTTAAAGATGACTGACAGGAAAAGATGCACATGAGGGAAATGTGGATGCAGTTTGAGAGAGTTGGGACGTCCCCACTGACTGGAGGACAAGAGGCTGGTATCAGTGCTGATGAGGAAAGTGAGAACAGGTGTGCAGGTGGGAGGAGATATCAGGTGACCAGGACTGATGAGAAAGTCTGAGGACATCTAGTGGAGAGCTCGAGGATGGCAGGTCTGTGGAGTCTGACGTCAGAGTCACCATGGACACTTTTATTATCACAACTCGCTTGTTTACTCGTGTTCTGGAGCCTTTAGTGGCTCAGCAGTGGAGATAATGTGACACTTTCTAGCCTTTACTGAGCACTTTGGTGGCAAAGAGTGACGTCTGTCTGTGCTGCAGATCAGATCAATAAGGTCTGACTTGACAAGGAAACACAGAGACACAGAAGGACAGTTTATTGGCTTCACCAGCAGCCCTGGTCTTCACTGCTCAGATAACTTCTTGACCTCAACAGGACACACACACACACACACACACACACACACACACACACACACACACACACACACACACAGCCTCACAGCTCTAATTTGAGAGGAATGCCCTCTCCACCACACTCACAGATAAAAACAACACTCTGTCTGCTGTTTCAGCGACAAAGATGTTCAGCATGAACACAGAGAGCGTCCTCCATCGCTGACATGTTGTTTACAAGAACATCAGACATCTGAATGATAAATGTGAACGACAGAGACTGAGTGAGGACATACAGAGGAGACAATGAGCAGCTTGTCCAGCATGATTTCTGCCTTCTAAGATGATCAATGAGTGTGATTTCTGACTCTGTTTATTGTTGATATCTGAAAAATCTAAAGGAAATTCAGCCTTTTCATCATTGGTAGCATCTCTGAGAGCAAGAAAACAACAACAAACAAATCAGAGAGCAGGTCTCAAAACATTTGTGACTGTAAAAACCATCTGTGGTTATTAAAGTGAGAGCAGAAGGACAAATGAATGACACCTACTTTGTATGTCAGAGGGGAAAAAAGATCAAATTGAGATTTGAGCTTCACAGTCTTGTTATTGAAAAAATAATGAAGGAGTATTTTCTTTGAGCAGTGGAACAGATTGAATATGGAGGCACCGTGAGACATAATAGCTGTTTATAAAAGAGCTGCTGGTGTCAATATTATGTGCTGATTTTTAGAAGCCTTGCTTTAATAAGAATCTTCTGCAAAGTGAAAACAAGTTTGTGGAAACACTGAGTTAATCTGAAGCAATTGAATTAAAATCTATCTATCTATCTATCTATCTATCTTCTTTCTGCAGCTCTGTAATGGTTTCATGAGTCTCTCATATTGAAGGGTCATTGGCCTCCAGATTGACCTTTGACCTTCTTATAAACTCCTTGTGGAGTTGAAGCTTCTTCAACAAACAGCTGAAGTGGTGCAGGCGCTCTTCTTTCTCCTGAACAGTCCAGCCTCACTTCATTTCCTCTGAGCTGCTCAGGCTGCTGTGCTGCAGGACTCTTCACACTAACAGCTACAGACACGTCTACTGTGGCTCTGATTTGGCTGTTAAATGAAGCTGTTTGACTGTGGATTTAAACAGCCTGGACTTCCTCGAGGAGACCAAGTGAATCAGTGTGTTCGTGTTGAAGTGAAGAGGAGGTTCACCTCTTTGTCCTCTTTGAGCCGCTGCAGAGGTTTGTGGAGATGAAGACACTGAATGTTGTTGTGACGTTTGCACAGATTACAACACAAAGTGCTTCAGCAGAAAATACACAACAACAAAAGGAGTTTCTGAAAGCTTTCAGTGGAGCTTTTTCCTGGCTGACGCTGCATGTTTCCACTGTTTTTTTTTTTTCTTGCCTCTCTCCTGTCAGAGAGGTTGTGAATAATGCTCAGTGTTTAGCTCTTGAATCATGCTGTAGTACTCTACACTGAATCAAACTTTAATTAGACTCATACTGAGAGCACAAACAACAACACCCACACTTGCTCTCTCTCTCTCTCGCTCTCTCTCTCTCTCTCTCACACACACACACACACACACACACACACCTGCATCGTGTTGTGGGTGCTGTGCCACACATGTGGACAGGCTCTGCTGTTGTGATGATCAGGGTCGTGCTGGCTGTGTTGTGGGTTTGGCCACAGTGTCAGGAGAGGCTTCAGGAGTGGATGTGATGCTCAGAGAGGTTCAGAGAAACGCAGCAGGCAGGAGGCGGGAGAGAAAACCACAACATCAGGAGCTGTTTTCTTTGCCCAGTAATCACACATGTGATGCATTTATTGATTTTTTCATCATTGCCTTCATCTTTTCTTGCAGCTAGAAGAGGAAAACTTTGTCAGGACACACAGGAGATTCAGTTTGTTCTTATTTTCAGACACTTATTGGCCCATATTTTATGTGAATGTGCATGAGTGTGTGTGTGTGTGTGTGTGTGTGTGTGTGTGTGTGTCCATGAGTGATATTTCTCACAGCTGTTGTGTGTGTCTGTGTTACTGTAGATACTCCTGACTGTCTGCATGTGTGTGTTAATGTCCATCACCTCCAGTGTGTTTGTGGCGATCTTGTCCTCCATCTTTGAAGCTCAGGTCTTTGAGGTGTCGACACCATCTTGTATTTACTTAAAGGCGGCTCTTTTTGCAAACAGGAACATCGCAGAACCCATCTGGTGCTCATTTTCTGCTGTTTTCTCAGCATTACGATGGAACTGATGTTCTTAGTGTGCTGCGATCGGGTCCAGACCACCATGACACTGAACAGCATCAGCAGTATAAAGAACTGGTGGATGATGTTCTGCTGGGTCTTGTCGTTGGAGCAGGAATTAGACAAGAGAAATGCAAGTTTATGTCTTTTTTATTGTAGCTGAGGGAAACAAACTGGATCCTCAATTGGAAATAATTCTGCTGTATAAAAAAAAGGGAAAAAGGTAATTTTGAAAAAAAAAAATACAATTTGCAACATTCTCAAAGCTGCATGAGGTGTTCATCCAAAACAAATGACAAATAAATGGTTGAAAAAATCCTTTGTTTTTCAGCCATGTTGGTTAATTATTGTACATGATGTGAATACAGTCAGCAGAGCAGTAATTTGGTAAAAAGCCAGTTTGCCTTTTACTCAAAATTCTAATGCTGGCTGGAGAAAACATCACCTCGATTACTGTGTGAGGCCTTTAAACCACAGAACTGAGCAGAACAACAAACATCAGAGTCGATCTTACTCCATCTTTTGTGATGTCATCAAGCTCAGACGTGTCACTGCAGGTCGTCTCATGTTGCTCTCCAGTAGAAATGATCCTCAGTGTCCTCAGTGTGTCTTTCTCTCCTGTTTGTCCAGTATGTTGCTGCTGAATCTGTGACTGAACATCTTGTTATAGATCAGTGTTGTTGACACTGATTCAGGTTTTGTGTTTCCAGGTATTCTCCTTTATTTGTTCACTGTTTGGCAAGGATCTGTTTAGTGAGCCACTGCCAAGGTTACACACCTACACACACACACACACACACACACACACACACACACACACACACACACACACACACACACACACACACTGCTACGTTGCCAGATGTTACCCAGCTGGCTGGCAGAAAGATTCCCACCACTGAAGCAGCTGACTAGCATTAACAGCCTGTAGCCACGGCCAAGGACAAGGAGCAGCCTGTCACAGCAGAGAGGACAGGATGGGACCAGTGAGGGAGCAAAGAGCCATAATCTGTCCCAAAGCTCAGATACAAGATCAAAAGATACAAACAGCAAATCTAATGGAGTCACATGTCAGCAGGTTTGTTGGCCTTGTGTCTCTTTTGGTCCACTGATGATTCCTCACTCTGCACTCAGACACATACAGGAACATGTTTATCAAAGCTGATGTTTGTCTGTAGGAACACATTTATCTCTGCATCAGCACATCAAGCAGTGTTCGTTTTCATCCACAAGTGTAGGTCTCAGAGTAGGTTCAGTCGTTCCCTCTTCAGCCTTTCAGGCAGTAATTCTGGCAAATAGACTGATTCAGCGGCTCCACTCTGAATAATTTCATGCTTCGTTTCTGTTTGGAAACAAACATCAAGGGAAAAGAGGTAGATAGACAAAGAGCAGCAGATACTCTGGGTGTGATTGGCTGCTGGAAACTGGCCGTAGAAAGAAAAGTGTGATCCACTCAGATAACAGCTCCACAGCCCACTCCACTCATTAACATGGTGACAGCTGTGAAGGGAAATGTGCATGTGGAGATCAATGAGGATTTGATCCAGTTCAACAGTTTCCCTCCTGACGTGATTATTATCATTATTCAATCTCCTTTGAATAATGATCATCATCTTTAGTAAATCAGACATCAGATCACAGCGTGAGATTTCTCACATTATCAACAAGAAAAGAGAAAACAGCAGAAGATTTGACACAACTCGTCATGACAACATTTCTACACACTGAAGAGAAATAAGAGTTTATCCAGATCCCATCAGGATCTGCACTCTGGACTCCTTGAAGCTTCAACTTTCTCTCAAATCAGAGGATCTGGCAGCTGTGAGGATTTGCTGTTTGCTGCACTAAAGCAAAAGACTAACAGCCTCAGCGTTTTTCAGTCCAGAGGCAGATACAACAGCAACATTTCCCTTTTCAGATCCTCATCAGGTTCACCACAGTGTTCGTCACTCAAACTCTGTTCTCTGTCAAACCTTCTGAAAGAAGCTGAACCTTCCTTATCGCCCAGAGCAGACAAGAAAAACAGTAGGAGGAAGAAAAGAGCTGAATGAATGAAAGAGCAACAACAAGAAACAGTCAAACTGAAAATTGATTTGAACAGAAAATGGAGAAAATGCTCGACATGCACAAACAATGTGGTGGAAATGTGGTTTATACTTGATAAAAGAAAACATGAAGAGAAGAGAGAATGGGTGGAGGGAGAAAAATCAAGTGAGATAAAACTGACAGAGAGGAAAAACAAAAGAAAAGAGAACAAGAAGGCAGAAAGGAAAGAAATAAAGAAAGAAGATGAGAGAGAAAGAGTGTGAAATGTTGATTCATGCAAGTCAGAACAGGCAATATTTCCATTTTTCTTCTGTCACGACAATTCATCTGTCACCTTCTGCAGCAAAACCAGTTTTTCACAAGAACTGTTCAAAGTTCAGGTGCAGTTAACCTTTTTCAGCCCATTATTCAAATAATGTGCACACAGAATAAAACCTGCTGCCAGTTTCCCTGTCAGCTCGATATAGTGATTATCAGTGAGCCCAGAAATGGACCTGAGCAGCTCTGCAGCAAAGAAAAGGTCCCCTGAGTGTCTAAATTAGTCAAATGTGTGTTTGATTTGACTCGGGGGTCCAGGTTTCCTCTGGGGAAACTCTGATATTTGTCACTTTACTGTGAGCTTTAATGTGTGTGTGCAGGAAGTGATGAGGCCACATCTTAAATCCCAAATATCAATATGAGATTAGAATAATCCTGACTCTGCTTAATACAGGCCCGTACAAACAGCATCTTTCCTCTATTATTTAGTATTAATTAGGAATAAATTCATTGTCAGTGCACACATTAGTGTTTCATTAAGTGAAGTCAGTCTTGTGCAAACTCTTCATTCAGGCTCTGTTTCATCTCTCTAATGCTGCCACCCCAGGGCTCTGTTGGATTACATGTATTTACAGCTGCTCACTGAGCTTTTACACTTCAATTCCACCAAGATCAGCAAGGCCTCTGGACTTGATCACAAATCCAATATTTACACACACTGACTGGGAAACTTCCTGCATATTCATACAGTCGTATGGTAGCAGTGGTTCACACAGAAACTCCAGTGTGGATGTTCCTGAGAGGAGAGAGTGTGGATTATGTGTCAGGTTATTGTCCTTTTGCTTCAGGTCTGTCCTGATGCTGAACGTTAGCAGAGTCATCTGAATGTGCTGAAACCAAGTGTCTCACAGGCTCTCTGGCTGCAATGCCTTTCAGGATTTCCCATGTGTTCAGGTTAGGCTGTGGAGCACCAGTTCTCAGATCAGTTCATCAGATCATTCAACTTTAGTATTGACTCCACGGCTCTGCTTCTTGTTTTTAAAGCACTAAACGCTCTCGCTCCACAACACCTCTCAGACCTGCTCAGGGCTTATGAGCCAAACAGGTCTCTCAGGCCGTCTCACACAGGCCTGTTTCAAGGATTAAATGAAGTCTGAGGAAGCTTCTTTTCCGTTTAATGCTCCAGTGTGTGCAGTTTGCCACATGACCTCCGAAGTGCTCCAGTGTGGAGCTCATTTAATAGAAAGCTTAAAATGCTTCTTCTGTGTGTTTTTATATTTGTGTGCTTTGAGAAATATGATATATTTGTGTGTTTGTGTGGACGAGTTGAGGATTGATGAATCCTGAATGCCAGCAAGGTTTCATCATTTCCTCTTCTTCCTCTTCCCTCATGTAAAGGGCTCTTGTCTAGACAGTCATGTTGAGCATCATCATCATCATCATCATCATCATCATCACAGTGATGATGCAGAGCAGACAGATGATGGCCACCACTGGACTTGTTCATGCATCGAGACGTTATTTCCACCTCTCTGCTGTGTGCTGGCCACCTGTGTGCTTCACTGGATGCAGCTCACTTCCTGTCTTGTGAGCTGTGTGTATCAAATGAACACTGATCAGGCTGCTGATGTGAACCACAGGCTGCACATTCAATAATTACACGTTTTCAATAAAGGCTGTAGAGTCAAAGTTTGTCAGAGTATATTACAGAAGATGTTTAACAGTTTGGTTTTAATGAGTCCCATCTCACCCTCTTCCAGGTCAGTAGGAGAGTCCTTTCACCTTCACTGTCTTGATGATCTCATAACTGCCAGTAACAGCCTCCATGATTGAATAGAAAATAAGTTTCTTCATGGTTCAGTCATCACAGCAGACGTTCTTCTGTCAAAGCAGGAAAAGCACAGGTGTCACTTGTTTAGTTCATGATTGCTCAGTTCCACTGAGTGTCAGTCAGCACTACAGCAGGGCCCAGGACCTGACTCACCTGGATGAGATGCACTCGTTAGTGACGTCATTAATCACAGCTGTGCTTTTCCTGCTGCGATGGTAAAAAGAGCTGCAAGGGTCCATTTCATCACTCTGTGAGTCGAGTTCACTTTGAACTATTGACTGACATCTTGTTGTTGATTCTTTGTTGTTTGGATTAGCTTGTTAGCTTCCTCAGCTCCCCTTCCAGCAGAAGCCAGCAGATACCTGTGTTAGCCTTGTTACCACCTGAGTGTTGGCCTTGTGTTGGAGCTGACAGGTGAGGCTTTGTGTTATCAGACTGCAGTAGATACTGGATGGTCATTATTTTATACAGAAACCCTCAGGCTGAAACACTGGAGAGATATGTGGGGTTATTCAGAGCCAGTGGCAAAAAGTCAGACCAATTTTATTTCCATCAGCTGATATTACGCATCACAATTTGCCTGCAGGGGGCATTAAAATCTGTACAGCATCGGACACCCTGTATCCATAGACCCTTGACCCTTGTCAGTGAATGTTCCTGAAGGCCTGTTTTCACATTTTGACTGTTCAGATCAAAAAACTCAGGTGTCACTAATGATGCTAACGACTGTCCTGCTCCACTGACATGCAGCCATCGTTAATGTTATTAATTCCACCTGCTGTCTTCCTGTCCCGTTTCAGAGGTTCCTGCAGAGGCAGCTGAGACATGCAGCTCTCTTTAGCAGAAAATATTGGACCCGTTTACACACAGCCTTCACTTTCAAACATGGCTTCATTGGCTGAGCCTCTCATCCCGTCAGCTCAGCTCACTGCAGTCTGCATGCTGATGCTCAGCCATGACGAGCTGATTCAGCCTGACAGGGTTTCCCCTGTACAGAGGCAGCAGTAACACCAGACCTCAATCACTTCTCTTCACTGCCTCACATGACTGTACAGCTGGACTATATAACAGCATGCTGACTGTCATGTCTCACAGACAATCCAGCAGCAAAGACACAGTCCAGGATTTTAACTCAGAAAACTGAAACGACCAAAGTTTGAAGTTCACTCTGATAAAATGTGTTCCACCATGTTTTGTCAGGACAGCAGCAACTGACAACAAAGGATGACAAACAAACACTGTATTTACAGTACACACACACACACACACACACACACACACACACACACACACACACACACCAATCCTTATCCAACTTCTGCTGTTCCTGTAACATCTGTGACTGTGCCAACAACAGCAGCCTCCTCCACATTTCAGCACTTGATGTTCCACTGAGACACCAGATGGACACAGTTTGATTTGTCACAGAGGTGTTCAGAGGAGACAATTTCATGCTTTAGCTGACTCTGTGTGTGAGAGAGAGAGTGTGTGTGTGTCACTATTGTTGTCATTGTTTGTGCTGCAGCAAAATAAGAAAACTAAAAGCTTGAAAATATTTCATGTCCAAATCTTTCCAAGTCTCTGATGGGGTTTGATCGTCGTCTCTCCTCTTTCACGATCTTATAACGTGTTTGAGTCGACTTCCATCACAGCAGTGTTCCAGTAATTGTTCTTCAGAGTTGCACAGAGGCTGAACTGGACTGCATGTGTTTGTCAGAGCGAGGTGAAGAGGCCTTCTGAGGAGTGTTTGTCTGCTGGCTGCTGCTAGAAATGACTGCCAAGTGTTTTTGTTCCTGTCAGTCGATAATCAATAAGATAACATTCACTCAAACCTCCAAATGGAACTTTCTCAAGGACGCACATTCAAGAGGACCAGAGCTTCAGCTTGTTCAGTTCAGAGAGGTTTGAAGAGTCAGACTCAGATTGTTGAGTCTCTTCTTCATCTGTTCTCACTGGTTGTCATCATGGTGCTGCTCAAGGGCGGAACGGTGGTGCAGCAGGTAGTGTACATGCCTCACAGCAAGATGGTTGCTGGTTCAATCCCCGGGTCGGGCAGGGCCTTTCTGTGTGAAGTTTGCATGTTCTTCCCGTGCATGCATGGGTTCTCTCCTCCCACAGATGAAAAACATGCTCATTTGGTTAATTGATGTGAGTGTGAGCGTGAATGGTTGTTGTTTGTCTCTTTGTAAACCAGAGGGATGATGTGTGTCCCCTCAGTGTCCTGTCCTCTCATATCGTTCCATGTTCTCTGTAACTGCTCCAAAGTTGGACAGCTGTCCTCCCTCTCAGCCTGTCTTCTGACCTCCATCTTCTGTCGCTGAAACCAGGACAAACCTTCACGTCTCCTTCAGTCGTGTCTTTGTCGTTGTCTTGCTGTCTTCTTTGACTGATTACAGAGCTTTAAATAGGATCCATCACAGCAGTTTGTTCCTTTTTTACTGAAAACATTCAGAAGTGTCATTATTACATTTATTTAATGCCTCCAGGTGTGAAGATCATCATGTGAAAGATCATTTGATCATTTTTCCTCATCTGGAATTCACTTCATTCATCATGTCTTGACATTTTCTTTTACTTCAGTTTTTTCCTAAAGGCTGTGTGCAGATTGGATTTTATGATTTGGCTCCTTGTTTTCATTGATGCATTTCTGGAAAACAGTATTTTGTCACCTTTATGTCGACCTCCTCCACCTCCACTTATTTATTCTTTTCTTCCACCACCTGCTCCTTTGTTCACTCTTCCTCTGCTCTCACTGAACAGTTTGACTGACGTTTCATTCAATTAAGAAATTAAAAAAGTTCATCCTCTTTAATTTTCAGTTCATTCATTTTCTGCTGTGACTTTCATTTGCAGTCATCAGAATCACACGTTCATTTCATCTTTTTCCTGTGATCTAGAAGAAACGATGGACGAGCTGAGTTTGGTCTTCAGCTTTGCTGATTCAACAACAAAAACATCAAAATGATCCTGTTACATGAACTCTGATGAATCACCATTGATGATGTTTGTTCCTCTGTGCTGCTGCAGCTGTGTCTTATTGTGTCCTATTGCAGGTCTGAGATCAGTTCATCAGAGCTGAATGGAAACTCATCATTTGTCAGTGAGTGGTGTTCAGAACAAGATGCTGTCATCTGTTTCAATAGTACAATAACTGATAATAGCGTCAGTTCCACAAGCTAGAAAACACCCAATCCATTGACTGCAGAGCTGAGAGGACAGAGGAGGACAAAGAAAGGAGGAGGAGGAGGAGGAGGAGGAGGAGGAGGAGGAGGAGACGCTCTGTCAGTCTGGGTTTTGTCTTCTATTGACTGTGTTTGAACTGGATTCAGCTCAGACTGAACTGGTCGTGTTATAAATCACTTGAGAGTCGACCTCAGTGTTTGAAGGAGGACGTGTGGGGAAGGACAGGACAGAGTTTGACTGGTTGGACATTTGGTTGATTGTTCATTTGAGGACATGTTGGACAAAAGAGTGAGTTCAGAGGAGCAGTGAGTTAGATCACCTGGATGGACAACAGGACATCATAGATATCTGAACACACTGCTGGGTTTGCAGCAGGAAGACAGACATGCTGAGACAGAGACATCAGGACATCAGACATCAAATGTTCTCAGTTTGTAAAGACGTATTTTCATGATGTCATTCAAACTTTAGTTAGTTTAGTTGAAGTTATTGCAAGGACTTAGTAAGTCAAAGAGCTTTTTTCAGGTGAATTATCAAGCTGGTCCAAAGAGTTACTGAGTCATCCAATCCTGATAATTGGAGTAAAATGAAGAACCGCCTTCACTTTCACAGTTTTTGTGCAGACGACCACCTCCTGTACTGTAAAGGAAACCTCATCATTCACTGACTGAACACTCAACTAATCATGCTCACTCACTGATTTGAAGTTTCTCCTCTTCATCGCTCTCTCTCAGCTCTGACTCGCTGTCCTCACAAGTTTCAAGAGATTTTCTTTGTCAGCGCTGAGTCACCAGTGAGATTTTTAAAATCTGCTTTTTTCTCTGTGTCCTCCCACTCTCTCTTCCTCTCTTCAGTCTCTTTGTCACTGACTTTCATTTTCTGTTGGAAGTACTCGGCTCCTCTCTCGAGGAAGTAATCTTCTCCATTTTCCACCTCCACAATTCACTCTTGTTCTTCTTCATGGACTTTATTGGGAATAGAGCTGCTCTGTTTTCAGCGGCTGGATTGGCTGGACTGAAGTAAACTGACCACCTTTGTCTTTTCATCCACATTCAATACGACTCTCAGACTTTTGATCAGACTCTCATGTGTTATGACCTTCTAGCTATTTGTAAAAGACGACTCCACAGTCCTCATTCACACTCACAGTCCTTATTTTGAATGTTACAGGAAACCTCTCTGAGGTCTGGATCATTATTAGTCAGTGTTGGACAAGGACACCTGCTGGACCAGAGACAGCCATTTAAGTTTGAAACAAACACATTTTTCCTGCCAGTTTACGCAGTTTGCTTCAGTTTAGCTTTGCCAAATAAACAGTGAACAACAGCTGAGGCTGTAATGTCATGTTTACCGACAGGCCGCAGGAAAGCTTGATGTATCAAACCTGGCCAGCAGCCTGTGATGCAGCACACAGAGGATAAACTGCTCTGCTGGTCAGCTCTGTTGGTTTGTGGCAGTCAGTGACATTAATGACAATGATGTGAAGCAGTTAGTTCAGTTCAGTGTGAGAACAATTAGCCTGTAGTTAGCATGAATCAAATCTGTGTTTGCTGCTATGATAAGACACAGATGATCAACAGCGCCTCCTTTAGCTCCTTCTCTGCTTCCTTAATGTGCTGAGAACGAGTCTTAAACTGCTGCTCTTAACACTGTAACACCTTTACAATAATGTGCTGCTCCACCACCCCTTCTCCACCTCTGCTATTGTACTGAATGTACGATTAAGATGCAGCAGGTTTATAGTTTGTTTCTGAGTTAAATCTGTGCTTCTGTTCTGGTCTTTTGCAGCTTCTTCTTTCAGCCTCCTTGTATGTGGGACTGTGATTAGTTTAATCAGCAGCAGCTCATTTGTGTCATTTCAACCTGCAGTCTGCAGTGTCAGCTTTATTGTTCATTGTTAATGTGTCGCTAACAGAAGACAAAGATTAGAACAAAGACTGCAGACAAAGTCCTCATTTCACAATCAATTATCAATTATCTGCTCATCTTTCTTTCTTTCTTCATGTTTGCAGTGAAGCATGTGGATGCTACTGGAGCTACTGATGTTTCCACGGTTACATTTCTGCCACAAGTAGCCCACTGATGCTCTGACACATTTCTATGATTGCAGTCCTGCAGAATGTTTTCTGTCAGCCTGAAAATGACTTTAGTTTGTAATGATTTCATGATGGAACTGCTGAAATCATGGAAGAAAATACTCACTTCTGATTGGCTGGCAGGTGTGCATTAAAATGATGTGTCAGCACATTTCAAGCATCGTCATGAAAAATGTCAGAACACAAGTTCAATAAAACTGCTGGTTCCCAAATATTTCTGTATCTTCATCATAATATATATATTGCAGAGTTGCTGCTTGGTTTTGGTCGAGGTGATGGCAGCGTTTGACAGAATGAAATAAAGTGTAAAAGTTACACACCAAAAACACATTTCGACATGGTCGGCGATGTCGAGAGGATTTGGTCTGACAGGAGATGTGGAAGCGAACGAGCTAACAAGTCTGCAGAGACTCAAGCAGACGATCCTCAGGAGAACAGCTGAGGTCTCTGCTTTCCTGTTCAGCCAGTTCAGGAAATATGGCCGATCCAAACATCCACACACGACATCCAGGTTTAATCAAGGATCACATGCACGTTGTCTGCAAACACACAGACTGAACACACTCACTGACACTCAGCAGAGAAACTCAGTGTCAGAGATTTCTTGTATTCTTTACCTTCAGCTTTCCAAAGGCAGCATCATTGAAGGCCAGTGGACTGGATTCAGTCCATCGTGAAGACATTTCTTCTGTTGTGTGCAGACAAAGTTCCTCTTAACTCAGGACGTCTGTCCTCCAACTTTTTGTCATATTTTCATTTTTTGTTCATTGATATTCAACATTTTGGGTTCATGATAGAAAGTTATTTCACTTTTTAACTGAAGTGAGAAGAACGTTCTGCTGAACGAGTCGACAGTACAGTGACATTAATTTTGTCTTTTCAATCAATGACACATTTGTTTTTAGTGTAACTTCATTTATTCCTGATTGCAGCTGTGAATTGATGATCCACCACCTCAGCGGATGTTTTTTCTTCATCTGTTGTTCTGGTTCAAGATGGCTGAACAGTGACACCAGCAGTCCCAACAACATCCCATTGTTGTCTTTTTAGCTGGCTGTCCATCATCTTCCTTCCTCCTCTCACTCATCTATGAATAGACACTGCAGCTGGCGGCTCTCTGCTCACAGCAAAGGAACTACAGTAATGAGAGGCAATGAAGTGGAAAGAGAATCTCCTTAATTCCTGCTTGTCTATTAACTCTTCATTAATTTTCCTTTTGCCTTGCTTCTTTTCTCCCTGTCTGAGCGTTTAAGACGACTTCTGTTAGTAATGAGACCAACACACTTTAAACTGGATCTGAACCAGAAAGTGATGCTCTGCTCTTCAGGCATTTGGCTCTCTGTCAGAGGCAAACTGTTATCAAACCAAAGTCTTTAGGGGATCTTTCAGGTGTTTGCGTGCCAGCTGAGAGCTGCAGTGTTGCAGCAGAGAGCTCCGGTATAATCAGAGGAAAACAGTCATAAATCAAGGCTCTCTGCAGAGCCACAGGTAATCAGCTGGGGTCTGCTGTGATGGAAACCACTGGGATGGAGTCACTAGAAATAGACAGAGGAGCTCTTTATTCAGGACAGAGACCAACAGCAGAGGAAACTAGAGCTCCAAGAGTCATTAGCATCAGAGTACAAGTACCACAGAGTATCTGCAGCTTTACTGTAAATGATCCACTTCTGGAGGTCACAGCTCAGAGTGCAGAGAGTGCTGTGTAATGTGGTGTCACATTTAGAAGTTCGATCAATGCAGATCTGTTTTGAGCTGCATCCTGATACTTGATGGATGGAAAGTCAAGCAGTGAACTTTCACTTTCAGACTTGTTCCATCTTACAGTAACTGGTCAGAGTCGGGCTGCTGTGAAGGAACCAACAACTGGTCAGTGAAAAGTTATGTGACAGCTATATTTGTGCATTTTGGTTGATATTCATGGAGCTCAAAGGATGAATCAGAGTGACTAATGTACTCATTTAACACGTGCAGTGTGAACTGTGTGTGAGAACATTATGGTCTGGTGCAGCTCCTCTCTGGCAGGTGAAAAGAAGCAGCTGGAACAGATCATGTGGACTGAAGAAGAAATAGATTTGTCTCCAGTATCCCAGAGCCAACAGTGGATTTTAGCTGTGAGCAGACTGCAGTGCAGAGAACTGGACATTACAAAGTAGACAGAGAAAACAGAAAAAGTGAACAAACTTTGTTTAGAAAGCAAACAAGAAGAAGTGGAGCAGAAATATGTGGGAACACAGATCACTGCTGATGCACTGAGCAACAGTGTCTCCATCAATTTGAAGTGATACTGAAGAAAAGGTTTTCTCTGACACTGATAGTTGTTCATTGATGCAGTGAGGACAGCAGTCTTCTCTGCAGAGCTCTGTCTCCACAGTGAACCAAGCTCTGTGCTCTGCTGCTGCTCTGTCTCTGTCCATGGTGCTGACTGGGAGGACGGATCAGCTCACTGGTCTCCAGTTTGATGCTGCTGCTTAAAGAGGAACTGAACACCCCCTGAAAATCTCGTCTTTGCTGACCTCTGTGGGGCTTTTTTCCTCTTTATTCAAGAGTGAGGTCTTTCATTTTGAGAGCGTGACTTATTGATTTCACATTGAGATTTTGTCAAACCCTGCCCTCACTATCACTTCTCTCCTGCTTCTGCTTAAACTGTATGATTACACTCAGTTGCTCGTACAGAATTCTTGCACTTCAGCTTCAGCCTGTTTCTGTGCAAAAATCTAAGCAGAAGGAAGGGATCTTTGAGTGTGAGGGCAGCGTTTTACAAAATCTGAATGTGAAATCAATAAGCCATGCTCTCAAATTGAAAGACCTTGCTCTTGAATAAAGATATGAAAAATGTCCCGCAGACCTCCTTACAGAAGATGGATGGAAGCTCTTTGTCCAGAAGCCCCTGGCAGCCCCTCCAGGACGCCTGTGAGGAGTTGCAGTGAGATGAAATGGAGCAGAGTGGAGGGAGAGTTTTGTTTCTGGACTGTTCATCAAGAGTCTCCAGGGAAGAAGAATCACAGCGGAGAGTTTCTGGTGGGAGATGATGTCATCTCTCCTCCTCACAGTGCAGCAGCACGTTCACCAACGTTAGCTGGAGGCTTTCACACTGACACCCAAAGCTTTGCTGGAGGACAGAAACACTGTGGGCTGGAAATGAATTATGAATCAAGACACTTAGAGGTCAGCGGCTTTGAACTCAGGCCTCCGTATGATAATACATGAGTGGACGGCACGCTGTAAAATGAATCAGGATTTTCTGTCTAATGAGGGAATGAAGTGAGGAGGACGTGTTTTCACCTTCAGTGGTTCTGTCTGTGATTGCAGAACTGTAAAAGCTGTCGCGCATCACGTGATGTTAATGTCTCCTTCCAACACTGGTAAGATTTTAGTATTTTGCAAATAAATTAATGACACGAGCTAATGTGAAATAATTTTCGACCATCTGCCCACAAACAGTGACTCATTCCAAACAGTCGTCTGCTGGAAGCTTTGCATATTCATGCAGTTTGTTGCATGGAGCCATCATTCAAACAGATCCTGTTTTCTTTCTGCCCGCTTTTCAGTCTGAATCTAAATGATGTGTGATGAGTTCACAGTGTGTATATAATTCACACAGTGGGCTGTGAGATGGTCTGTGATTACAGTGTGTTAACTGATGTGACTCACACTGAAGACTGGCTTCATGATTCTGTTACTCGAGTTTGAAGAACCTGGAAAATGGAAAGATATCTATTAATCACACACACACACACACACACACACAGATCATGTGGTCATGAATCATGTATGACAGCATGCAGTGTGTCTGCAGAAATCATTTACATTCATCCACCTGACTGATGACTCCAACGTGAAACCGACTTCTCTCTGAGAACCAACAGTCTCACTTCACTGACTGTGACAGTAAACTATATTTTTCATCAGATTGTTTTGGTGGGACTCAATCTAACCTTTGCTTTGTTTCTCTTGTTGCTGCCATATTAGAATGAAAACAGTTTTCTTCTCCTCTGTGCCTGAAATACAAATGAACAGTGTGAAGCAGGTGAGGAATGTAAATAAACCCTCCAAACGCAGTCACCTGTGCCATAAGGTCTCGTTTGTGGAAGCTAAACACAGATGGAAACTAAAAGGAAACAAAACTGACAACACAAATGCAAAAAATACAAAAATAACAGAAAATGTAGCTCCAAGCAGCTTGTTCCTTCTGTGTGAGGGCAAAGATCCAAAAACAAGTCAAGTCCACTTCATGTAGTGACATTACAGAAAACACCTGGTGGACAAACTTTCTTATTAGTAGAATTAAATCATCAGTTTATCTCCCTGAGGATCAGCTGCTTTCATATTAACATGTGAGGATATTTCTGACCGTGATCATGACTAAAGCTTTAATGTCACCACATTTGGATCAAATCTGACCATCAGGTCTTAGTAGAAGTATATTTCTGTAACATGAGTTTGGTCTTCTGCAGATGCTCTCACTGCAGCTGGAGTTCAATAGAAAAACTAAAGCTCCAGCTTGTGTGGCTCTGTGAGAACTGGGATAAATGTGCTGTGAGGATTTCTTTGGGGTAAAACGCCACACGTGTCTGCACACAGATAACTGGATCTCTGCAGAGACCAACTAGACTCTCTTCACTTTGAGCTCTAACAGATATTGGTCCATACGGGACCAAACAGCTCCTATAGAAACAATAGAAGGACCTTTTTGTGTTTTAATTACATGTCAGAGTAGAAACTGTGGCACTAATATTATCCACACACAGAGGACTGCCACTCTCACACACTCTCCTCTGTGGATGAGCGTCGGTAGGGGTCGCTATTGTCCGTGTGAAAGCAGCAGATGGAGCAGCGACAGAGTCTCCAGCTCTTGTGTTGAGCAGCATCGTTCAGACTGGGATTTCTTCCTCCGCTCGGCTTCGTTTGCAGCGCTTTCTCTTCTGGAAATTAACCGCTGGAGACGGAGCTTCGTCGGGAAGAGCGCGGAGCTTTTGCACCTGGTTAAAGGACACCATGCTTTCCTTCTGGATACACACCGTGTGGATCCCCGGCGTCGCTTTCCTCTTTGGATTTCAAGGCAAGGGATCGTTTCATTCTTTTCATTTCATGTCCTGACGTTTTCCACTAGGAAACACCGGAGTTGAGAGGGAATTGACAGCTACCGTGGATGTTTATTGTGCTTCTGTCCGTCTGCTGCTGACTCGAGTTCTGAAGGTATGTGAAGTGACTTCCCTTCCTGAAAACAGCTGACGTGACAGAGAGAGCTCCTCATGGAGGAGCCTGACACTTTACAGTCGAGCTCTGTTCTCTCTCAATCAAGTTAGTGATGAGTGGAGCTGAGCTGATCTGACATCAGTCTTCATGTCCAGCAGCAGTGTGTGACACAGAGAAGAGAGCAGCCTCAGAGGCTGATGGTCCAGCTGCCAGCTTCAGTAGAGTCTCCTCTCAGCAGAGGAGCAGAGGAGAGCACCAACATGTGGAGGCTGTTCCACTGTCAGCTCCACTCACACACTTCATTCATTCCTCTCTGATGTGTGTGTGCGCAGTTCAGAGGCTGGTGTGACAGAACAAAAGTCAGTCAGCTTGTGTAAATTGTCAGATTAGTTCATTTCTATCTCAGTTTTGGTTGTCAGCCTGCTTGAAATACCTTCATGTCTTCACACACATCTCCTCTCTTTGACTCATGATGTCTGCAGCGTAGATTGGATCAGTCAGTCTTCCTCTGGTGCTGCTCTTGTGCTGCAAAGTCTCTTATTAGTGTGGAGTGTGTGTGAGGTGGATGAGACAGAGTGTGTGTGATACACTGGAGTGAAGGGAGGAGGAGGAAACAGTGTGTGGTGTGAAAGTGAGGAGGAAGAGGCAACTTTTGTGAGCAGGAGAGATGATGGCAGCAGGATGAAGAGGAGAAAGGGTGGATGGAGGATGAGGAAGATTTAGATTTCTCGTCTTCTCTCTCGTCTGCTTTTGTCATTAAATGTCAGCGATGATTTCTTCCAGACTGGAAGTCCAGCGGCTCTGAAATGAATTGTGAACGTTTGGTAAAGTGATCGATCGGCTGCTCAGTTTGACTTCATGAGGAAATCAGTTTGGGTGAGAAAACACTATCAGGTCTTCAGGGTCAGTGTTTGAACCAGCAGAGAGCAGTTCGTCAGTTCAGGAGTTAAAGCGTTTCTGTGCTCAGTGGAAATGAAAACACTGATGTTTCAGACCAACATGAAGACCTTCACCTCTCGCTGATGTTCCTTTAAATGATAGAAATCACTGGATTAACATCACACTCATTTGGTTCATGAGTTTTGTGTTTGTATGTTCATAAAAGTTGTTCAAACACAGAACAGGAAGCAAGTCTCTGTGTTGAGGTTATTTTCATGTCCAATGAGCCCTGAAGTGCTTTTCCAGCCTGTCATGTCTTTAAATGTGGAACACTCAGCCCCTGTAGGCCTGAAAAGTGTCTGTAAAAGGTTTTCTTCTTCACATCCAACAGAAGCTGGACAGTGTGTTTGCTGCAGCAGTGGTTTGAGGAGCTCAGCACATAAACACACATGGAGCACACAGACACACAGCAGTCAGAGTGGACAGAGGGTTGATATGAAGGAGGAAATCACTGTTAGTTGATGAGTCAGAGACACCAGGACCAGGACAGACCTGAATTCCAGGTGCTGACTGGACTCACTCGGCTTCTCTTTGTGTGTTTTTTCTCTCTCAGTAGTAAATAATGTCCTTTTATCCTCATCTGCTGTGAAGAAGAGAGGGAACATGATAAGAGTTGAATCAAAGATCCATCGTTTACCCATAGACCCTGTTTGCTGCTGGCCTTTCAAAGTGCAACCAATGAGCAGGAGAGAGACGGAGGAGAAAACAGTTTGTGATCATCAGTGAGATCAACATGTATTTGCACTGTGACAACGAGCAGCGACTGTCAGTGATATTCAGTCATGTTTGTCGGTTTCTTTCGTTCCACAGTGGATAAAAACATCCTCATCTTCCTCCCCGGCTGCAGGTTTAAACAGATCATTTGCTGTAAAAGTTGTGCTTCAGTGATTCTGACATCTTTTGGTGATTCAGTGTTGGTGGGTTGGGAGTCTCTGACCGTAGAAACATGCAACACATGGACGTCTTTTCTTTGGCAGCAGAGGACTTCATGGTGGATTCAGGGAAGAGAAATTCATCGCGCATCAGAGCTGAAGAGTGTGCGCTCCTCTTCCTCTGACTCTGCTGGTGGTTTTTAGATAAACTGTTTGTCACGACTGAGTTTCAGGCTCTGCTGGTGTTTTCTTCTCTTTTACTGGCAGAAACAAAGTCCCCTCATTGACAGAGAAAAGTGAGCTCGTGAGGAGTTCTGGTTAGAAATGAAAGGTGGTTTGGTCTTGGCTTTGTTCATCAGGCCTGTTGTGATTTTGCTGAAATCAGACTTAATCCGATGGACCTGATTATTCTGAAAGTGGGAATCAGTCAGGAGATGTTCTCTGGGTGCCAAAACATTTAGTCTGATGTTTCCTTTAATCTCCTCGGCCATCTTTGCTGTGAAGTTCGTCACCTCGGACTCTCTGGAAGATCCACAGTTGAATCTGGACACTTTTGTCCTTTTAATGGAACTTGTTTCCTTCTTAAGAGAAAGGGGGTTCGTCATCAGTGAGGTCTCTGTTTGTGTTGCTTCATGTTGTTTTAACTTCTTACAAAGACACTTTACTCTGTCCTGAAGCACCAATGGGATCTGAGAGTACATTTAGCCTTTGATGGCTGTAATTATGTGTGTGTTCTGAATGCCTCCAGGTGTGTGTGCAGCAGCGAGGATGAAGCACTTTTCTGCCAAACTGGATGTTTTAGACGACTGGATGAATAGTAATAATAAGTATTATTACAGCAGCCTTATGGTCCAGGCTGCTGTATATTGGAGCTCTTTCAGAGGAAGAGATGGCAGCTGAAAGGCTCGTGCTGCTGAAGGTTTGTTAGGTTAAAGGATTTGTCAGCAGGGGTGAACAAAGCACAGGTGAAAGAACATGAGAGCTCTGTTCTTCATGACTGTGTATGGTCACATATCCACTGTGATCAAACCAAAAGCTTGTGTGGATTTGGATATCGCTGTGTCTGCAGCTGGAGGACGCTCCCCCAGTCTGTCTGTGCCTCACTCCTCAGACGAGTTCGCATGTTTCCAGAGACAGAACATCACCTGACCTGAGCTGAACGATGTCGATACACAGTTGATCCTCTAATATTGGACGAGTGATGCTGTGAATTGACATTTCTTCCAAACAGACGACCAGGACTGATACATACATGTAGTGTGTGATGTTCCACAGGGATGGACTCAGGATTTTACTGTATTGGTCCTGTGCTCTTATTAATACTCCTGCTGTCTCTGTTGTCAGTGAAAGAGGAGCCTTCAAGCCATTCAGTCACAAATATGCAACTCTCTGATGACCTCAATATGTTTCATTTTTCAACACAACACGAGTCACATTTTAAGAAAATGGCCTTTAACACCTGAAGCAGTAAAGTGTTTGTTTTGGTTATAATGAAGCATCCCATAATAAGTGAGGCTGTGAATAGACGGTGGTGCAGTAAATGAATCCTGACACTATGCGTGCCAGTTGGACTGACAGCAGAAGGAGAGGCGTCCTCCCTTCAGCTGTGGTTGTTGTCAGGTGCTTCGAACAAATCCCTGCTGCCTGTGAACACAACAACAACAACAACAACAACAACAACAACAACAACAAAAGAAGAAGTTCTCAGTCTTATTGGATAAGAGATAATTCATAAAATCACTAAATTTTAGGGAGCACACACAGAGGATAGTGAATTACTTTTGCCTCAACAATTAATTAATTGTATTTGCTGACGTCTCGTCATCAGAGTGTCTTTGTCAGCAAACAGCAGAGTGCTGAAAGTGTTCGCTTTCTGTCACACTGAGCAAATAAATGACCAGATGTTTGTTTCTGTAGTTAAGAGCCAATAACAATCAGAGGTGAGAGTGTATTATGGGATTACAGGATTAAAGCCTTTTGCTTGGTTTAAGTGTTCACCCATTAAATACATCCACACATGTGCTTTCTATTAATCCTTCATTCAAACAGGTAATCCTGTTGAAGAAAACACCTCTGATACTGCGTCATGCTGCTGATCCACATTTCAGTGAATTTCCCAGAATGAAGATTCTGTCATTTCTCTGGCTGATCAGTGGATTCAGATGTTTACAAAAGAGAGCAGAGGACTGAAGCCAGCAGTATATTTCCAGTCTGTTGAGCTGTTATTGAATATGTGCCACTATAATAACTGGAGGCCTGTTCATTTCATCAAGTCCAGCCGCTGATGAAGGAAGTATCCACGTAAATTAGTCACATGATTGAGAACAAAGCTTTCAGCCGGACAGCCTGCACTCATTGCACCGATCAAACCAAATAGTCTCAATTCTGCCTTTTTGCCTCTGCAAACAAGCCAGATCTGGTTTTGTTTGGAGGACTCTGTCGTCCATATGGACTGGACAGACAGCTGAGTCTGGATCTCCAGTTCCACCTGCGTCTCCTCTGACAGGATGTCAGTCCTGTTTCAGTCACATCATGTAGAAATTGACGTGTTGGGACACACATGAATTTGACATGTGAACAGTGGTTTTCCATGTCCCCCCTGCAGTGTGGACACAGTCCTCCAGTGTTCAGGTCATAAATCCAGACTGAGGAGAGGAATGGTTGTGTTGACTCATTCAGTCTGTTTCTAGCTGGAAGTCAATGGGCTCTCTGACTGAAGGCAGTGGATAAACAGCTTTGTTACAGTCTGTGTGTGGGAGTCAAAGTGTGTGTGGAGGCCTGTGTTTCATGTTTTTACTCTCACTTTACTCTCTTGTTGTTCAGTGTCACACAAACTTTGAGTTTGTCTCTGTTTGTGTGTTGGTCCTCTGTGTGTGTGTTTCTTCTCTTTCACTGTGTGATGCCATTTCTTGACTCCTTGTGGTCTTTTCTGCCAGAACATTGACTTCAGCTTTGGATCTGTTCATTTTTCTGTCAGTGGAGGTGAACTGAGCGTCCTGCAGTCTGTCCGTCCTGGCTGGACTTTCACTGTTCATGTCCTCTGCTCGTCTCCTGGCAGTGGGATCAGACTAAGCTCTGGTAGATAATCTCCTGCAGGGTCATAGCAGCAGTGTGTGTTACACTCTGTCACTGTGTGTGTAATTCACCCCATATCTGCACCCTCACACTAATACACACTGATATCAAAAAGTCCCTGTGAGTCTTGTGTCTTGTTGGACAGTCGGTGAAACTCTTTGGTGGATTCTCGGCTGAACAGTGATGTGTTGCGTGTGGCTGCCACAGGACGGTCCTGTCACATGTGCAGGTGTTGCACTTGGAGGAAAATCCAGTTTATTTCATTGGTGGTTGCTGATCTGTTCTTGAACACAACAGAGAAAAGACTTTGTCTGTGTAACGCGCCTCACTGCATTTAGTTGACGGTACTTTGACACATTATCAGGATATTTTGTTCCTGAAGCCAAAAACCTTTGGAGCAGAATCCTGCCTCTGGTTCACAGTCATTTGTCTTTTCTTTCTTTTCTTCTTTCCTTTTTCTGAACCTCTTCAACCTCTCCTGACCTGCTGTTCTCTGCTCTCTGCACCACATCGAAACTCAGAGAAGAACACATCCATGATGTCCACCAGGGACAGTCTATCATCTTAAGTTGGACCAGATTTTACTTGCTGTCAGTTCAGTAATTCTCCCTGACTCATTGGCTGGAAGCTGTGTGTGGGTTTGTGAGCCGCTGATCTTCATCACTGCCTCTGAACACAACATCAGGTTTATTGTGTGATTCCTTTGGTTTGTACCAGACTGTGAAGCTCTGATTTGAAACCTCTTTACTTCAGAGTCACACAGCAGCTCAGCTGTGGTGGACAGCCTCATGTGATGCTGTCTCTACCCTCAGAGGGAGAGGGGGACAATGTCTTTGTCTCAGCCAGAGTCTGCAGGGCTTGTTGTCTTCTGCACTGGTTGGTTGGAGGGTTGAACATCCCACATATTCTTGAAGCAGAGCGATGAAATAATCAGGGATTAAGAGGGGATGGACAGAGTTAGACAGCAGACAGATGCTCTGTTGTCTTTTCCTCATGAAAAGCAGCAGCTGAAAAGCAACAGAGGAGCCTGAAGGCATCATCCAGCCTGTGCAGCCACACAGCCTCAGGGAGGATTTAGTGAAAACCGGGGAATGACCTCTTCTTCATTCACCTGTGTAGCTGTGTAGTGTCACAGTTTGAGGATGTTTTCTTCCTTTAAAATCTACACATTTTCCAGCTGTTTCATTTGAGTTTGTAGCAGCTCTATAATTGATGCTGTCATGAATAATTGCTGCTTTTCCCCTTCAGGCTTCATGGTTAGTCATTTGGTTGTGTTCATCATGATTATCAGTGTGTGTTTGCTTGACGTCTGCAGAAGTTCTAGCTGCTGAGCTGCTGTTGACAGTATTTATGAACGAATCAGCCTTTAACAATAATTACCACTGCTGGAGATTATTGCCTTTATCCCATTTTGTTTATTTCATGTCATCACTGGAAATGTGATGGAGTAACATTTCCAGTCAAGAGGTGAATCAGCGTCATGTCTGCCTCTTCTCTCTCCACCTGTAGATGAGCATTTTTGAGAGGTGAAACGTTGAATGAGCCTGATTCCTGCCAGGTGGACATCACAGTCACCACAGGAGGCTCCTCATCACTGTGTGGAGTCACTGTCAGTGATGTTTGCTCGTTCTAGTTTGCTGCTCAGAGCTTCATCTTCACAGAGAAGCTGCTTCTCCTCATATTATCGACTGAAAGATGAAACCCTGACATGACGAGAGAACGATCGCTGAGCAAACTGCAGTATTACATTTCCACAAACAGCCGTTTGCTGCGTTTATGGATTATTCCCTGTTTGCTGCATTTAATGGGATGTTTGTTGCTTGAGTTCCATCACCATGGGGATCCTTAATTTGTCCATCGTGAGGGCACAGTGTCATCATCAGTTAACAGACGCTGTCAGTGATGAGGTGCTTCATCAGGAGTTAGTTTTACCACACTACTGAGGTCAGTAACGTGTGTGATTTGACATGATGAGGTGAAGAAATGTGATGAATCTGATTTTCCATCATTCTGTCTCACTCATGAGGAGTTCCTCACCTCCTCACCTCTGTCCTCTCATGAGTCACAGCTGGAGTTTACGATGATGTCCTGAAATAGTGTTACTTCTATTCTCTGCCTGCAGACCATCAGATGTGTGAAAACAGACAGATTGTTGGTCAGAGGAAGCCAGAAGTGTTATTTCACATCATCTCCTGTGATGTGAAGGACTCGATAAGGAGACACAAAGCAGCAGTGAGAAGCTGTTATCAAGTGAAATGCAGCCATGAATCCAGCAGAGAAGAGGAACACTTGGCTGATTTTGCCTTCATGGTCTCGTTTGTTGGAGTCTCATTTTCATCTCATGTGGTGTTCACATCACTGTTCACAAGGACTCCTCTGAGAGGACAAACATGTCTCACTGTCTTTGAATGATCCAGTAAATTCAGACAGAGTCAAACATGCACAGCAGCGTGTGTTAAATGTCTTTTCATGCAGATCAACACATTGTTAAACTGTCCGCTTCATTTGTTCTTTGTGGAGGCGCCTTAAAGTCACAGTTCAGCTGAATGTAAAGTGCTCACAGTGAAAGTGTTTCATGGCTGACAAACAAATGACAGAAGGTGGATCTTTGTGGGAAACATGACATGAAGAGAAAGAACACACGAAACCTGAGAGTGAAATCTTCACAGTCTGCTCTCCTCTTTTTCTGTCTTTCAGGTAAGAGTGGCCAGTTTGACCCTGCACTGTGTGTGTGTGTGTGTGTGTGTGTGTGTGTGTGTGTGTGTGTGCAGTGATGAGGACTCCACCTCCTGACCTCCACACTGGACTTCAGCAGAGACAGTAAGACTCTACATTCAGAGTGTGTGTCAGTGTCAAAGCCTTGTTGAAGACTGTTTTGTGTGTTGAGTCAGATCACTGAGAACTGACCTCCATCATTTCCATCTGCAGTCCAGAGCTGAGTGACACCAATGTGTCACATGAAGCTCTGTCATCTCTCAGCTGTTGTCACAGTGCTTTGAGTTGCTGTGTGCTGGACTGATTTAATACACGCTCTGTTAAGAGGTAAAAGTTGGCGTCTTGCCTCAGCTTACGTTCCTGAATGTGCTGATGTGTGTAAAAATGATCAAATCCTAATTCCTGCTCTCCGCTCTTCAGCCAACACTTTACATTTCTATCTCTGACACAGCTGTTGCCTTTCCTGAGGTGATCACACACCATGGAGACACAAAGATGGAGCTTTAGAGAATCTCTCTCTCGCTGTGTTTTCTATCTTTGCCTCTTTGGCTTTCCACCATCACATCAACCTCCTCATGCAGCTCAGTGACAAAGAGGCTTCAAAATTAGTTTGGGGCTCCACTGACTGCTGTCTAATTAGACAGTGTTGGGAGGCTGCTGTGCAGTGATGGTTCTGGTTGTTGTGTTTGATGAAGAAACCTGGTTGGGTCAGAACTGCTGTCTCTGTCGTCTGTGAGGGAACAGCCAGTTCCTAAATGTGCTCTGAAGCGTCACATTCGCTCAAGATGCAGACAGTTGTGAGCAGCTGGACACCATGTGGATGCAACAACTTCATACTGGATGCTGAAATATCTTGTTGTTACTCTCCCCAATTATTTTCTTGATATTTATTTTAATGATCAGAACTGATGAGAGACAGGAAAACAACAAACAATCACTGCATCCATTCTTTGTGAAGGATTTACTGCTCCAAAAACCACTGGAGGCGCTAACAAAAGACAGCATTTCATTCATGGAACAAACTGTGACGGTAGCTTATCTGAAGCCAAATTGCTTTTGCCACTGGACAAACAAACATGGTGTCGGAGCAGTCTGCTCCATCTGCCCTCTTATTACTACACCTGTATGTTATTACCCAGTCTGGGCCTCATGTTTGTCTCGTTAATCTGAAGCAGTAGCAACATCTCAAACTCATGTATATTTAATGAAATGGCCGAGTGTTTAACACAGTCACAGATTCTCCACAGAGCAGTTGAGATTTACAGCAGTGAAACTAAATAACAAGATATTTTTGCTTCATTGATTTATCAGCTTTGTGTTTCCACCATCAGACATGACCGAGCCGATAATATTCTGATTCTTCGTCACATCGTGTCACTTGTGTTCCATTGATCCACTGCAGGTGGTCATAACTTGAGCTTCTCTTCTTTAATGAGACTCAGTGCTGCTGCAGCCATGTGAGCTGTTTTGTCATCAAATATTTGATGTTTTAACTGTGACTTTATTCTAACGCTGAAAATGATGAAGAAGAAAACCTTGTTGAAGATGAAGAAGATGATTCTTTGATCACTTTTATTTTTGCAGCGTTGCTCACATCAAACAGGGAGAGTGTGTGTGAAGAGGAGCACAGTAACACTCTCTCCCAGTCATTGTGGGATCAGATCAGTGTTCTGACTTTTTATGGCTTTCAGACGTTAAATAAAGCAAATTAAAGGGAAATTAAAGTCCAACAAGCTGCTGTGTTCAACTATTAGAATGATTTCATCAACATAAACACAACGTCAAGATTACAATATCAGTTTATTCACATGTTCATCAGCACTGCCTTCTGTGTGTGTGTGTGTGTGTGTGTGTGTGTGTGTGTGTGTGTGTGTGTGTGTGTGTGTGTGTGTGTGTGTGTGTGTGTGTGTGTGTGTGTGTGTGTGTGCTCCCATCAGCAGATACTTACAGTCCGTTCATGCCTCTGCTGATGTTTTTTGCAGATTTCTACCTGCTTCATTCTGTAGTTTGTGGTTGTGGTTTCTCTCCAGCTCACAGTCGTCCTCACATTCTGGTTTATTAGTAATTATATTGTGATGGTGTCCGTTGCTGTGTGCGTTATGTTGATGTCGTGTCTCAGTGATGTGTGTGTGCTGTGTTTCGTTGTATCCAGCTGTAGTGGAGAGTCATTGCCTCTCGCAGCGTCTCTTCTCTGCTGCTTGGATTCATTCAGAGAGATTCCCAGAGAGCAGAGCATCATCAGTCAGACACAACTGTGTCACCTTGTGTTCCTCTAGATGGTTCAGTCTCCTCTGACACGTTTCTCTGACTGTCATTTATTTACTTTCACACAAGGTGAACCTTCATTGATGACAAACAGTTGAACATTTCACTGAACAGCTCATTGTTCTGTCTGGATGTTGAACACTGAAATGACCAACAGAGACATTGTTTAGACTGACAGCATCATTAATGTGGCCTTCACTGAGTCAAGTTACAGTTTCACTCTCAGACTTGAACAGTGTTTTTTGAAGTCAGTGGGGTCAAACAGTGGAGATTATTGTGGGTTTGTTCTCTGAACCAAAGCACCACACTGATGACAGATTGTCAGCAGTGACACATTCATCACAGTTTGTCTAATGTGTTGTGAAAATCATCAGTGTAATATTAGAGCAAAGTCAATGATGGTCAAAGCAGCGATTTGCTAACATGATGCATCTCTGCTAACTGCAGCGATGTTGTTGTTTCACAGTAATGGATTCACTGTGTCACATCATGAACAGAACAACTCTTCAGTATCAGCTGAATGACGACCATGTTTCTGCTGCTCGCTGTGACTGTGGGTCATTAGTCGGTCTGGTTCACGGGTCGTGAAACGTTCAGGTGCAGCTCAGTAGACTGATGTAGTCTCTTCTTGGACAGGTCGTGAGACGAGCTGTCAGTCCATAACCTGACTCTCATCAGTCCATTTGTGCAGCCTCCGTGCTGTCGATCCTCTCACACACACACTTTGATCCATGAGGGGATTCAGCTGTCTAATACATAGTAAGCGAGTGACAGTTTGTAAATACAGTGTAATAATAATATTAGCAGTCAGTCCACAGTCTGACACTCACCTGTTCACTTCTGCACTCCAAACCATTACATCCATTACACACAGAGTCCAGTGAACACACACATACACCTGCAGCTTGCTGATACGCACACACATTTCTCATCACACCCCCTCACTCGGGCTTTAGCTGTGTGAGTACAGCAGCTAAATTAGCATAATAAATTGATCTCACACTCTTCATCCAGCCTGTACAGCCTCATAGCTCCAAAGCTCCAACCAACTCTTCATCTTTAATGTGTCCCCTGCTGTCAGCATTGTTAGCATGGCTGACCACTCTGAGCACAACATGAATCACGTTGGCATTGTTTTCAACCCTGAGGACGTTAGTAGCTACAGATGGTGACCCTAAACACCAGCAAGTAGCGCTGAGAGTTGAAATCTTCCAGCGGCATTGTTTGGAAAAATAATTGTGTCATAAAATAATGTCCACATCATGTTTTGTTTAACGCTCTGATTGGCCTGCTGCTGGTGTTCAGTTGTAGCAGATGGTTAACACACAGTGGGTGGATGGAGGACTCTGGAGGTTCAGCTCAGTTCCTCCACTTCCATAAAGCCAACTAACCTTCAACCACAACCAAAGCACAGACAGACCTCTGATTTAAAGTCCTACTTTCCTCTCTTGCTAATGATATTGACTTGGATTTTATTATTCACAGAACTGAACTGCATCCCCTGCTCACATAAATAAATGTTATGTGGATTCATTGGAAATCACAACACAGCAGAGATTTAGGGAGGTTCCATTTGCTGTTAGTGTATTAACAAGATTTTCATGTTAGTGAGGAAATCAACAGCTGGAACAAACACAGGATCAGCGTCTGTGTTTAAGAGCAAACTGAACTGATCAGAGATCAGCTCTCTCCTTTGCTGAGCTTCATGCTCCTTTACAATAAAAACATCACCTGACAAGCTCTTGTATAGCATCATAGTCTTCTCTGAACAGCTGACTTTCTTTGTTTTGGCTGCGAGATGAGACTGAAAACATTTACTGTCCAAAACACTCACAGTCCAACTCCAGGGGTAAACTGTCGGTTCACCCAGAATGAGCTTTAGGTTTGTTTTAATTATTAAATATGTGGAAAGATGTGCAGAAAACATGAGGAAAAAAAATATATGATCTGGTGTTTAATATGAAGAATAACTGATGAAATGAAAATAACATTTGGACAAAGTTTCTCTTCTCACGCAGCTCGTAGCTGAAGCGTTGTCAGAGAGCTCAACACACACAGATCCCAGACAACAAATGGTCACATTCACTGTGAAAGGAGCCTTTTATGAGTTTGTTAGTTTTCTCAGAAATGTTGCTGATCAATATCAGAGCACATTTCTGCTCCCACTTGTTTTTTTCCAGATCAAATCATGGAATTGCTCCTTGTTCTCTGTATCTCGACAACTCGGCTTGCACAACCTTTGTTGACCCTTTGATTGGATGGAGTTTAACTGAGAGGACCATTAGGTCTCAACTCTTTGTGCTTCTCTGTGTCTCATTGCCATATAAGACACTGACTCATCACACAGACTGAGACAGACGTCCACACATCTGCCAGTGAACTGATGTTGTCCTTGGCTTCTGTGGATCATCCACTCCATAACTTAGCTGACATGCTGTTAATGTACTGCTGACGTGTTCTGGGTGTATAGATAAGGAGGTTCAGGAGGTAAATGAGTGTGATTTGAGCCACAGCTGCAACCAGTTTCATTGTTCATCAGCATGACAGTATTTCATCAAATACAAACAATCATGTGGCTGCATGGAGCTTGTTTCTTGAGTGCTGCTGACTTGCAAGAACCAGACTTTGGCTAGAAACTATTTTCGACTCCAAATGCAAAACTGAGAGCAGTTGGTATTGACGTAAATGTCTGTGCTGCTCATAGCTGAGATCCTCCAAACAATCAGAGATGAATGAGCACATTAATGCATTTATGTTGACTGTGTTCCAGTGTGTGATCGTGCATGTGTTGACACTGTGATGCACTGTCCTGCATTTCCTGCTTCCCTTTTTATTCTGCTATGTGTTGAGTGAAATGCTTTGGTGTGACTCTTGGCTGTGGTAATGAGCTCTGTCACTGGGAAAACGACGCTCAAAGACAGACTTGAAAAATGGTAAAGGTTGGAAGGGAATGATGCAAACCTGCAGAGACACAGTGATGAAGCTGAGAGACGTCGGCAGGGAGAGAAACATTCTGGGTGTTTATCAGTCTGCTCATATAGCAGTCTGTCATCAGTCTCTCTTCTGGTTTTCACCAGGGTTATTCACTGCTCAAGAATCAAGGCCGGATCCAGAGCACATAGGAGGTAATCCAGTTGCATTAGTGATCAGGTTTTCTCACAGCTTCTCACCAGTCACTCTTTTACAGCCACCTTTCTCCCCACTGACTGAAAGCTTTGGCTCAAATATGAAACCAGCAGGTGTGATTTCCTGCAGTTGTTCATCTCAGAGCTGGTTTGGAAGACAAAATGGTGTTCTGTCACTCGTCCACATAAAGAAGGAACTTTTTCCGCCTGAGCTGTCAGAACATGACCAGTGTGTACCATGCTTTCTGTGTGCAGTGCATGCTGGGAGAGGCTGCAGCCCCCTGTAACCCTGAAATAGAGCTTTAGAGCATGAACAGATTGATGGACTGAAACAGGAAGTGCAAACTCTCTGGTCTTTGTGCTACTGTGTCCCACAACAAGCTCGTGAAATACTTGTTGTCCATGTTTGGGGTTAGTGTTGTGGTTGGGATCAGAGTGTGTGCAGTCTCAGAGGAAGGCTTGCTCAGCAGAGTTCAGTTCAACATTGTGTTCAAACTGGAGACAACAAAAGGAGACAGGAGACGGACAGAGAGACATTGAGAGGAGAAACAAGAGGGGAAGAAAAGAGAGACAGGTATTCTAGGTATTAATTATAGTGCACTATATTTGGACTTTAGATGCAGTGACAGTGAGACTGATCTTGGTGCCAGACTTTTTTCACACAGATGGTGTCTGTCTTATGTGAACTGAGTCCCTCTCAAACATTTTTGTCTCATGGTCTCAGTAAAGCCAATCAGAGATCTGCTGCAAGGACTGAGACAAAAATCACGAAGCTGACTCTGAAATCTGTCCTCAAATGTCTTGTTGGAGTGAAGAAGAGTCACTGCTGTAATATGTGTCAATGCAGACAATGTGAATGTTCACTCTTTTTCGAAGGCTGGATGGAGGAAACTGTGCTCAGTGTTAGTTTCTTTATTTCCCTCTCTGTCTCTTCCCCCCTGCAGTGACAGATAGATGCATCAAGGCTTCATTACTTTCTTCAGTCTTGCTGAAGTTCTGTATCATTTGTCACATCCATTATGCTGCATTCAGATTGTCTTTTATAAGTAAACTTTGGTTAAAAGCAAAAGAAAAATGAGACTCAGTCCTGGAAGTTGGTTTGAGGAGGAGGAGGAGCAGAAAAAAGAGTCAAAGAAGAGAAGAAAATAAAGACTGCAACATGTTTTCCAGGAATATAACAGGATCCATGTGAGATGATGGAACTTCATGAAATGTATGATCTCTGTGAGAGACCTTTGAGAAGTCATTCAGTGTAAATATGCACAATGTTCACAAGCAGAGATTGATTGGTCCACTTTTTGTCACCCAGTAGTTCGTTGAGTATGAACAACTTCAGTTTTATGGTTGTGATAAATGTTGCTTTGTCCAGCTGTCAGTATCTCTCAGAATTTGAAAAGAAATCTTGATTTGTTCATTTATTTTATCTTCTGATTTGTAGTTTAACAGGAAATAAAGGATAATTAGTGATTTTAATGTTGTCTTTGATGAGTTTTCATGAGCTTATTTCTAGTAGCTGTTGTTTAAGTGTGATTTTTTAATGAGATTTAGAGCTGAAAGGGAAGGTTAAATCGTCCGTGTACCAATTTGTGTTATGAGGTGTGTTAGTCAGGAAAGCAGCTGGACTGAAGGTTTTCTGTGAGAGATGTTTTTTAACCCGCCTGCTCTCTGAAATAGTAACGGTTGTCTGCAGAAACAGTATTCAGGTTGCATTAGTAATGGTTGATTTAAAAAGAAAAGTCTTTAATGGACATAATGTATAAAAAATCTACAGCAAAGCTGCTTCAGTTATCAAAGATTAAGTGAAATTGAAAGTTTGTCCCTCATGTTCCACCATACTGCAGTAAATCTGATGCTTGAATTGTTGCTGTGTGACGTCCTGCCATCCAAATACCTTCTCCTCCATCAGCACAGGACACAGAAAACACAGCAATAAGTCGTCAGTAAAGGAGGACAGAAGTGTGTTTGTCTTAGTAACAGACATGAGCCTTTAAATGGACCAATGAAAATGTTGCATGTGGTTCTGACGTCCTTTAAGTCTGCAGATTAAGTGTTAATTAACAGGACAAATGAAGCGTGGTGGAGATGTTAGAAGGATCCTGCTGCAGGTTATCAACAGCTGCACACACACACACACACACACACACACACACACACACACACACACACACACACACACACACACTCTAATCTCTGCATATTGAACTTTGCTGTTTAATATTATGTTGAATAATATATAAATGCCTTGTTATACTTTGTTAATTTGCCCCTTTAAAATTCTGTTTCTTTTTCAGAGTATTAGTTACTCTTTACTTGATACTTTGAATAACTAAATGTTGAGTATTAAGCAGCAACAGACTGCATGACGATCATGAAAGCATGGTGACAGCTGGACAGACAGTTGGCTGCTCAGAAGGACGAGTGCACGGGGAGTTCAGGCCTGGCAAGCAGAGCCGTGCTCTCACAAGAGTTCCCCATACCATGAGTACAGACTGATTTATGGAGGGTACCTGGAGCCAACTGACAGGGGGCCTCATTATCCAAACATGACTGATAAGTTCATCTGAACAAATGATGATGAGAGAAATCTAGAGCATGAAGCTGAAGAAGAGTCCTGTGCACAAGAGCACAGACGTGAGGCTGAAACTTCCCTGTTAGAAGTGTGCAGGGAGTCAGTCAGCTGAAAGGGAAGGTCTTCATACAGACAACAAGCAGTTGTGGAAGACAGCTGGAAGCATCACTTGCCTTGTTAGAGTTGTTGCCATAATTAGTTTGAAATGTATTTTTGCTGTGCATCATAAAGTTTGTGTAACCAAGCAGAGCAGACAACACACACTGAGGAGTTTTGAGGGATTTGTGGGCTTCAGGTGCACCTCTGCCAAGTCACCTCTGTAAAGTGAAGAAAAGAGCTCAGAACAAAGGTGTGAAGTCCACTGATGTCACATGAATACTGACATGTTTTTGCTGATCCATCTGAAGAAATTCAGCCTCTTTTTCTGACATTAATTAACAAAACAACATGATGACAGCCAATGTGAGTGGGTTGATGAGAGTAATGTAGGATCGACCCATTGTGCCTCCATGAATGAAAAAGAATCATTTACAGACTTTACAATATGAGCTCTGCCACTGACTCCAACGTGACACTTGTCTTGTTGATGGATCACTGAAACTGTACTACACACATATGAATATTCATGATGAGCACACACACAGCATGAATGATGACGATGGAAACCAGGACTCATATCTGCAGAAATAAAGTGGAGAGAACAGACAACATGACTTCAGGTCAACATATGTTCTGCTAGATACTAAATATAAATTGTGTTTGAACCGTCTCAGTCTTCTCCAAAGTGAGTAAAGGCTGCAGGTGACAGTAGTTCAGCCTCACAATTCAAATGCAGCAACAACATCTGCTCTTTTTTCATTGAGTCCTTTTCTCCATTCCACCTTAAAGCCATGTATGTTTGTGTGACGTCAGTTTTAAGAGAATCCAGGCCGTCGTTCTCTGTACTTCATGCCCTTTAATTGAGACCGCTGCTGCTTTAATATTGTCTCTGGGAAGCAGCTGTGTCTTCAGGTCTGCAGTGTGATAATAAAATATGGATGCATTGCTTGCTCCCCTTGTCTTGTGTAGCCTCCTGCACAGCCCCTAAAATACTCCATTATTAATATCAATGCAGAATCTCCCACTTGGTGAGATCATGTCTCATCTATATGTCAGGTCCTTCTGCTCTCAGCCAGGCGGGACTAAGCTGCTTCTCTGTGCTAAACCTCATTCAACCTCTGACATTTTACCATTTTCACTGGAGATGAGATCTGCGGCAAAATGTTATCAGCATTTAGAAAATATTTCACACTTCAATTTCAACATTTAAAGGCTTATATTCCAATTCTTACAGTGATAATTTCAAGCCCTTCAGAAAGAGAGACAATTATCAAACTCAGTGTTCAGTGACATTATATTCCAAGCTAGTTGTTGTGCTCAAGTGAGATCAGATGTGAGAGCTGTGGCGCGACAGCAGAAGGTAAAGCAGATAAGACCCAGCTGTTCTGTAGCTGTACACCTGTAGATGGGAACAAACTATTTCAGCAGTCCTGACTCTCAGAAATTATGTTTGTATTTTAGTAAATTGCTTTATAATTTGCTGCCTGGATGATGTTCAGAGACAGAGTTCCTTCAAGTGACTGAAACAATACATTTCTGTAGAGCTTCTGGAGCTGCAGGGATGTGTTTGGGGTGGATGGTGGTCATACAAAGTGCAGGACTGTGACACCAGAATCCAGCATTCAGGTCCAGACTCCTGATTGTGGTTAGGTTCAGGCAACAAAAGTGTTTTGGTTAAGGTTCGAGAAATGTTGTGATTTCAGTTAAATGCTCAAAAAAAAAAGTCTAATGTCTCAAGTCACTGCTGACTTTTTCTGTCTTTTTCTCTTCCCCCGACACATTTCTATCCATCCAATAGTTAAACTCTGGTCTGTTGAAGCTTGAGACAAAATATGAAGAAATATCAGCAGAAAGTCGGCTGAGCTAGAGAGGAGCAGAGCTGAAAACAGTCTGTCAGGAACAAATGAGGAAGTCTTACCCAGTTTCTTGAGCTGGATGTTGTGTCCATGTTGGCTCAGTGAAGATAGAGGAGTGACAGTGAAGACAGTTGTTGTTGAGCTCAACTTGAAACTGTACTGTAGTTTCAGAGTTGTCGTACTTTCTGATATAGATGTTGTTGTTACAGAAGATAAATCTGTAAATGGAGGGATATGTTGTATTTTGTAATAGCTGACAGTTTGTTTCCACCAAAGACAGAGACGTAGTCCTCAGTTCAGGTTGTCAGATGGGAAAGAGGTTTTTCTAAAGAGGCAGCTTATAGAGCCAAGATGTTGACGATGATGTCAGCATTCTAGAATGATGGTCATAACTGAGCATTCTCATCATGTGTTCTAGATCCTCCAAATTCAAACAAAGGTTTTTTTCTATCAACCATTTGAGCACAAACACCCACAGACAGTGACTAAAGTTGCAACAGAAAATCAAAATAATGACTTTAAGCTGAGGGGAACTGAGCTGATGATAAATCTGTCTGGTTTTGTCTCGGAAACAAAAAAAAAAAAAAAAACAACCTACACAGAAAGTGCAGGATTATAAGTTATTCTTCATGAATTCTTATGTCAAAACAATTAGTATTTATCATTGTACTGTTGCATTTTTACTTCACCGCAGCTAACAGCAACATAATAGCAGACATCAGGGTCACTCACCGGAGTTTCTCAATGTTAATGACTCGACTCATTGACTCGTCCGTCTGCTGTAAGAGTTTGTTTTTGCCACTGACAGGCTCAGGTTGTTAGAATAAATGTCTGATGACATTATAGAAAGGATCCCGACAAAATACCTTTCAACTCCCTACCCGACAACTGAAGCTCTGGAAACAAGTCTGAAGTGAAGACAGGTGATGATGGACTCAGAGGTCATGACCTTCAGTCTTTGAGTTTGTGTGTCAAACAGGATAATAATAGTATTTGTTACAAACACCAACAACTGAACTGAATGTGCTTTGTGAAAATGGGTGAATTCAGCGGCTTGACCTTACTGTTCAGAGCAGAGGTGAAGTCCTTGAACTCAGCAGAAGTGATTCAAGAAGAAAATATAAAATCCAGTCAGTGGCTCCTCCAACACAAGAGTTTCCAGATGAACAGGAAGCACAGAGTGACCTCTGAGACCTTCTTTACCCGAGTTCACCCTGAGAAGCACTGGATGGGAAAAAACATGCACACATACATTCAGGATGGTTTACACTCCACAGTGACCAGCAGGTCAGGTCCTCCATGTGTGAGTGATTTACATAATGTTTGGTCGACTCCTGAAATGCTGCAGAGTTCATGGTCGGATGTCCGAACAGTTCTGCATGTCCTGGTCTGAAGAAGCTGAAGAAACATACTGTGAATACTAAGATTAGTCTTCGCATTCTGCTGCTTTTACAGTCATTTTAAATCGGATATGTGTTTGAAAACTGAAGTCCTCTGACCACACCGAGCCATTCTACTGTCTGTGAGAGAGTCTTCAGAGCTTTGGTGAATAAATGGAGTGAAGAATAAAGAGGAAAAGAAAAACGGACTGCTTCTGAATGAACAGAAGATGCTGACAGGGCAGAACTTCTCTACTTTCATTTATTGGAGTTGATAACGAGATCAGTCTTCAGAAGCAGTTGATGATCTCAGCTGGACCTCCGTTCAGTAACACTCAGCACTGATTCATGTTCACTCAGAGGGTTATAGATTCAGGGTCACCTGCAGTTCATTTTCTGAGTGCAGAATCAATCGTGGTTGTGATGTCTCTGATAGTTTGATATGGATCAGTCAGTGACACAGAAGGTGTGAAAGGTTCTGAAGAAGAACCTTTAGACATTTTTCATCCTGAATCACGAGGCTCAGAGACTTGACCAGTGTTGTTACCATCATCTTCTACAGTCCACCTGTATCTCTGAATGTCCGACACACTCCATGGGTCATTCCCCTCCAGGACTCTGAGGTCTCAACCTGATTTTATGATTTTATGAAGTCATTTCAGCCTGATGTTGGTGTCAGATTAAAGTCCATATTTAGTCTGGAGGTCACAGTCTTCTGGGGTGTAATTGAAAGGAATCGTTTGGCCACGCTGAGTCACCATTTCAGCCAATGAATGAATGAATTTTGACCTGCAGCCTGTCAGGGTTCACTGTCCCCTCCCTCCAGTAAGCAGGTTAAACAGAGAGCAACAACAAGCTTTTTACAATTAAAGTGGGACAACTGCACAGACAGTCAACAGGTTCAATAAGACGTGTTCATTAAACCTCTGTTTGTGTTTCAAATGGTGTCTGATTGACATGTATTACAGTGAATCTTAGAAACCTACTTTCACATTCAAACATGTCACCAGCACTGTCCGGCAAAGGAACTCCTGAGTCTTTATGACATTTAATCGGCCTGTTTCAGGGTAGTTTGGCAGTTTAAGGCAACTCCTGAGATGTTTGATGTTAAAGAGTTGCAGTAACAGATGATGGTTTGCAATTTTGGATAATCAGTACCTTCACAGCAGATTTTGGGGAAACAGAGAGGTGCTACAGGACAGAGAGCAGACTTGTGGGTCAGAGGAAAGATTTTAAAGTTGACCAGACAAGAAACATGACGTGGATCAGACTGATGAAGGAGAGTTTTCTCCTCTGTTATCATTCCTGTTTCCTCATCCTGCTCTCTCTCTCTCTCTCTCTCTCTCTCTCTCTCTCTCTCTCTCTTTCTCTTTCTCTCTCCTCTTTTTCTCATCTCTCTTCAGATGTGTGTGTTGCAGAGGTGTGTGAAGGTTGTCCAGTCTGTCTGTGGTGACACACTCTTGACATGATCAGACTGCAGAGGAATGTGGACGATGTTTCCTTCTGAGAGATTTAGTGCCAACTATTAAATATCTGTGACATAAACTTCAGAGTGAGTTCATACTAATGGACCTGAGCACAGTTTGTTCTGTCCAAGGACAAAATCTGAACTTGTTTTTAAATCACTGCAGTGTCCTTCTGTCTTTAGAAACAGTTCAGATCACCTGCATCCATTAATCCATCCATCCATCCATCCATCCATCCATCCATCCATCCATTAATCCTGCAGCAGTTTCTCTGTCTCTTAGTGTGAGGAGAGTGCTGTTGTTTGATGTTTGATCTTGGTTCCTCATCTTCCTCCTCTTGGCTTGTCTGCATATCAAAGCCTCCAGCTGGAGCCCTGCCTGCTCTCTCAGACCTCAGTCAGCGTGTTGAACGTGTTCTTTGCCCTTCATGTGATCTGCTGTTGATCTTTGTTTCTGAATGGGGAGGATGGTGGTGTTGAATGTTGGGGTTTTGAGAATACTTTGACACTCTCACCATAGGATTGTATGTGTCATGTGATCACCCAGCAGGCTTTCTAATTTTTATGCAGCTACTCTTCCTCCTTTTTTCTGAAAGAGATTGTGGGGAAACAGGTGGAGGAGTTTGTGGTGAAAATGAGAAAACAGAAAAGCAGTTGTTTAATCATCTTTCTTTCAGTGTAACAGAGTGAAGAGTAAAAGTGTTGAGGAGCAGCAGGAACAAGACAAGAAAATAAACCTTCAGTGGTGAACTGAGACCCGTTAGATGCAATGATGAATGGTGACCCCACCTTAAATGATGAGTAACCCCACCTTTAACTCAGTTTGTGCAAACTGATGATGACAAATGTAGAACTTCTCTGAAAGACTGAAATGAGTTTGATTTCTAGCATAATGCTCAGAGGCTGCTGCACAGCAAAGGCACAATGCTGGGAAAGACTCAGCTTCTAGTCTAGTTTGTTCTGTTGAGTCCAGAAGCTGTTTGTAACCAGAGGTGGATGTTGTTTGTGTTTGTCTGTCCTGCCACTCACTGACTGTTTCTGTCTGATGGTGACCTGCGTCAGCGCACTCTGGCCCCGCCCCCGAGCCCCACTAAAGCCATTAGCTTCCAGCATTTGATTAAACATGGCCATCGATTCCCACAGGAAATGAGTCAAGTTCAGCATCACCTGATCAGAGCATTCAGCTCCCTAATGGAGAGAGAGAGAGAGACAGAGAGAGAGAGAGAGAGAGAGAGAGAGAGAGAGCAGGGGTGGAGAGAGGGATTGTGGGAGTAGGAGTTCACAGGAACAATGGAGGGATGAGAGGTGGGAGAAGATGAAACAGCTTAATGTCAAATACAAACACACACAGTGAGAAACATCCAGCAGCCTATTGTTCCTGAGTCATTGGCAGCTTCCAGCAGCCTGAGGGCTTCACATATTGTTGCTTCAGCAATGAGGAGTGAAAATGTTTAAACATAAAGGCTGCTGATTTTATATCTGCTCTCTCGACAAAGGACGCTGAAAATTCATGAACCTCATTTATTTCTGCTGTACTTCATATTCTGCGGATGCCTTTTGCTCCTGCTTTTACAGTTCAAAATGTTCCATTATGTCCCTTTATTGTCAGATTTAGATGCAAATTCTCTGCTATATCGCTCAACATGATGTCTTCCAATGATGTGGGAAGAAAAAGGTGTATATCATGTTGTTGACTGTGGTTTTAGGGTTGATGAACTGCATTCCAGTGGCTGTCCCTGCAGTGAGTTGCTGAGAGCTAATATCTGAGTGGACACAGTGACAGGTGAAGACACACTATGTGTCCCACCCAAGGTTCACTCTCCACTGATTGTTCAGGATCAGGGTCTGTTGTTTTAATGTTATGTGTCGTGCTGGCAGCGTCAGGAGAGGCTCCAGGAGTGGATGTGACCCACAAAGAGGTGAAGGGAGACACAGCAGGCAGGAGTCCAGGAGAGAGAAACACAACACAATCCTCTGCCAAGGTTACACACCTACACAGCTGCACACACAGACACACTGCCAGAGGTTACTCAGCTGGCTGCCATAAAGATTCCCACTATTAAAGCAAGTGAATGGCATTAGCAGCCTCTAGCCATGGCAAAGGACAAGGAGCAGCCTGTCACAGCAGGAGAGGCCATGATGGGAACAGTGAGGGAGCAAAGAGTCATAATCTGTCCCAAAGGTAAGATTTAAGACTGGCACCGGCAGAGATGGAGGTTTAAACATGACATCCAGCCACTGTGGAGCTGACGACAGCTACAGACGACTCCTCTCTGCTACTTTCTGCCACCTCCTCATGTTGTGATGGGGCTTTAAAAAAAAGAAAGGGACACATATTGGCATCTAGTTTTCTTCTTCAGAGAAAAGTGTTAGAGTAAAAAGGTCAGTTGTGACAGCCAGTCAGTGATGATGCATCATAGATTTACATCTGAGTCCTCAGCAGCTGTTTCCAGCAGATCAACTCAAACACGCTGAGTGTAGCTTCATGTCCAGCATGAAACAGCAGAGAGCAGAAGCAAGTGATTGGCTCTTAGACAAAGTCCAGCATCAACATTTGAGTTGAAGGACCAAACCAGAGATCAGTGGACAGTGAACGCTGACTTGTATTGGTCAGGTGACCAGAAACATGTTGCTCTGTGTCTGCTGGACGGCCTCTCTGTGGATAACTTTAACATGACGGCATAAATATTCCCTCAAGCTGTTCTATCAGCAGCATCACAATGTTTCCTCTCCTGTGTTTAAATGATGGATATGTGATGAAGTCAGGAGGCCTCGTCCTCTCTGCTGGAACTGAAATGTAAATGCTCATCGAGCAGCTCTAAATACATGTAATCCAGCGGAGCCCTGGGGGGGGCAGCATTAGAGAGGGAGATGAAACAGACCCTCAGTAAAGAGGCCACACAAGGCTGACTGCACTTCAAAAACATGACGCTCATTGAGTTCACACCAACTGTATCGTCATGTCTTTTGTAGAGGATGGACGACTGTCAGCTGTTTAAAGCACAGCAATGAACAAGAAGCAGGATTATTATGGACATATTTAAATGTAACATGGTGTGTGACTGCTGAAATGAAAGACTGTGTAAAAGTCATTTATTTAGCTTTTAGCTCCAAAAGTTGGAGAGTAAAGAAACAGATCCAGAGTTGCTGCTTTTCTCTGATCGTCCCTGTTTGAGTCCTGTTGATCAAAGTTGTCCTTTTCTCTCCTTGGGAAGAAACGGTTTGCAGAGACAGTCAAAACTATTTTCTTCTTCATCTAATTTATATTTCTGTCTGTTTTTGAGTTCTCTGTGTTTCAAATGAAGGTTGGGAGTGATGGAGGAGCTTTCCCAGCTTTAAAGACACTGTGACATTATTTCACTGCTCATTATTGGACTTTTCTGCATCATTGATGTGTTCATTGGACAGAAAGAGTTTTGCATTAATGAGTGGAACATGAAATATCAGCTGCTTGTCTGTCCTGGTCTCTCAGTTAAATATTGAATCATGTTTCTGCTTCTCAGATGAATTCATCAGGTCATTAGTGGAGACTGATTTCATCTGATCAGGATGGTGATGTCATCTGATGGATGTTGTTCTTACTGTGCTTGAATTAGTTTTCACAAGTCTTACAATTAGTTCAAATGGACATTTACATGAAATATAAATCAACTGAACCAACTGTTAATCATCTGTCTGCAGGAAGTTTATCTCTTCTTCATCCAGTTCAATCTGAAGACTTGTTCCGACATCTTTTGATGTTGGTTTGCATTCGATCCTTCAGTTCTCTGAACTCATAATCGCCACTTTTGTCACTTTGTGAGGCAAATGAAAATCTTAAAAATGACTGTGATTGGTTGAAATCCTGCCAATTCAAATTCATTGTGTAGATGAAAGCTCTGTGCAACACTGCGCATATTTTCCAAAGTGCACACTTACATTCTGCGAGGACCCTCAACCTTTCTCTTGACTCTTCATTTGAGTTGATGACCTTCATTTCTACATGTTGAAAGCTGCTTTGTTAATGAAGTCTAATTATACTGAAGTGTGAGGTGAAAGCTGATTCTTCCATGTCTCCGTTGTTGAGAGGCTTTAGATCAGATTGTCAGTTCACGGCTGACCATCTGATGTCCCCCTGAAACCATCTGGACAGACTCCAGATCTGTCTGGGAACCTGCAGCGACAGAGTTCAGGAGGAGAAATGATGTTCACTGAGTGAGATTCACTGACTGAACACTCACCAGTGATCAGATCCAAACATCCTGCACACAGTGTGAGAGACATGAGGGGTTGACTGGTTCTGAAATGTAGTTTCTGCTCTGAATGTATCTTCTCATGTTGTACCTCAATCAACGCTGGCACTGACCCAGCTCTCTGAGCACAGTGGATGTCCATTCAAGGAGAATGTGCAGAAAAAGAAAGAGCATGTTGCTGTAACCAGGTCACTTTGATCAGATCAACAGGAACTCAGTTCTCATGTGATGTTTTAGGTTTACAACAGTACAGAAAATATACATTTCCAGGAAGTGAACAGTTTCCCTTTGCTGCATTCTCTGTGAGATCATTGAAATGTCATTTTGAACCTTTCCAGTGCAGACCGCTCTGACGGCTTCATGAAGATCCAGCAGAGACTCGGCTCGAATCGGCCCTGTGCCTGGTGTCCAGTGATCCCTGTAGCTCAGCCAGGCTCAACCTGAAGAAACAAACTTGTGGGATCATCACCTGAAAGGTGAAAGAGATTGTGTGTGGGTCCACTGGACAAAGAGCAGGGACTGATCTGATGGAGGCTTTTTGACCTTGACCTTGACTGAAGAAACTGAAACATGGGAAGTCTTCTCTGTGGTGAGGAACACATTAGAAACAGTGGAGGTGCAACTCAATGCACTGTGCACTGCTTTAAGTACAGTGTTCCTGTTCTTCAGGTCGTCATTGGGTCACTGGATACATGTCACTGGGTGTTATTTGCTCTGCTGTCTCAGCTAATGAGTTCATTTCTGCTGATACACTGATGAGTGTTGGACCTCTGCCACCTGGAGGGCTGCAGTTTGGGAAAAGTCAAGTCATACTGAACAATGTCTCATTGGACTTTACGGTCCGACATCAGCAAAGTGAGCTCAGTGCAAACTTTCTACAAATAAGGGAAACAAATCTGCTGTAAGAAGTTTTGTTTTTTATTTGGAACATCTTTGTTCCATATTTACATCTTTCCTTCCTTAAAGTGTTCTGCATCAGTAAAATCTCCAACTGTTCATGGCACAAATTGGTTTGAGCTTTGCAGAACGACAAATCTGCTCCACAACAAACGCTGGAAGTTTAGTCAATGGAGTTGAAAGATTTCACTGTGTGATGCAACTCTTTCTGAACGTTGAAGAGCAGGAAGTGACGAGCACATTGTGTCGGTGTTCAGGCGGTCAAGAGGAAGCACAGAGCAGCTGTTGGCCTTGTGTTGTGTGTTTGTTATCAGGCTGCAGGAGATGCTGGATGCTCTTATTTTACACAGAAACCACTGAAACTCTGGAGCAGGTTGGACTTTGGAGAGAGATACATGTGATTAATGAGAGCTGCTGGCAAGAGAGTACACACAAGAAGTGCTCTCTCACTCTGTGTGTGTGTGTGTGTGTGTGTGTGTGTGTGTGTGTGTGTGTGGTGGGATAAGGTGGGATGCGTCATGGCTGACTAACACAGATCAGCCGCTGGTCTTCTCTCCACCTCAGAGGATCCTGTTCATCTTCTGTCTTAAACTCTCGCTCTGTTCTTCTTCTCTTCTCTCCTCTCCAGCGTCGGATTCTTTCTCCCCACAGAGCGCCTCCATCTTTTTTGTGTCTTTCTGTATTTATCCCACCACAACAGAGTGTTTGTCTGTTTGTCAACTTGCATGATACCAAAACCTGAACAACACATTCCAGTGAAATGTGGAGGAAAGTCAGAGCAGATCGCTCCAAACAGCTCCGCCAGCTGTCCATTTCTAAAACACCTCATGATTTTGTCTCAAAACTCCTTACCTGTGAGGTGTAGAGCAAAACCTTGAATTCACTCGTTCAAGTTCATCTTTTAATGTGCGGTAGGTCCATTTCTGCCTGAAGTCATTCACCATGATTTACTTTTTTTATTTTCACAGAGCAGTGGATCAGCCTGACCTCGCTCTGTGCAATTCCAATCAAATTCTGATTAAAGATGCACACATCTGCTCTTAGTGGTCATGCGAATCAAGATTGTAAATTCTAACCATTTTCTTCAAAAGCGACTAATTTCAATGATTGTGCAGCCTTGTTCAAGGATGATCTCTGTTATTTCTAGTTTTATGTGCAGTCGATGATAAATGACTTGTTAACTTGATGCAGTGCAGCACCTGGATGGTTTCCTACCTGTCTGTCAAAGACATCTATTGGTTAACTAGCTGTTCATCGCTCCGCATCATGACGGCCTGCTGGGAGCTCTGGAAAGTTTAACAAGACAGTTTAACACCAGCAAACAGGACGAGTGAAGACAAGGAAGGAGCTGCAGGGGCTGTTCAGGGTGTATGAGTGGAAAGATGACAGTAATGATGAAGAGGTGATAACAGGGAGTGAGAGGCAGTGAAACTCTGTGGTTCTTAGTTCAAATGTTCACATTAAAAACTTCATCATTCAGAACTGCAGAGGAAGGAGAATCAACTGAGACACACAGAGACAGACAGGTGGGACAACAAAGACAGAAACAGACGAGTAAATGCAGAGAGACAGTGTTCAGTTATTGTGTGAATCTGCTGAACTCAGATCAGTGCTGCTGGGTGATTTGAATGTTGGAGGAAGAGCTTTGGAAGAACAGACAGAGTGACAGCAGTGGTGTTACTCTGAGAGCCAATCACACACTGTTTATCCTCTCATCTCACTCTGTCATTGGTTCAGTCGTCTGCTGAGAGAAAACCTGTTCTGTTTTGATTGACGCTGACAGGAGATCAGATCCAAACTCTGAGCAGAGAAAATGCGACAAACATCATCTGCAAACTTGATGTGTCTCTCCTCAGACAGACAGACAGACAGACAGACAGACAGACGGCAAACAGAGTGAAGAGGGTTAGTCAGGATGGTGTTTGGTGCTCTGAGAAATCAGCTGACTGATCCATCATCTGAAGATAAAATCTACTGGACTGTATTCACATGAATCTGCATTGTGTTTAAAGTGGAACGACACTCCAAAGGCTCCATGAACGTCTTTACAACAACCAGATTAACATTTAGCCTTTCAGCAGGGTTCAGTGGGAGTTGGATTTTACACAGTCGCTCACATTTATTGAGCTTCAACCCACTATGAACAAACTGTGTGTGTATATCAGTGTGATTCCTGGAAACCTCAAAGCAGGAAATAGCTCTGCAGTGAAGTGGACCATTATGATGAAATTCTGGAGAATAAATTCTCATGTTCTTCTTGGTTTTCACTTCCAAATGAGTGGGTTAGACTGGGCCAAACTGCACCTTGTTAAAGTCAGTCTGAGGCTTGTTTTTATTTATTTATCTATTTTATGGCCAGAGCAGATTCATTTGTGAAGCAGTGCAGCAGATATCTGAGCTCTGAGTGAACACAGATTTAGTTCACTTCATAGATACTGTCTGCTAAAATCCATCAAGCTGGATATAAATAGTGTGATTTCCTCTTTGACGTCAGTCTGTGTTTGTGCACTGATTGTTTTAGTATCCACTCTATAATACACACACACACACATGTTACCTTCAAAGACATCACGGCTTTGATTATTTCTTCAAACACATGGATGTATTCAGACAGCAGACCCTGTACTGTCGATGGGAGCTGGTCTGAGATCGGCGAACAACTGACATTTCAAATCAAAGAACTGGTCAGTCCAAAACTTGTTTTTAATCAAATTTGGAGTTTGATATCATCCCTCACTCTGTCACACCGTACAGAGATGATGATGATGATGATGATTCGATCAGATGATTGTAGGATGAGTATACATCTGTAACAGTGTCTGAAATGCCTCTTCCTTGGAATAGATAGGAAAGGAAATAGATGCATTAGAGACGAGGAGACAGAAAAAGGAGAAGCTTCATGTCCACCCTGATCTTTTTTTAACGACTGACTGTGATTATGATGTTTGATTAGGATGTTACTGTGGCTCAATGGCCCATGAGACTCTGTAATGTAGTGAGAAAATGGAAAGGAAATTGTCTTTTCTCCACAATATTCCTCTCGAGCTCTTTCACCCTCCCTCCAAATATCACTGTCTGTGGATTCTCTCAGTCTGCACTGTGGATGAATGTTGACATGAAGTGATGTTTAGAAGCTTCACATTCACATTGATTGGATGCATGATGTGGACTGACTGAACCAAGCAGCCCAAAGCTCAGATTATCAGACTGATGAGCAGGAGGTTTGTTAGATGAGATGATGAAGAAGTTCAGCACTTGGAAAAAGTGTTTTTCAGCCTGTCTGACAATTCAAGGCAATAAAAACTTTCAGCACTCACAAATGTTCACACAGCTTTAGTACTGAGGCTGAAAAACTCATTTCCTGATCAGCGTTGACGTTTTCTGAGATCTTCATTTGTCATCATTGACTTTAGGCTGTTTGTCATGTTTCTGTTCTCATCTTCATCAGCTTCACTTTCCTCCTTAAAACAGTGAAACACATGACACAACACACTGATGTGATCTGAGGAATAAGGAGCTGATGAATCCACTCACTGTTTGTCTGCTGAGGCCGTTTTCAAAGATCGGCCTTTTCATTCTGACTCACTGTGGCGTTCAGAGTCGTTCAGTAGTTTCTTCTTAATCACTGTCTCGTGGGTCTTTATCTGCTTCTGGCTGCTGCAACTAAAACTTTCAAAGGTTTTTCATACTGAGCCACCTGTGAGTGTTTGGAAATACAAGCATAGCCCACTCTGCCCGATCACACGTTTGTTTTCTGTGTGAAGTATTCAGCTTCTTTCTGATAGAAGAACCATCTTCAATATCTGAACCACCCACACAAGTTTTTCTTCCTGCTGTCAGAATGTATGAGGGGTCACAGTTCAGCACGGAGGAATATGCATTTTTTCTAAAAATAAAATATCATGCGCAATGCTGTATAATGTCTGACAGCAATGAAATATTTTTATTTGAAGAATTAAATTGCATTTCTCGTTTAACTTATTTAATTTCTGTTTGCTGTACACACATACTCACTCCTTGACGTGGTTAATGTGCTGTAGACTGTACTTTAACTGTGCAAGCTGTGTGTAACTGATCAGGGCTGCTTCTTGCTAAATGCAGCGTTGGCCCCTCTGCTCCTCACAGTCTGTTCTTGGTGCTGTGTTGAAGGGAGGACACTGAATTAAAAAGGGTTGTTTTCTGTAGCTGAATCGTTCCAGTCCTCAGCCTCCTCCTTCATTAGACTGTGTTGAGTTTGACCAGTTGCTGCTTGTTTGTGTTATTTCACCCCATGCAGTGACAGCCATATGGTTAGTTTGTGTTTGTGTGATCAGTTGCATTCATCAGGTTCAGCTGCTTTTGGTGGCAGAGCTGCTGACAGCCTCAACCCAAAGATCATCAGAATAACTGCACACCAGACCTCATTTTCAGAATGCTAAAAAGGTCTGTGTGAGGGCTCCTGTGTTTCCTGCTGTAGGTGGTCTAATGTCAAAGGAGATGCAGGCAGCAGCACAGGTTGTCATTATTCATTAGAGGAGGTCGGATTTGGCCCTTTTGGTCAAGCGGCCTCTTTATTTCTGCTCATGCAGAACAAGCTGCTGTATGAATGCAGAGCAGTCTGTAGTGGGAGAGTTCTCACATAGAAGAAGACTGATGTGTGTTTCTGCCTTGCTCTGAAAATACCCACATTTCCTTCTCTGTCTTCAGAATATATATTGAGCATTGCGTGTTGTGTTTGCAATTCTCAAGTGTAAAACAAGCATTGCTTCATAGGTTTACAGGGAATTATCACTGCCTAAAGAAATATCGATATCTCTATATATGGAACCATCTGATGTTACAGCGTTTGCATTTGCTTCAGGCTTCAAAACAGTCGTACACAAACCAGTGGGTGAGGTCACAGTGGCTGCATCCACTTATTTTCGACAGCCTATGGATTAATCCCATAGCCTGCCAATCGTATGGTTGCACATGTTGAGTGTGGATGCTGTTGCTTCATGTTTCTGTGGTTTCAGTCCTCCTGAGTGTTTGCTTCAACTTCAACATCATTCTAAACCAGTGAGACAGAAGTGTGATCACACACAGCAGAGACTGGACATTGTCCATAACTTGATGCTCTTCTCCTGCATGCACACACAACATGTTCTGTTGTTCTTTTAAGAGGATGCTGTGGACAGATGGAGTCCAGGACTGTTCCCCATGATGGAACAAAAAAGAAAAAAGCTCCTGCATGGTTTGAGAGTCGAGGTGATGGCAGAGTTTGACAGATTTCAGGTAAAGTGTAGAAGTTACACATCAGAAACACAGTTTGACATGGCCAACAGGGTCAGTGGTGTTAATGTGGAGGGAGGGCTTGTCTGCCAGGAAATGTGGAAGCGAACGAGCTAACAAGTCTGCAGAGACTCAACAGGAGAATCGTCAGGAGACCAGATGAGGTCTCTGCTTTCTGTTCACTCAGTTCAGGAAATTCAGCTGAATCCAGCAGCTGGATGCAGGAGAGAGAAAGCCAAGACTGACCCGGTGTGTATGTGGAGGGGAACATTAGAAAAGGTTGAACTGTGACTTGGTGTTGGGAAAGATGGTGAAGAAACAGCTGAGGAACAGAATGAGGGATCATCAGTTTGTCAGTTTGCTCACTAACAGGAAGGTTACAAATCTGCAGGTCAGCTTCTGCACCACATTTCTTTTCTGTGGAGGCTTCAGTGACTCCAACCTGACTGATCCACATTCACAGCATACAGGACACAGCCGTGAGCCTGTACAGCTCATTGACAGATACACTCAATAACCAACAAAACAGATGTGTCAAAAGTCAGATGATCTCAGAAGAAGTTGGCAGTTTGAATTCAATCCAGTGTCAGAAGTTATTTGGAGACTCAGGTACCTGTGTGTGTTTTCTGCCTCAGAGAACCAGGAGCCTTTCATGTTGGGTAGCCCAGGGATGTTGTCCTCAGTGCCATTCAAAACAGCCTTATCAAAGGTTTGCATCCTTGTTGCGGGAAAACACACAAAGATACTGTATACACACACCCTCTCCCACCACTCTGAGTTGGAGGAGAAACTCTTGCTCTTCCTCTTCTCTTCAGTCTCCAGTAATTCACTGTGTTATTTTCCCTCTGACACACAGCAGCATCAGGAAATGTCATCACAGCTTCACTGTCAAGTTAAACACAAGTAGACGATCCAAACACAATAAGAATCTGAATAATTTATCTTAAAATTGTATTAAATGCCAGTAAGTATATTGAAAATGATAATTTAATGTCATCATGTTGAAGAGCAGCAATAACTTTTCGATCACGTGACACAGAAAGGGAGACAAGCTGAACCAAGAGAGGGAGAGATTCAGTCCTCTGGCCGCCGTGTTCAAACCCTCGATGTCTGTGAGCTGCATGAAGAATGGTGGTGTGACAGTTTAATAAAGTTAAAAGGTTTCTGCTGTGCAGCTTCAGATCTACACTTTAAGCTCTCATGGTCAGACATCTGTCAGAGCAACGCAAGACAGAGAGGAGGAGGAGGAAGAGGAGAGTGTTAGAGAGTCACCCGAGAGAGAGAGAGAAGAATATATCTGCCCTTGAAACATGATCAGTGTTTCACGTATTCAATGGAGGCAGAGAAATATTTACACACACACCACAGACTGCACACAGTGAGCTCACACAGCAGTCCTGTTTACTTTTTCTATGCTGGAAATGATGCCCAACAGAAATGGAAATAGACAAATTAGAACAGGAAACTATTTGAGCTTCTGTCCTGCGTGGATGCTCTGACAGTGACAGAGGTGCTGTTTACAGTTTCCATGTTGCTGCTGACTGTGACCATGATGCCATCTGTGATGCAGCGGAGCCCCAGAGATCATCAACAAGAAGCAGAGAAAGCTGTTCTGGAGCCCGACAACCCCCCAGACTCTCTCACACACAGCGGTAAACAGCGCTTAACGACAGGCCCACTTTAATTATTTATGGGTTACAAATCATTTGGCAGTCATTAATGAATATTTGATCATGTGAGCTATTCCAAAGTAACCGGGGGATGCTAAATATTACCAAGATGTTAAAAATGAACTGACACTAATACTTTGATTTCAGCTCTGAAACAAGTCTGAATAATAAATATCAGCAAACAGCAGCTTGACATTATTTCTGGAGGACAGCTCTTTACCTTCAGAGTTCATCAGTCACATGAGGACACAGAGCCTGTGACGGCCAGGAATCAATGGATTTATCTGTCGCCTTTTGTGTGAGTGCTGTAGTGTGAGGATTGTTTGAGCAGCACACAGCAACACGTTGGCCAAACATTCAGATGCTCCACGCTGCAACACTGGAGTCTTATTTAGTCACACTGAATCTCTTTTCATTAAATTCTCTCTGGCCTCACAGATCTCTTTCCACTCCAACCATGACTGTACTAATAGAGCCGATTTGGCCAATCTCAGGCAGCTGAGAGGTGAATCAATTAGCTTCTTTTGTCTTCCCACAGGAACACACTACCTAGAAGAGCACACACCCTGACCAAGCATATTGGATTCACTTTAACACTGCTCTGATGCTGGCAGGCAGCCTGGATGGTGTGAAGTGCTGGATGGGGAGGGGGAGAGAGAGGGAGAGGGGGGGGCAGAGTGTGGAGACAGTGTGAGGGGAAAAGGATGGAAAGAGACAGACTGAGAGACAGAGTGCAGAGACAGAGCAGAGAGGAGAAAGAGAAGAGAAAGAAGAAGGAAAGTGAATCGTTTCTTTTCCATTTGTGATGAGACATCAGCAGGAAGTGAAGCTCTGCAGCACCTTTCTATTGTTCTACGTTCTAGAAGTGACTCTGTGTGTTTCACTGTCTTGTGCCAAACAAACACTGTGTTTCACATCAGTGTCCTGAATATGAACGAGAGACTGAAGACAATGACTGAATGCATCATTGTGAGATAAACTGTGACACCTCTGTTGTTTCCACAGAGCAGACAGTGAGAAATGATCTGTCTCACCAGAGTGTCCCTTCACTATTACTGAGTGCTTCTCTTTACGCTCTTCTTCTTCTCATTCAGTTCATGTGGAGTTTATTTCCTGTCCTGAATTTGAAACTGCTGCTGAAATATTTCTTCTCAGAGCAGAGACTTGGGAGAAGTTGTCTTTTCAACCTGGTGATACTGTGAATTCTTTCACATGGTAGAAATTACTGCCCGCCGTCTGCAAATGAACAGATTTCTCATCTGACTTTCTCTCCCATTCTGATCCTGGCAGCTCTCTAAAAGTCTAAACCCAGAGACCCTCATCAGATCACACACAGTCATCTTGGTGGGTAAACAACAGGTGACTACTTCCATCTGATGAACACAGTCAGTGAACTGTGCTGTCTGCTGATGTGTCTCATCACTGAGAGATCCATCAAGATGATGAGAGGATGAGAGCTGGAGATTTAGTCTGATCACACTGAGATTCATCAGCTGCTTCTGCTTCCCTCCTCAGCTCAGCAGCTCATCCACACACACACACACACACACACACACACACACACACACACACACACACACACACGCTGTGTGTGACTCCATGTTTGTAACACTGCAGCTACTGTGAGCTCTGTGAGAAAGAGGATCCCCACCAGCTTTCTAAGAATAACTCAGTCACATAAAGACCTTTGACTCTGTCTTACTTCTCTGCTTGTTGCATATTTCATAGGTTGACAGGCTGTGTTTGCACACACACACACACACACACAAACCAAGCACATCCAGAGAAAGTAAAGCAGCATCAGTGTGTGTCAGAGATGAGATCCAGCATGTACTTTAACCACTGAGGTCCTCTGAGGTGAGGAGCTAAGTGATATTTGATGACAGGTTGTAGTTGTTCCGTCCAGTGTGGACGATCAAAGTGTCCTTGTCTTCTCTGGCTGCAGCTTTAAACAGGTGAAGTGCTGTGGAGGTTGTGCTTCAGTGAGTCGGACATCTTTTAGCTGTCAGAGATTCAACCTCGACCTCTGAGAGCCTTTGACAGGATGAAGATGTCACTGATGGAGGCTTATTTTCTTCTCTTAGACTGAGGCCTTGACCACACGTATGCACATATTCAGCCAAACAAACCTCTTCCTCTGTGTTTGGGCCTCTCGTTCACATACTATCAGCATTTTAGGTCACTGAAACAGATTTTTTAACACACCTCCTCCAATCCAATGCTGCTTCATGACTTTGAATTGATCACAAAGGGACTCAGTGTATGGGAAGACGGGAGCCCACAAGTAGAGATCTGTTGTGTAATGACATCAGGGAAGAGCTTTAAATGTGTTCACTGAACACGTTTATTAAGACCTCTGAATATCCACACTCATCCTGGAGGCTTAATGGCTTTTGGGACTGCAGCAGCATCAAGTATCTGACACTTTGCACACAATATCACACAGAATAAAAACAGACATGAAATCAAAGCATCAGAATGTCTCTGGAATGAATTTGTTTGGCTGATCAGGGCTTGTCTGACAAGAATAAAATGCAAATATTCAATGTGTGGATTTTAAGGTTGTATTAGACCCTGTGTGTTCTGGCTCTGTTTGAACAGCTGTTTTTTTTTTTGTTTTTTTTTTCTGGACTCTTGGAAAAGTCTTTAATGGTACATAGAAAATGCTCTTTGCTCATGTTTCCTTCCATATGTTGATGTGATTTTTCATCCTGAAATATTGTGGATGAAGTGTTTGTGTGGCATGAGCTTATCTGATGATCCAGCTGTGGGCCGAGACTGAGAGAGAGAGAAGTATGACAGAGACTGATGGTGAATCCATGAACTACAGACGAGAGGTGAGGATAAGGAAGGACTGTGCAGCAGAGAAAGGGAAGTACAAAGAAGGAATTAAGGATGTCAAGAGCTGAGATAAGCTTGATTCCTGAGGGATCAGAGCTGTGCAGAGAGAAAAGACTCGATGCTGAGATTCTCACTGACTCTGGCTTCTATTCAGTGACACCTGAGGATTTAAGTCCTGTTTGACACCAAAGCTTCATCTATTCTCAGTCTCTGAAATGTTAAGTTTCAAGAACTTTACATTTTCTGAAAGACATTTCCCCCAGAGACTTTTCTCCTCTTTGACGAAAAAATTCAATTTGAGCCATAGATCAGACTGAGCTGAGAACAAGCTCTCCAAGTGGTGGAAAGATGGAGAATTTCCCCTCAACTCCTCTGCAGGCAGCTGCTTCACGGTCACAGCTTGGATCACATTTCAGGGAAAGCAGGCAGATGTTTCAGCACCAGGCTCTCCAGAGATGTGCAGCAAAGCCGGAGAGAGAGGAGCAGAATCAAAGCCGACGTCAGATGTGTGTCAGACTGTGAGAGTTTGTTAGAATTTGGCTAAAAAACAGGTTGATATTTTTCGAGCGCTCTGGAAGTGACAAACAGAGGAATTTACTGTCTGCGGCTCAATATTGAAGAGCTGTTTTAGATTTGGCTGAACTTTGCTCGTGCGTTTGGATTCTTGGAGGAAGAGTTCAGATGAGTTGATGTGTTGATGAGGTCAGTCCCACATTGAGTGTTTAACCATTTACTGCCAATAGTTGTGGAGAGACTGATGGAGACTCTTGTGTTCTGTGACGCTCTCTAATGGCTCTCTCTCTTCTGTCTTGTCCTCGTGTCTCTTTGCTGCCAGCAGAGTCGTTGCCACAGGACCACACAGAGATCTGTCCAATAATGTGGCTCAACAGCAGAATCCGTCTTTGTTCCTCTTTCATCTTCCATCAGCTCCTCTGTGATGAAGCACACTCACACCAGTGAACCGCTGTCACTTCTATCAAAGGCTTCAGTAAATATAATCTGTGCTCACTGGAATAATTCATCCTCTCTCCCTCTGAAGTCTGTCTGGACTGTCTGCTGACTGTTAGTGGTCAGAGCCCGTCTGAGACTTGGACACTGTTCTGTCCACGCAGAGACATTGATCTCGTCAATCCTCTCTCTCTCTCTCTCTCTCTCTCTCTCTCTCTCTCTCTCTCTCTCTCTCTTCACTTTTGCTCTTCATCATGGACTTTTGCATGTTTGTCTGCTGCACACTTGAATGTGTAGGAAGCTGCCTGTCACTTTAAATTACACAATTTAACATCTTTTCATTCTTCTCTCATCATAATTGTTCCTGACCTTCATTCTTCTCTTCAGTTCTTGTTGACTTTTTCTGCAGTTGTTCTGTTACTGTGAAGGTTTCTGGGATGTCAGTCTGTGTTTTGAAGTCATGTCATGCTCTCCACAGTGATCATCAAATGTTGCCCCATCTAATCTTAATTAAAAAAGCAGCTTTACTGCCTCTGTCTGTTTGCTAATAGCTCGTCTTTCTACTCACACTAATGTGATGCTAAACTTGTGACTATAAATCAATGTTGTCTCGGCTCAGTCCAGTGAGCCTCCATGGCTCAGTGAGCATGTGGCTTTTAGGGAACCATTGTTGGACTAATCTGATCTGATGACTGCCAGTAAACGTTGAAAGGTCTGGAATGGAAAGGTTGATTCATTTGCCAATCGACCAAGATTCAAAGACTGATGTGATGGATATTAAAATACAAACAGGATCTATCAAATCTACCAAAGCTGTCTGGTCAAAGCAAACCTCCACATCCAACATGCTGACTCTATTGAACATGGCCGTCCTGATCAATTCATGACCTGAAAAATCTGACACTTGTTTCTCTGATGTGTTTGTGCACTGTAGAGTACAGTCACATGAAAGGATCACTGAGAGAAAAGAGGCTTCATGTGCTTCAGCTGCATCCCATCATCTGCTGTTTTGACACGCTTTTCTTCTTTTCACGCAGCACATTTCACAGATCAAAATGAAAGACTCTTGGAAAATATCCTCAGTGTGCAAAGAAGATTATGGGAATATGAAATCTCTCTTCACATGACTCACCTTGAGTCAGTGCTGGAGGAAGCTGTGTCAGCTGGCTGGGAGCTCCAAGCTGCTTATGTGTTTTGTAATTTCTGAGGAAACACGTTCTTCATAATAAGAGACAGACATTTCTTAATATTTGCATGAAGATCTTCTGACATTCACTAAACAAGGAAAGTTTTGTTCTGCAATCCAAACAGCTGCTGCTTTGATATCGTCCTGTTAAAAGCAGCTGTGTCTCAGGAGAAGAGTGTCCTCATAACATTTTGACTCACTTGTATTTTGGCTCCTGCACAACCAGCTGTTCCTAATATGCCCCATTATTTGAATTAATATTATAAATATGTAAGACCTGAAGCATTGAGTCTGCTCATGTGGGATGATGCTACTTTGCCTCTTGTTTCATTGTTTGTAAAGTACTTGTACATGTTGGTGTCAGTGGGAAATGTAGTGTTGTTTTTGTTGCAGTAAGAATGTGGAGTTCACGTCTTCACATGAATCACATCAACATGATGACAGAGTGGAGACTTAAGGACTAATAGTTTGCATGTCTAGGATTGTCTGATCTGGTTAAATTGCTGTGTTGTGACTATGGATCAGTATGGAGCCCATTTTCCAACACGCTGTTCCCAGCAGAAGGACACTGTGTTTGCTCTTCAGGGTGTTTGTGTGTCAGTGAGGATTCAGTGAGATAAAGTCAGAAAATAATTCCGTAGTTTGTGTGTTGACACTGCAAACTCTTCTGCTCTGTCCCATCCTTCCTTTTTCGTCGTCTCTCTCTCTCTTTCACAGGTTCATTCAGGTTGTTCAGTCTCTGGGTTTGTATCCAGTTAATGATTTACTGAGCTGACACACTCCTGGACTGATTTGTTGCATTTGGAGTCCAGAGGAACCTTTGTGAGAGACGGACAGAGGCACAGAGACAGATAAAGACAGAGAGACTGTCTAATGTGATGGAGAGAAAGACATTTGTTTCCCTCGAACAACAGCCACGTGTACTCTCTCAGCCTTTCTTCCTCCCACAAATGAACCTTGATAAGCAGTGGCAGTTATTTATATGGTAATTCACCAAGAAACACATCACACATTAGAGGAACCTCAGTTTAGTGGAGTGGAAATGAGATATCCTGTGTGTGTGTGTGTGTGTGTGTGTGTGTGTGTGTGTGTGTGTGTGTGTGTGTGTGTGTGTGTGTGTGCTGGTTGCTCCACATCGACCTTGTGGTGATATTATTTGGGGTTGAAGGTGTCGTATAAGGAGGACGACTTTAAATACACACACACGTCCTCACATCTCCCGTTACAGCAGCCAGGTTTCTGAATCATGGTTTGGTCCAGACTCACCTCTCCTGTGTGCCAGGCCCTCAGCAGTGGATCAGATGTTGAATGATTCTTTCTCTGCAACATTCAAGATACTTTCAGTCTACTTGTAAAATAGTGAGGACCATATTCCACCTTTTTGCCAGCAGCACGTTACTGCAGAACTGCTGATGATTCTCTCCATTCATAAGACTGAGGTGCACTGACACACAACCTTTAATGAACCCCTGGCTGCACTGACCCACATGTCTTTGGACAGCTGGGGGACGCTCACACAGACAAGTAGAGAACATGTGACACTGTTAGATTTCTTTAGTGGCTGTGTGGCTCGGTGGGCTGCTTCTGTTGACAGTGAGTGTCGTTACACTGCGAGTCTGTTGTTTCATCATGTACTGCATCACTGTCACTTATTGAAATGTATATTATTACACTGATTTATTACTGTTTTTTCTTTTGTTTTTTGGCTGCTTCCTGGTGTTTTAGACACCAGATGTCTGATTAAAGGAAACATTATTTGACAGAAGCTTCCTGTTCTGACCTCAGGCTCTTTAAACAAAGTCTGATAAGCAGTTATTTATATGGTAATTCACCAAAGAGACACATCACACACAACTTGAATTTCAGAATGGAAATCACATTTGCTGTGTGTGTGTGTGTGTGTGTGTGTGTGTGTGTGTGTGTGTGTGTGTGTGTGTGTGTGTGTGTATACAGTTATGCCAGGATACGGTTTCCATCCCCTGTCCTCCAGGCCTTCAGTCCTCACTGTATCAGCATCCATAAATGATCATCTGAAACAATTATTTGATTCATCAATAAGTCAATCAACACTTAATGAACAGATAAAAATGTGAGAATCAGTCTGTTCTTTGTCATCAAAGCCAAACTCTCTCTGCTTCCTGCTTCTCAGCTCTGTGGACTTGCTGCTTGTCTTTGTCTCATGTGAGGAGCTGTCCACGGTGCTGAACCACACTGTTTTCATCTGTTTGTCTCTTTTGCTGCAGAATGTTTTCACTTCAGCTTTCACTCAGTTCCAAGATGTCTTATTTTGACAGAGACTCATTTCCTGCCTCTTCCTCCCTCCACATAGCATCACCAAATAACCAAAACAACAATGTACCAGTTCAGTATAAACTGGTGCCTTCAGCCATGGCCTCCTTATCGACTGCGGGACTTCAGTTCCTTGAATTTGGCTTTCAGAGATTTTTGTTGTTGAAAGCTTTGTTTTGTCTGTGCTAAGTTGATTATTTGTGTCTCCTTATTCACCCAAATTGACCACTTATAAAGGCTGACATGTGAATGCTCACCACAGTGGAAAACAGACTCCACAGTGAGAAACCTGCAGGATTATTTGGCAGGCAGCACCTTTGCTTCGTCTTATCTAAATGTTGCAGGGCTGAGTGTGTGGCTGTGAGTAAATCACTGAGATTATCAAACATGCACATGAGGTGTGTTTAACACCTTTAGAGGGCTCAGCGGTAATATCTGACATCCCTCAACAGCTAAAGAGCTAAAGACTGCCACACTTTGCTCATCTACATGTATGATTATCCCTGGCTTCCTGCATTAATCAATATTTTATAAACCTCCTATTGATTTCAGTGACAGGTAATCAGCAAACTAATGAGGCCCTTGATGTGGCTGTCAGACTGAACTGGTTCAGCTCCAGTTATAGTAAGATCTAAAAATAGCCCATTACAAGTCTCTTCACCTGCACTGTCGATGATGTTTCACTTCTGTCCTCCAACGAACAATTGAAGTGAACAGCTGTGGTTAATCTGTGGTTTTAAAGCAGGAGAACTGGCCGAGAAGTCACTCTTAGTCTGGTTCAATGTTTTGGCAGCATTGTAACATCAGTGTGAATAAAAAAAAAAAAACATTTGTCAGCACAGCTGCACATTATCTCTGTTAGGATGTCCGTCAACTGGAGCATCCCAGCAGAGATAATGTCAGAGGGGTGGCCATGCTCACTTATCTTTCCTGTTTGATACTTATCCAAGGCAGTGCACTGCGGCCCACCCATAAAACCCACGAGTGCCATCAGCATCCAGCCATTTTATTAACTGTAGCCTTCGAGTACAGCATCATGTGATCAGAGCTGCTGGCTTTCTGACAGGTGGAGAGAAGGATTGTGGGTGGAGGATTGACGTTTACTACAGAGGAATGGAAGGTGGGAGGAGATGAGACATCTTCGTGTGAAAGAGAAACACAAAGCAAACACCAAACACTGTTCCTGGGTCAGTTATAGATCACTGTAGCATGTGTCTTATGTGTCTCAAACGTGGGACAAGTCTGTGGACACACTGACTGAAGCTTGACTCTCCACAGGTTGTTCAGCATCAGGGTCTGTTGTTTTAGTGTTGTGTGTCATGATGACAGAGTCAGGAGAAGCTCCAGGAGTGGATGTGACCCACAAAGAGGTGAAGAGAGACACAGCAGGCAGGAGGCCAGGAGAGAGAGACACACATACAATCAACTGCCACACACACACACACACACTGACACATGGGCAGATGTTACTCAGCTGGCTGGCATAAAGTTTTCCACTGTTGAAGCAACCAGCTGGCATTAACAACCTGCAGCTATGGCAAAGGACAAGGAGCAGCCAGTCACAGCAGGAGAGGCCAGGATGTGACCAGTGAGGGAGCAAAGAGACATAATCTGTCCCGAAGGTAAGATTCAAGACTGGCACCGGCAGAGATGGAGGTTTAAAGTAACAACCTGGCTCTGTGGATCTGACTCAGCCCCAGAGGAGGGACACTGGTGAGACGAGGCTGAGAGAGTGGACCACATGGTGACACAGGATGTTTTATTCAGGACTTTGCAGAGCTCTTACAGAGAACCTTTTACTGTGCTGTGATCAGTGTCGTCCCTCTGCTACATGCTCTGATAGCCCTCTGGCATCCTGCCTGGAAGGACGGCACGCGGACCAGACAGCTGTTAGAGAAAAACTGATGTTCTCAGCGGCATCGCCTCTGACTGAGGTCTGAAGTTTGCTGTTTCAAAGCTTTGTGGAGGCAGTTTACTGTATGTGAAGATAATTAGCTATTATCTATCCTGCACACTAACGTTTGCAGTTTCAGCACTTTTCCCCAGTGAATGTTTGTTTTTGTCGCTCATTAAACAAAATAATGTGCAGGATGAGAAGTGTGTTCATGTGTGTAAGTCAGGTAAGAAGAAGGAGACTTTAGCAGAAAGCTGATGTGGGTTTTTGTTCAGAGTCTGTGGCTCTTATGTGGCGGGCTGCTGTCTGACAGGTTTTTGTTTGTTTGTTTGTTTGTTTTACTTCTCACAAAACTTAAAATCAACACATCGTCTGCTATGGCAGAACGGTGAAATTGCCACCTTCCACAAAGTTTTTGATTGGCTGTATGGAAACAAGTATTTGGACAGAAGTGATGAGATTCTGTCAATTCAATGCAAAAATAAAAGGAGAGGGGGGCGTCCATAAGTCACCAAGACTGAGAGATTCATGCAAAGCAGCACATTAAAGGTGAATCAGCTCAGGCCAGAGAACAAAAGTCTGTGGGCAGGAACATGTCTCCACTCTTCCAGTGTGTTTTTATTCTATGTTTATCAGTTCTGAGGAGATCTGACAGACAGGCATATCAAAGCTCCACGCTGGGCTGCAACTGTACGACCCAGCATGAAACGTTGAGCATGAACATTGTTTTCCTTCTGCCTGCTGTTCTGCCTCCATCATCACACAGCGACTTTGTTCTGGAGCTGTGGGAAGATTTATTTGATAATGTGTGTGAATGTCATTGAAGGAAGTTTGTAAAAGCTGAATCAATTCTCCACAACAAAACACGACAGTGTTCCAGTCTCTCTGGTCCAGCTGGAGACGAGTGAGGCTGCAGACCCCGTGGTTCAGTGTCCATGCGGAGGAGACCCAAACCTTAAAAGCCTCAGTGGTCGTGAGGCTTGATACGGAGCTCCAGGTGTGCCTCGTCCTCGCCTTCCAGCTCGTGCCTTTGCCAAACTCTGCCATGGATGCTGTGGATTGTCCCAAGAGGCTTCACTAATACCTTCATTTTCAGGAAATGTGTCGTTTTCACAAGCAGGAACGTAGGAGTGGAGCTCCACTGACCTCCCTCACACCTCTCCACTAAATATTTATGAGGACATTTAAATAATGTGATTTTGTTCTTCCAAAATATCATTGAAGTATAGAATGGTGGAGAGTTAGTCGGTGCAGAGAGATGTCAGAGTCTATTCCTGACCTCACCTTTAAACTGAGCAAAACAACAATCCGTGGTGCTCTGGACACTGAACTGTGATGTGTTATTCCCACAATTTGTTTGTTATTGACAGTGGTGGAGGAAGTTTTAAGTCCTTTCTTTCAGTAAAAGTATTAAAACCACAGTGTAAATTCTCTGTTCCACGTAAAGTCCTGCACTGAAAATGTTCCAGAAGTAAAAGTATGGAAGTACAATCAGGAAAATGTAGTTAAAGTATAAAAAGAACTCAGTGCAGAGAAATGTCTCCTGTGACTGACTGTTACATATTATCTCATTAGATTGTGATCAGTCATGTGTTCATGTAAAAGCAGGATTTTCCTGTTGTCGTTGGTTGAGGTGGAGCTCATTTTCAACTATTTTACAAAAGACTGCAGCTCATCATCATTATACCTCCATGTGGCCAGAGGCAGCATGTTTTCGGGTTGTTTGTTCGTCTGTCTGTACATATGTACATTTCTTTGATTATTGGAGTTGTTTTCTGTTGCCTCGTGTAAAACTAAGTGAAGACAGAGAACAGTTCATTATCCAGCAAAGGTGGCATGAAATTCAGTTTGTTGATGTCAGAAAGTAAATACGACGCGTTTTAACAAAGAGTGAAGATTGCGTTTGTTTCCAGGTGGAATCGTGTGGAACATTATGTGACTTTCTGTGTTTCCTGTTGTTGAAGACGTGATGTGGATGTAGAGATCATCCGTCCCACTTTCATTTGTGATTTAATGGATGAGTTGCTGAATGATTTCTTTTCTCGGTTAGTTAATCTGTGGTCGGCTGTGGTTTTCTCAGCTCCGAGCTTCTGACTTTAAAATGTATTCATTGGTTTAATATGAGCCTCTTGGCCAATATCTGTACATTTATTTCCCTCCATGAATGTGTTTACAAGGCAATACGGTGACGCGATGAGCTGTGTAGACATTCAAGGTGATGGAACTCTCTGCAGCTCTTTGTCATCCTGTCAAATATATTTACTACAGGATCTTTTTAGCACGATGAGGTTACGGCCACACGGAGTTGTGATAACAGTGATCACAATGAACAAGGTGTTTAGTTGTTGTTCTCATATCTGTCAGTGCTCAAGACTGCAGAGCAAAATACTGTAAGCATCCCTGCTTTAATGAGATTGTTTCCAGACAACAAGACCACAATCATGTCGAGTCAATCATGACTACAAGTGCTGAAAGAGTTGCTGGAACTCATCAGGTCGACTTTCATGACACCTGTAGGGAAGAAACTGAAAATGTTCATTTTAAACCTGAACTGTTGGTCATGAGTCCTGCAGTGTTTCACACAACAATTATACAACCAGCTGGAGCACATAAAGCACAAAACAGCACAATGTGGATCAGATACAACTGCATATTCTGTTGATAATGACTAAGTTGTTCCTCATAATGTTCGACAATTCGACATTTAAATGTGCTGCGTTCACATCCTCCTCACTGACAGTTACGAAGGCATTTCTCCATAATAAGCTCACCTTTTGCAGAACTGCCTCAACTCCAGAAACTATTAAGACTTTCAGTATTTTCACTGATAGAAAATCTGAAACAACTTGCATGTTCATCAAATATACAGCAAAGGCAGAATCAGCAGGATTTCCACCCTTCAGTCAGTGGAAACATTTCCTAAAATCATCCTCCTCAGTCCTCATCGTTGCTAACTGTTCCTGTGTGTCTGCAGAGATCCTTCCTGCTGCCAGGGTTTGTAGTTTCTGAATGTTCAGGACATTTCTGGGTGTTGTGTGTCGATGTGGTGTGGAGCTGAGCAGGAGGAGGTGTTTGTGTTTCCAAGCCTCAAGTGAATGAGTGAACGCAGCTCAGGCAGCAGCTTTGTGGCTGCTGATAGACTCGAGCACTGTGATATTTTTGATTTCTTCTTCAGTCTTACTAAGTCTTAACCAGATGTGTGACTCTCATTCATCAGACTAATGACATAATGGCTGAGTTGCATGGTCAGCCATGTTGGAGATGTCAGAGAGAAAGCTGTGTGCAGCATGTGCTCCACTTCATGGTGATGAAGACGCACACAGATATGAACTGTGACCATGAAGGTGAAGGTCTGAAATGGGAAACACATTCTCACTCCCAACTGGTCACATACGGACGCTTGGTCAGGACTAATATGTGAACGTGTCAGGAGACTTTTAATGTTGAAAGCATTGCTGCAGGCAGTGGTGGAAGATATTATGAGCTTTTAATTGCAGCCATCTTTACTGGAAACCATGGAAGTAAAAAATATTGTGACATTAGCCTGCTTCACTGACACAGCAAACAACTAATGAAAGGCTCCATAAGGAAGAGGCAGACAGAAGACAGTTGGGAAGATAGTGTTATCGTGGGAGAAACACAGATACTGAATCTTTTCAATGAGTAATGTGACTGGATAACATTTAAACACTCTCATCCATTACATCCACTGATTGAAATTCTCCCAGAGATGAAATCTGGTTTGAGAAATGAAAAGAGCAGTTCTGCATGAAGGAAGCTGTGAAGTTTAAAGAAAGCTCTGAAGACTCCAGCTGTGCTGCAGTAAATGTTAAACTGTCGGTTTAGTTTCATGTCTGTTGGACCAGTGTGATGTGAAGAGTGTGTGTTGTCCAGCAGCACTGATGATCCCTGATCAGCATCATGTTGAGCTGCTGAATATCAGAGTGTCTGTGTGGAGATCTGTCATCCTTCCTGATCAGCTGAATCTTTCTGAATGGAAACAATAATCATCTGGAGCTTCTCGCTCTGGTTGCAGATCTGCTGCTGTGACTGTGATCAGGGCCCAGTATGCTGCACAAAGACTTCCTGCTGGGAGATCTGGGAGATTACAAGGTAGATTCAAGGAGCAACATCAGCCAGTAATGGAGGTTAAATGACGAGGACGGAGATCAAATGTAATCTGTAGCAACAAGTGCAGGAATTATTTCAGTGATGATAAAAGCAGAGAAAATCTGAAAGGGACAAAAAAGATCCTGAATCTTTGCTCTTAATGAAGGAAGCCATGTTTTCAGTGGAGGTTATCTTCAGAGGCAGCTTGGTTTCTCTCCTCTGTTGTGCATGGTGGCACACAGATGATCCAGTCAGTGCCTTTTCCAGACAGTGAGAAGTTGAAATTGACTGACGTGTCTTGTGAAATCAGCTCCTCTTCAGAGGAAATACGAGATAAACTGAAGCAGCGTTGTGTTGATATTGTTCTGCTTCAGTGACACACTGACTCAAATATCTGACTTTCAATAATCCTGTGGACAGGCTGGACCATCACATTCACACACACACCAAGAATAAGACACATCGGTTTCTGGTTTGGGTTTCTTGTCCAACAGGAAGTTTTTCATTTATTTTCCATTTTTATTTCCCTCTATGAATGTATGTACGAGGCAGTGGAGTGACGTGATGAGCTGTGCAGACATGATCTCTGGAATTATTCATCATTTCAGCTTGACCCACATTTCATTTTCAATTATTCAGTGTAACGTGTGCAGAGTTTCCAATTAGTGCCCATTTGTGTCCAAGTGACTGTGGAGACGATAAAGTCTGAAACTGTTCCAGTATTGAGTGAGAGCGCTGCAGCCGGCAGCTGTGAAACTGGCTGCAGTGTAATCCCTCCAGGTGTTTGTTCACTGTCAGTGTACGCCCACTAAAACTGTTTGTTTTCACCACTGACAGGCTCACACTGTTCTTCTCAGTGTCTGACAACATTATGGACGGATTATGGGGGACACCAGAGACCAGCGGGGGAAAACAGCGTGTAGAGCCAGAATATTTTTATATTTTACAGATTTGACTTAAACAGATTCTCCTCTTAAAAAAACAGGAAGTACTCGCTGTGTGACGTCTGTCAGTCATGTCAGGTCATTCAGTACAAAGCAGTTCTGTCCAAATGTCTCTAGACCAGAACCCTGCAGTCCTCAGTCTAAATGAAGACCACGTCCTCACATGATGTGAACTCTGTGACTCTGTGAAGTCAGTGTTTGTCCTCTTGGTAAACCAGAGGGATGATGTGTGTCCCCTCAGTGTCCAGTCCTTGGTCCTGTCCTCTCATGTCTTTCCATGTTCTCCTGTAACTGATGCAAAGCTGGACAGCTGTCCTCCCTCTTCTGTCCTTTAAACCAGGACAAAACTTCACGTCTCCTTCAGTCGTGTCTTTGTCTCTGTCCTGCTGTCTGCTGCAGCAGATTAGCAGAGTTTAAACAGAATCCATCACATCTGTTTGTTATATTTTACTGAACATGTTCAAAGTGTCAGGAGTCATTTGTTCAACTCCTCCTGATGAAACTTTATATATTTATATTTCCTTCTTCAAACTGAAACCATGACTCATGTTTTCTTTCCACTGTGAACTGGTTTGACATGTAATAATGTGGTGATGAAGCGATGATGCAGGTTATCCTGCAGCATGGAGAGCTTTGTGTTTCCAGTCAAGCATCAAGGAGACAAAGTCAAGTCAGAGTTAATGATGGCTGGTGACACCATCAGTGTCTTGAGACCATTAAGTGTTGATGGAAACAGACAGACAGACTGTGACTGTGTGCTGATGAGCTGTTTCCTCTTTGGAAAGACTTCATTCTTCACCTGCTGTGTGTTTTACAGCAGAACAGAAGAAAAGAGCATCACTGTGCCTCACACAGCTGGACAGTGGTATATATGCTGACTGCAGCTGAGACTTGGGATTCTCGAGGTGTGTGACTGAGTCAGATGGAGAGGAAGCAGGTGTGTGTCAGATATATGGTGGACATGGTCAGCAGAATGGCAATGAATGAGCTAACAGGTCTGCAGAGTCTCAGCAGGAGAATCCTCCACAGAACAGCTGAAGTATGCAGGACTTGTGTCAGTGACCCTGTGGAGCTCATTGAAGGACACATTTCATAACCAACAAAAGTAATGTGTCAAGTGTCAGATCTTCTCAGGAGAAGTTGGCAGTTTGAATTGAATCCAGTGTTAGAAGTCGTTCAGAGATTCAGGTATCCGACCTGTGTGTGTTTTCTGCCTCAGAGAAGCAGCAGCCTTTCATGTTGGGTCGCCCGGGGATGTTGTAGTCTGTGGCATTAAGAGCAGCCTTATCAAAGGATTGCATTCCTGTTGACACACACATACACACACACACACACACACACACACACACACACACACACACACACACACACACACACAAAGCTGTCAAGACGTCACCAAACATTGTGCAGCTCAGAGTTTGAACATGCAGTCTGAGAATGAGAGGGAGTTCAGTGGAAGTCTGTCTCCTTTTTATTTTCTCGTTCACTCTCTCGACTTCCTGTGCTGCTGCTGTTTGTCTCTTTCTCATGAGGTCTTTGAAAAGAGTCTCATGATATTAAAATGTATTTTAAATAACTCATGATGTTAAAGAACACATAGTGTCTTTAATCATGCATTGAGCTTTAGCAGGTGATCATTCAAATGGTTCATGTTTAGGATCCTGATAACTGGCACTTCAGAAGAGTCACTGATTGGTTCCTGGTTTCTCTTCACTCTTCAAAGATTGGGTTTAATTTGTCGACTGTGAGAGTGTGTGTGCATGTGTGTGTGAAAGGTTAAGAGACGACCTTTATTCAGCATTAAACCTGACAGAACAACACAGAGCTGACTGGCCTCTGGAAGCCTCAGCTGATGTGAACTGAAACTAAATGAAGCTTCATGTGGAATCAGAAACAGAGAAGTCTGCTGTTCCACTTCATCAGCTGGATAATGAACGATGCAGAAACTCTGAATGCTACAGCAAAATAATATGATAACACTCCTTCAGGTTTATAGATTTCTGCCTTTATCTGTTGACCCGACACTTGTTCTTCTCAGTGAGGTCAGGTTAGCTTCAGCTCGTTTGCTCTGTTGCATGCTGGGAGTTTCTCTTTATACCTAAAGGTGCTGCTGAAGGTACGCTTGTTTTTCATCGACACTCACTGAAGCCTGAAAGTTACACCCACCCCATGAAACTGGAGGGGTGACTCCTGAAGGCTCTACCCCCCAGTTTTCAATGGACAGGAGTTTGTAGTCTTGAGTCGGAGTAGTCAGAGAGCTTTATACAGGGAGGTCAAAGGTCACCATGAACACAGATTGATGCTCACTGTTGTGTGTTGCAGACGGTGGGGGGTGGAGGGGGATCAGTTCCTTGCTTCTGTCCCTGTAATGTTCACACAGACGTGAACATGTGCTGCCTCGAGCTGAACGGAGCAGAAAGAAAGCAAAGTGCATTTTGATGTTCAGAGGAACAGCAGGATGAATTCTGTTTCTCTGCTCCATGAAATAACACCACGAGACGACTGCACATCTCTTCTCTTCTTGTGTGACGTGTGGTCGTCTCTCTTTCTTTAAAAGTCTGATGATGCAGTTTTAATGTGGGATGTGTGTGAGACTCCAGGGTGTGGACATGCTCGTGTTCATTTATCCAAGTCAGTGAAATAATTGGTCCCACAGAAATAAGAGCAGTATGAAGCATTAATAAATCATAAACTGTCACTTTATGTCCTGTTTGTCCTCACACACACAACAGTCTATTACTGGACACTGTAACAACAGTACAGAGTTTAACTGCACTGATCTACATACTTACTGATCTCGTAGTACCACAAACACAGTGAACTACACACTGACACTGTCTTCCAGTCATTGAAAATCTCTTCCAAATGAATTGATCGGTCTGTTCTCATTAACGTCACAGCAGACTACAGTGAAATCTAGTTATCGACTCGAGTCCAGAAAGGTGATGTGATGCACTTTGGTTTAAAAAGGTAAAATGTTTTTCTCCTCAGTCTCTGAGCGTCTTTCCAGAACAATGTTTAAATATGGAGTTTCCTGTCATTGATCTGTGAGAGGTCACTCTCTGCTCTGGTTGTTAGAGGTGAGAACTGTTCCTCCACTTTGTCTCGTCACAGTGGTCAGCGTGATGAACGCACAGGAAAAGGCTGCTGTGCCTGCAGTGTGTTGCCAAACTGCTCTGAACAGAGAGAAGAAAGAGCTGCTGTTAAATCAGTTTATAAAGGCTGCTTATTAAAAATAAGTCAATCAGAGGAGGACAGAATAAAAGGGAACATGATCCACTGCAGTGAATAATGCAGCTGTGTCTCCACAGCAGTGAGCTGCTGCACTGTCTCTGTCCACAGTGTGACTGGCAGCAAACGCTCGAGTTATTTGTCAGTGATCCAGTTAAAGTCCTCGTGAAAGAAGGAGTTCACTGAGTTTCATTTTTCCTTCAGTCGTTTTCTGATGAACATTAAAACCAGGCCTGAAAAGTGAAGCCATGCTTTTCAATGTGGCAGCAACTTGTCATTTGTCAGTTATGGCTGTGAATTCCTGATGATCACTGTGGTTCACAGGATCATTATCACCACAGCAGCAAACTGCTGTTTCACTGCACACTGTGTTTCTCTATCAGGTTTGTTTGCTCATTTATCATCACTGTTGTTGTTTGGCAGAGAGAAACAAAGTCGAGGAATTAAAGAGAAAAACTCATTTTCAAATCACTTGTTCTCCATAACAAACACAGGCCTTCAGGTGCTGCATGTTTATATCAGTGTTTACCAAGAGATGCTGTTGTTGTTTTTCCTGTTTATTGGAGATGGTTTAAAGGAGCTTTAATGAAAATATATTCATGAAAATAAACAAGGAAAGCCTCCTCACCTCCACACATAAAGAATAAACAGAGGGAATAAAATGTTGTAGTTATTTGTTCGTCCCTGCAGTTCCACAAATGCTTCATCCCAGTGGGAGCTTTGCACTGGAAATCAGAAGCAGAGGCGCATCTGAACTCTGGTTCCAGTAAACAGGAGTAAATACGCTGTTATTGTTCGCCTCTGGCTGTTTGATCAGACTGTACATTTGTGTGGAAAGGACAGCAGGGCTGTGATGAGGCTGAAAAGTGGAAACCTGCAGGAGAAATGAAAGCAGATGAGAGACAGCAGACTGCACAGTGCTGAGGAGCTTTCTCCTGCAGAGCCACGTGTTCACTTTGAATCACGGCTGTGAGACGAGGCCACTTACACAACATGTGAGTACGACAGCTACAGTGTGAACATGATCCACTTCTCTCTGCCGCTCATCTCACATCAGAGCTTTATGTTCAGCCATTAACATGAACAAGGTGCTCAGAGCGTCTCGTCTCCTGGCTGATGAGGACATAATGCAGGACGAGTGCTGAGGAGGTTCCTCACATTGTTGTGACATAACTGACACGACTTCACAGCTCATTTCATTTCTCTGCTTTGTCCCTTTAACAGAACAGCTTTCGGGCTGACTTTGACTTGTTGAACAAAGACAGTTTGTGTTGTTGACATTTTCATGGTTGGTTACAGTAAACTGTTGTTTTTTCTCTGCTTGCCCTCAATGACTCCAGTATTCCTCCACAGATGCCCTTACCTGAGGCTGCTCACCACAGTGTGAGTTTGAATAAAGATATTAATCTGCTCAGCTGGATGTTTACTGGAGAGATGAGGTCGAGCGCTTTGCTTGAGGACACGACAGCAGGAGTCTGAACAGGAAATGATCAGAATAACATCACAGTGTAACACAACAGGAGAACAACAGTGAGTGGAAACAATGAGTCAGCAGCTCCTCGTCCTGAATGTTGTCCCATTTGTCCAGTGTTTGTCTGAAGGAGACGTGCTCAGGGACAGACAGTTAGTTCACAGGATGAGCTGATCCTGATCTGAGCAGTCTGTGTGTGACCTTCGTTTGACCGCTTGAATCAACATTTGAGGAGAGTCAATGATTGGACACCAGATCTGCTGTCTTCAGCACCAAGTGTCTCTCTTTGCTGGTTGTTGCTGGGTAGGTCGTGTTCAGTGGGTTTATTTTCTGAAAACAATGCTCGCTGCTGCTTGAAATGAGGTTAATGTGAGCAGTGAGAGTGGACCACACAGTTCATTTGAGGGTCTTTAAATCTAACAATGAGCTTAATGAGGCTAAAAATGAATTTTTCATTTCAGCCTCTTTTCTGGCTGCTGGAGAGGAGACCCCAGGTTCTTCCCTTCCAGCTGCCTCTCATGACTCACAGTCAACATGAGCTGCTTCAACATGTGATGGACTTCCTCTGTGCTGTTTTCTGCTGTGATTGGACCCTCAGGATGGACTCTGAGTGAGAAAGAAGCAAACAGGACTTATATACTGTGAGCCGCCCCCACCTCTCAGATCCAGTCAGTTTGGTTTGACGACCCACCCGAGCTCCTGTAAAAAGCAACTGAAAGATGGAGACACTTTAATTAGGTTGAAAGTCGTCTCCTCCCACTTTGCATGACTAGTCTGCCTGAATTTGTCTTTGCTGTCTTCATGTTGTCTGACTCTGGTCTCTGAATCATTCCTGAATCATTCCAGTCGTCCTCTCACCTGCTGTGTTCAGGTCACACCTGCGGACACACAAGAAACCTTGTTGAAGCATTTTTCTATCACTCAGTTTGGATCAGGTGTGTGACCCAAACAGAGTAACATTTACTCAGGTGTTTATTTACACAGTCCACAGTCAGCCAGTGAAGAGGACAGTGGCACTTTATTATATATCTGCATGCTGTTTGCTGCAGAGAGAAAGTGTTGCACATAATGAAGAAAAACACTGAACTGATTTGTTAAAGGTTCCTTTGGTGCAAATGCAAAACTGATATATTTTCAACAGGGGCAATTAAATCTGAGTAACTGGGAAGCTTTATTGAAGCAATAAGCCTAAAACACGATGTGAAGGGTATCAGCTCTTTGATAATCTTTGAAAATCTTT